>NW_006207899.1:2493423-2512475 GCF_000334495.1 Tupaia belangeri chinensis
GGTGATTTCTTGCTTTCTGTCTCTGTCTTTCTGGTGTGCGCACAGGCCCTATAGTAAAATCCTCTCCAAAAAAAGAAGAAAAAAGGTGTAAAAAAAGAACATATAATTCAGAAAAATAAACATTGAAAATATTTTTATTCCAAAGGCATGCATAGTTATCTATATGGTATAATTGAATCTAAAACTGATCAACCAGAAACTGATTCATATTTTGGAAAAATAGTAGAGTAGTAGAGGGGAAGAAAAGAATACTCTGAATTATCTGATGATCAAATTGAAAAAAAAAAATAGAAGCAACATGTTAATAACCAACAGGTGGGAGATTGGGAAATTATGGAGTAGTTTAGAAAATACTTGGTGTACCACAATAACAAATGTTGATGTTGATGAAATTAAGGCAAGCTTACAGTGGCAAAAATAATATTTATTATTCTACTTGACAACTCTTCAGATTTTGTGCCCACTTAGTTTATTCAGATTTATTGTCAATTTCTGAGAAACATGCAAAAGGCATTTTATCTCTACAACTAAAAAATGTAAGCTAGATATAACATATAAGATCTCACCTGTGTAGTAAAATTTTGTATACCTGTCAAAGTTGGAGGATATTAAAAATAAGTAAATCATGATTCAGGGGACATTTCTTACTATTGAAGAACTTTTTATGTTTTCAATATACTTGCTTCATTCAATAGCTCATGTTTATTAAATGTATACATACATTTTTTACATGTTCACCTCACTTGTACCTTAACAAACATCTAAAGTAAACAGTAGAAGGAATAAATTACTCACCATTATCTATTTTTAGAAATGAGCACTGTAAATGCCAAAAAAGTTATATCAAAAAGCTTAGAAATAAAGAATATTATCTGGGACCAGCAGGTGGCATGGTGGTTAAGGCGCTGGACACTCCCACATGGCCAGCTGCAGTTCAAATATTGGACCTGGTGGCTTGCTTTCTCACTTTCCCTCTCTCTCTCTGTGTCTCTCTCTGGTCAAATTAAAATAAATGAATGAATAAATAAAATTAAAATAAATAATTAAAAAAAAGAATATTATCAAATCCCATGATTCCAAGAGTTGCTTCCAGATCAGCCTTCAGTAAAACTGACAAGTAAAACTACTGTTCATCCCACTTTAGAAATTAAATCCTTTTGAGTAATTTTTAAGGTAGTTTTTGTTGCTGGTATCAAGTTGCAAGTGATCCTAGATTTTAGAAGTAGTAGATTATTTTGTCCTAAAGGGAGTAGCAACTTCAAGTCCATTTACCATGCCTTGAAAAATACCAATTTGTGTTTCTCTTCAGATTTCTATGATATGAAACAGTTTGATCCTGTTCTCTATAAATTCAAACTGTATTTTTATTATAAGGCTTTGTTAAGGGCAGAGGAATTCCTTCAACAGATAATTTTAACCTTTTAGAAACTCCAACAGTGGGACTAGCAGGTGGAATTATGGTTAAAATGCTGGACTCCTACATGGCCAATCATGTTTTGAGTCCTGGACCTGGTGGCTTGGAAATCACATCGGGTACATGTGCATGTGTGCCCAGAATCCCAGGAGGAGAGTGGAAGAGAAGGTGTTGCAGCATGGCCATCCCATCTGAGGGATGATTTCTTGCTTTTCCTCTGTCTTTCTTCACCTCTGTTAGAGCACACACCCTATGACAAACCCCCAACTCCTCAAAAAAAAAAAAAAAAAGTGTGTTAAAGCTGACTGTGACTCTGGCGAGCAAACTGCCATATGAATCTTATCTTTCCACATTGAAAAAGCTTGTTTTGCATTTGTATCAGAATGCTTATTTTTTGTGTCAAAATGTTGAAATCTAATGGTATATAAACTAGTACTAATTTTTCCTAGGTAAGAGTCAGTTCTAAGCAGAGAAAAATGATAGATCTACAGATACATTTAGAGTCATTTTCTGCTCTTCTGTATCACTGCTTTTTTGTTTTGACACTAGATGAACTATCATTCTCTATTATTTTCATAGAAAGAAGATTCAACAAGATAAATTATCGAGGAAAATTAACCTGTAAAACAGCTTTAACAGTTTTTCTCTGTTCATCTGAGCTTGCACCTACCTTTAGTTCTATGAAATATGAAACTGAAAAGTGTGTTGGGGTTTCATTCTTTGTAGTTATGAGGTAATGAAAAAGGTTTGGACAATAAATATGGATAGAATTCTCATGTGGAAATGAAGTGACTTTTTTATAACTATTATCACCATTATCACAGCAAATGTTGTAGCATGCCTAGCTTAAGCAATCAAAATAAATGAACTACTTTAGTCTTAATTACTCTCGTGAGATAGTTACTGTGGATACCCACTCATCTAAGGGTTAGTATGTAATGCCTTGTAGAACTTGTAAAATGAAATGGTGAATTTAAAAAACTGATAAAAAGGATTAAAAAGCAATATAAAATACTTATAACTTAATATTTTTGAATCTTGAAATGGCACTAGCAGGTCTCATGGTGGTTATGGCATTGGATTCCCACATGGCAGACTATAGTTCGAGTTCTGGACCCAGTGTTTATGCTCAAAATCCCAAGAGAAGAATGGAGGATAAGGGATTGTGGCATGACCATTCGCCCAGGGCATGATTTCTCACTTTCCTTCTCTGTCTCTCTCTGGCAAGTGCGTGTTACCCTATGGCAAAATAAAAAATAAATAAATAAAAATTAAAATTAAAAAAATTTGAGAGGTTACTGTTATTTTTCCCATTTTATATGTGATTTCTTGTTTTCTGTCTCTATGTCTCTCTCTGTCTGTCTGGTGAGCACACGTGCCCTATAGCGAAAACCTCTCAAAAAAATATACATATTTCTGATACCTAACCAATCAGTGTCAAGAAAATTGTGACTCTAGTGTGGAAAGAAGCCTACAAAATAATCCACTTTGGGAAAATGCATGCTTAGAGAAAAAATAACTTTACTACATTGCCTTGAGAAGAGAGAACTAGATACCATTATGAGCAAGATATAGGAAGCGTATGTCTGAGTCTTAATTTTGTGCCTACATAGGATTTTAAACCTATAATACTGAGTGTAACTGCATTTAGAAAATGTCAATGCCATAGAAAGAAGCAAAAGTGTGTGCTTGTCATAACTATTTGTCCCTGAAGTGGCTAGAAGTCAACTTAACGTGGATTATTATGGGCCTTGGAATTTTATACAAATTAAGAAGCATTCTAACAAAACATCTAATATGAGCTTTATAATTAGGGGAGAATATATAGTGTAGGCTGGATGTTTTTCACACCAAGAACCAGTCTTGAGCAGTATTATATGAACTGACTGGATAAGGTCTAACACTGGCTAGTTTAAAATTATTTTTTACTTATTTATTTATTTTTAGAGGTTTTTGCTATAGGGCGCGTGCGCTCACCAGACAGACAGAGAAAGACAGAGAGATAGAAAGCGAGTAATCACCCCCCGGGGGGGTGGCCACACCACAATCCCTTCTCCTCCATTCTCCTCTTGGTATCTTGGGCACGCATGCACACGTGCCCAGCGTGAGTTTTAAGCTAACAGGTTCAGGACAGGAACCGCGGTCAACTACGTGGGAGTCCAGTGACATAGCCATTATGCTAACTGCTGGTCCCAAAAATTATTTTTGACTGCTTTTATGGGAACTATCTTTAAAATAAGAACTGCTTTATGTCTTAATAAAATATATACATTTCGAGCCAATAGGTGGTATACAGAGTTTAAGGCAGTTAGATCTCACATGGCTGACTTTATGGTTTGAGTCCTGAACCCAAGACCCTGAAAATAATGCTGGTCATATGTGTGTGAATGCCCCAAATCCCAAGAGGAGAATGGAAGAGAAGGGATTGAGACATGGTCATGTCCCCCCGAGAGATAATTTCTCACATTCTCTCTCTCTCTCTTTGAGCGTAAATGCCCTATAAAAACTAAACAAAAAATAATCTTTATTCTAATACAGTGACTCTAATCAACTGCTAGATAGCTTTGGGGGCTGAGGTGTGGGGTGGTCATGAAAAAGACCAAGCCAGCCTTGATCAGAAGCCTGAACTTTCAGCCCTACTCAGTCTCAGTCTCCTGGGAGGCAGAGGAAATGGGATTTGAATGAATCAATTATGCATATGTAATGAAATCTCCACAAAACCTGAAGTGATAGGTTTAGAGAAATTCAAGGTTTGTGAATGTATCCGTGTGACCAGAAGATGCATCCATATTTCCAGCTGCTTGGAAATAAAATCTCTGGGACTCTCTGTCTCTGCATCTGCCTATTCGCTTATATCCTTAATAATGTGCTTTATAATACACCAGTAAATGTAACTCAAATGTGTTCCTGAGTTCTATGAGCCACTCTAGCAAATTATTAAGCCTGAGGAAGGAAATATTAGAAACTTCTGATTTATAGTCATTCAGTCAGAATTATAAAAAGTTTAAGACTCATAACTAGATCTGAAACAGAGAGGGTGAAATATTTAGAGGCCAACCTGGAAGTGAGTGTCAGAATTTAATTGAATTGTTGAAACCCGGTTGGTGTCCAGAGAATCAGAGAAGTGGGTGTTGAAGTTGTGAAATACCATAGACCTTCAAACAGAGAGAATGAGAGGTAAATGTCAAGTGGCAGTTGTACTTGATTTCGTGGTATTTTGGAGAGCATGAAGGTGCAAGGGCTGAAGTATCTTTGGACCTAGCAATATATTCTAAAGTTACTACCATGATAATAATTCAGAAACATATTTTTTCAGATATTGTGGAGGAAGGAGCATTAAATGGTAGTTAGATGATCTCCCTGACATGATTCAACTGTGACAAGTTTCCAGAAAACAAAAATACTGGGACCAGCAGATGGCATAATGGTTATGTCCCTTAACTCCCATGTAATTGAACATGGTTTGAGTCCTAGACCTGGTAGCTTAAAACTCTTGCTGGGCACATGTGTGTGCTTGCCCAAAATCTCAAGAGGAGAATGGAGGAGAAAGGATTACGGCACAGCCATCCCCTGGGAGGTAATTTCTTTCTTTCTCTCCGGGAGCACACATGACCTATAGCCAAAAAAAAAAAAGAAAAGAAAAAAAAATGCTATTTAGATGGGTATGCCTTAATCTACTAAATGTAAACTTTTTTAAAAAAAGAATTATTTTATTTACTTTTATTTATTTATTTTAATTTGACCTGGAAGAGTCAGAGTGAGTGAGAGAGAGAGAGAGAGTGAGAGGGTGAGAAAGCAAGCCGCCAGGTCCGGGACTCGAACTGCAGTCGGCCATGTGGGAGTCCAGCATCCTTAACCACCACACCACCTGTTGGCCCCACTAAATGTAAACTTTTAACAAGCAAGATACAAGAGGTGGAAGTTTTGTTTGCTTTACTTAGGGGGTATGCTTGGTTTAGTTTGGGGACAAAACAATTCTACCTATGTGAATCAGAATAGGATAGGTTATGTTGCAGTAATAAATCTAATCACCATAAACACAAAGGAAAAAAATCTTAGTGGTTTAAAATCACACAGGTTTATTTCCTGGCATTGGAAAATGTATATAGGGTTTCCCAGCCACTTTACTCTAGCTTGTCAATCTTACTGAGAGACTTGGGGAGAAGCCAAAGGGCACTAGTGTGGCAAAGACTAGTCAACTCTTAGGTCAACTCTATCCATATTGAGTTTGTTTGAGAAAGAAAAAAGAGGCAGAATTACTAACAATAGTCTTGAAAAGTAAAATCCTTATGCAAGAATGATCTTAATCGATCTACTGTCAAGCACTCTAACCGACACAATTAGTCTTTCCTAAACAGGCTCCCATTTTTTGTCTATTTGTCCGTTGGAAAAGTACAGCTACGTGAGCAAAAGAATAATTCATTTTATAGTACAGGGTACTACAGGCAAAGCGGGACTTTTTCAGCTATTGGTTCTTAGGGAGAGTTTAAAGTCCCTGTTTATAGGAAATGAGTTCTCAGTGAGGAATTAGGAGCACATAATTTCTGCTTAATTGTTGATTTCCAAGCACTTTACAGATTATCATCATATTTCAGCTTATTTACTATTCACCTGCTTATTCTGAATGACAATACTGCATATATGAATATAGTTATATGTCTTTTTTGGTGAATCTTCAACACACAATTAGACCAATGATTTTAATGTTATCAAATACAGAAAAAAGCATCAATATTATTTCCAATTTCACATTGCATTAACCTTTTTTTTCCACATTTTTAAATTTCATTTTCTTTTATACATTAAATCACATTATTTAGCTTACAAAGTGAATATTTCAACAGGTGAACATTTCTCCCTAGTCCAGTTGATAAAATTATAAAATTTGTTCAACAGATAATACCACATTCCTTGGTCCCATTAATGCTTTGTCTCCCTATTTTTCTTCTAAATGTCCTTCCTCAGACCCTCCTCTTTCACACACACTATATCTGGTATTTACATCCATATGCTGTGTTTCTATATCCTTTAGTTAATCAGTTTCAGTCATATATGTCTTAATGTATTTGGGCCCCATCGGGTTTAAATCTTTGATAACATCTTCAGATTTTAATGTGATTTAAAGGCATTGTTACAAATAAATTTGTGAGATATTCTGACCAGCATAGTGCATTTTAGGATTTTAATAAATAGGCAAATCTCCAAAGATAACATAAAAAAATGCACAAAATATAAGATAAACAATGACAGTAAACATTCCCTATTACACTTAACATTCACCAAGAAATTGAAATTCCTGTCATGTCATATTTTTAACATGTTTCCTAAATAACGTATTTTTGACTTCTGTACTCTATTTAAAATATCATTTCTTTACAATGTATTTTCTCTTATTGCTGATATTGAAAAATAATACAGGCGTCTTACTTTCTTGTTGGAGAAAGTAACAACTACTTGAGACTGGGTACCTTTGTTCCAAATTTCAGCTACAAAGATCTAAAACCTTTCAATAAGTATGTTCATAATGGAAATCCGTAATGGAATTTTTAACTGACACCAAGACATTTAAGGTTTAAGTATTATTTTATAAAAGTCTATTTTTTATTTGTTGGTACTAGCCTTTAAAAATCAAGATTTATTTGAAAACTAAGGATACATTTTACTACACATTCTGTAGACCATCAGAATGTGAGAGAGATTCATTCTGTCTCACACACTGAATCCTGTTAACTCTGCAAGTTATGCCAGAGAATTCTCCATGTAATACGTGGGACTTAAAGTACCATTGGTAATTAAAAGTAGCATTGGTAATTAAAAATGGATATAGCCTAAGGAAACTTCTACCGTTGTTTTTAGTCTTTCATAAAGAACTGCTATACTGATGGCGAGCAGGTGTCATGGTCATTAAAGTACTGGACTCCCACATGGCCCACAATGACTCGAGCTCCAGACTTGGAGGTTTGAAAAATCACAATAGGCAAATGTGCGTGCATGCTCAAAATACCAAAAAAATGGAAAAGAAGATATCATGGTGTGGCTATCCCTCCAGAGGTGATTTCTCTCTTTATCTCTCTCTCTCTCTCTGTCTCTTCATTTTCTCCAATGAGTGCATGTGCCTTATGGCAAAAACCTAAAGAAATTAAAGAACTCTTTTACTGTAAGAATATCTTTAGTTCTTAGTTACTTCAGGCTGGTTGTTTGCCAAGCCTTATGCTAAATTATGTCTTATATTTACGTGGATACTTAATGACAGATGACTACTCATGGAATTATTAAATTACGAGTTAAAATGGAGTGGACCAGCCAGTGACATTGTGGTTTAGGTAGACAAATTCCATGTGGCAAACTACTTGAGTTCCAGTCCTGGACCCAGTAGCTTAAGAAACTCACCATGTACATTTGCACAGGCCCAAATCCCCAAAGGAGAAGTGGAGGTAGGAGATGGTGATGTGACTAATCCCATAGGAGGGGTGCTTTCTCTCTTTCTGTATTTGAGCACATGTGTCATTTCACAAAGAAAAAAAGAAAAAATGAAGAAGAAGAGGAATAAAAAGAAGGAAAATGCTTTTTATGGGTGAATAGTATTCCATTGAGTATATGTGCCACAGTTTTTCTAACCATTCATCATCTCATGGGCATTTGGGTTGTTTCCATGACTTAACAATTGTGAAGAGTGCTGCAATAAACATTGATGTTCAAGCACTTTTCCAATAAAGTATTCTTCTGTCCTAGAAGTGTGGTATTATCTGTTGAAGATATTTTGTAGTTTTATCAACAGTACTAAGGAGAAATGTTCACCTGTTGAAATGTCCATTTTGTAAGACAAATAATAATGTGATTGAATGTATGGAAGAAAGTGAAAAGAAAAAAAAAATTAAAAGAAATAAATAAATTAATTAAAAATATAAATTCAATAAATCTAGAATATTGTTTTATATTGGTATCATACCCAAAGGCTTTTACCTCGGAGAAGCTGTTAAAGAATCAAGTCATTAAAAATATGTCAGAAAAAAAAAGAAGGAAAATGCAGCATATACTGTATAGATACTTAATGTGTGTGCTCTCACTAAATCAAGATATCAGAGAAAGGGACTTGCAGTTCCTCATTGTGTAAAATGCTTACTCAAATTTCTTAAACTAGAATCATCACAATATAAATTTACTTGTAAGTAAACCATCTGAGTCAAGAAATTAGAAATAGAAAATAAAATAATCATAAAATTTGTTTAGAATAATGAAAAACCCTAAGTCACCAATTTAATACTATGTGAATAAAATAAAATCAGAGGTATCTTACTTCCTAACTTCAAAATATATTGCAAAGCTGTAATAATCAAAACATCATGGTACCAGCATGAAAAAGGATGGACAAAAATAGAAAATAGAATATTCATAAATCCCAAAAAAAAAAATGTAAATTAGGGACCAGCAGGTGGCATGGTGGTTAAGGTGCTGAACACTCCCACATGGCTGACCATGGTTCAAGTCCTGGACCTGGTAGCTTGCTTTCTCACTTTCTCTCTCTCTCTCTCTCTTTGTCTCTCTCTCTCTGGTCAAATTAAAATAAATGAATGAATAAATAAAATTAAATAAAATAAATCTTTAAAAAAAGAAATTTAAATTAGTACAGCCATTGTAGAGAACAATATGGAAGTTTCTTAAAAACCTACAAATAGAATACCATACAACCCAAATAATACCACTCCGGGGTATTTATCTAAAGGAGAGGAAAACCCTCAGACAGAAAAACACGGCATATTTATAATTGTTAAGACATGAAATCTACCCAAATGTCCAAGAACACATGACTAGATTGAAAAAAATATGGCACATATACACCATGGAATAATACTCAGCCATAAAAAGCAATGAGAGCCTGTCATTCACTACAAAGTGGTCGAATCTGGAAGATTTAGGGTGATGAGGAGCAAGCCAGACCACAAAAAAGAGATAGACACAATCCCTTCTCCTCCATTCTCCTCTTGGGATTTTGGGCACACATGCACATGCATGTGCACATGCACATGAGTTTAAGCTACCGGGTCCAGACTACATGGGAGTCCAGTGACATAGCCATTTCACCAACTGCTGGTCCCTCTTATTATTATTATTTTAAATTTGCTTTAAGGTACATACACTTACCAGAGAGAGACAGAGCGAGAGAAAAGGAAAACGAGAGAACAAGTCACCAGTTTCAAAACTTGAACCATAGTCTGCCATGTGGGAATCTAACACCTTAATCACCATGTCACTTGTTGGCCCCAAATTGCCACTTTTTAAGAGTAAATTTGATACTTCAAATACCAACTTAACTTTTTTTTTTTTTTGGAGAGGTTTTTGCTATAGGGCTCTTGTGCTCACCAGACAGAGACAGAGAGACAGAAAGCAAGAAATCACCCCCACCCCCAGGGGAGATGGCCATGCTGCAATCCCTTCTCCTCCATTCTCCTCTCGGGATCTTGGGTACGCACGCACACGTGCCTGGAGTGAGGTTAAGCCACGGGTCTGGGACTCGAACCACGGTCGACTACATGGGAGTCCAGCGACATGGCCATTATACTAACTGCTGGTCCCTCCAACTTAACTTTTGTAAAGACTAACTGCTTTTGAAAATATCCCTTTGATGTTAGGATCAACAGATGGGCACAATGGTTACATTGCTGGATTTCCACATAGTAGACCATGGCTTGAGTCCTGGATGTGGCAGCTTAAAATTCTACAGGTGTGTGTGCATGTATGACCATAATCCTGAGAAGAGAATGGAGGATAAAGGATTGTGGCATGGCCTTTATCCCTGGAGAGTGATTTCTTGCTTTCTATCTCTCTGACTTTGCGAATGCACACAACCTATAGCATAAATCTCTTTTAAAAATAGAATTTGATGAAAATGGTCATTTTCTGATAACTTTGTAAAATATTGGGCCAGCAGATGGTGTAGTGGTTACATTGCTGGACTCCCACATGGACAGCCAAGGTTGAAGTCCTGGACCCAGAGACTTGAAACTCACCATGCACACGTGTGTATGTGCCCAAAATCCCAAAAGGAGTATGAAGGGGAAGGGATTGGGATTGTGGAGTAGCTATCTACCCTAAGAGTTATTTCTTAATTTCTCTCTCTCTCTATTTCTCCAGTGAGTGCACATACTTATAATAAAAATTTCTTTAAAAAAATATTTGTTTGTGTGTTTATGTGCATACACACATATACATAGTAAGTATATATTGCTTATACACACATACAGAGAGCAAGTTGTTTTAATCTAGAAGTATTATATTCCAATTTTAGACAATTTGCGTAAAATCCAGGCATCTTCAGTACTTAAAGCTTCAAATTAAAATATATATATATATATATTTAGTTTTTTCAGGCCTACCTATGGTGGCGCATGCTGCTATGATGCTGTGCTCACCTGAGAGGTGTGAATTTGATTCTAGTTCAACCCAAAGGCCAGGCATGAGTGCTATGTGCCTGTGATCTCAGGGATCTGGAAGGCTGAGACAAGAGGATCATGGGATTGGCGCTCACAGAGTGAGCTGGAACCACATATGAGATCCTGTCTAGAAAAGAGCTTGGCCAGGTAGAGTGCACACTTGTAGTCCCATCCAGGATGTTGAGGCTAGAAGATCACAAGAGTGAGATCATGTCATTAAAAAAATATATGTGGGGACCAACAGCAGCATGGTGATTAAAGGTGCTGGACTCTCGCATGGCTGACTATGGTTTGAGTCCCGGACCCAGTGGCTTGAAACTCCAGGCACAAGTGTGCACAAGTACAGATCCCAGAATAATGGAGAAGAAACTGATTTCTAACTTTTCCTCTCACTGTTTCTCTCTGTCTCTCCAGGGAGTGCATGTGTCCTATGGCAAAAGCTGGGCATGTGTGTATGTGTGCCTAAAATCCTGAGAGGAAAATGAGAGAAAGGATTATGGTATGGCCATCCCTTTGACGGGCATGATCTCTCATTTTCCCACTCTCCATTTCTGTCTGGCAATTGCACAGACTCTATGGCAAAACAACAACAACAACGACAACAGTTTAGATGTGTGTGTGTGTGTGTGTGTGTTTTTAGATGTGTGTGTGTGTGTTTGTGTGTGTGTGTGTGTGTGTGTGTGTGTGTCTGTGCGCACGGACATATATACATATATAGGAGACATCTCTTTTTTGTATGTGTTTACAAAGTAGTGATGAATTATTAATAAATAATCATTGCTTCAATACTAACACAATATTTGCTGTTAAAAAATAGTGACATAAAAGTGGAGTGATTATTTTGCATTTGTTTTTAGACATATGATGGCAGCATATAGACCCCATGTCTGTAGCACAGTAATGGCCCCAATTTCTAAAAGTTGAAATACTAAAGAAATTAGCTGAGTCACACTAGGAATTATTGACTGCAAAAATAGTTTCTAGCTTCATCATGACAGTGAAATTATTTTCCTTAGTTCTTCTTCATTGATCTTTATTCCATAGTCTGAGACATAGAATGACTAGTCGGTGAACTGGATTAGAAAACATAATGAACACTGCAGGGACACTGCTTTACCAAGGAAACGGATGGTCATGGAAGAACTGCACTTAATCTTACGCACAGTTAAGCACAGCATCCAGCCACTAAGTGCCCCGGGGTTGGTCCTTCATGTTTCACAATTTATTTTGACTCTAAAAAATTAGTCATAGTAGTAAACTACTTATACACATATATATGTATACATGTGTGTATATGCGTTTATATGTATGTATGTGTAATGGATATATGTGTGTGTGTGTTTATATATGTGTATGTTTATATATCTGCTTCTGTCATGGATAACAATCTTTAAATATTAGGGATCATTTTTCCTGTGCAATATCTGTTTACTGTTTTTGTATAGTTTAGAAAGTCAAAGTGAAGAGTTAAAATTCTCTGAGTGTCTTATAATGTAAATTAATTTATACCTAAGAAAAGGAATGTTGATAACATGTATTTATTTTAAAATATCTTAATCATCTAGATTTTCATTCATTGCTGTGTTGATTTTCTTAATACTAAGACTACTATCAAATAAGTTGATTAAATGAAATTCATATTTATAAGCTATATTCAATTACCTTTGAGAAAACATCTCAAGACTCTGATTTATTGAGCCCTCTATCAAATGCTGTTTTTAATTAGTAGGGAATGAAATTCAGATAGAAAACATAACATCAAAAGCTTTTCAATGAAAGCTGTATATATAATTTTACTAAGAAAACTGTTTCTAAAAATAATATATTAGATAATAAATTTAAAGTGAGGGGAAAAGACCTTAAATTTTACTACATTTCAAAAAAAAATTTGGAAAGAAAAATTTAACATTTGTGAAAAAAAACAGTTTCTAAATCGCTTGTCACTGATGTCTTTTATCTTCATGCTCTTCCTAAAAATTGGTGTAAAAATATGCCATTGATATTAGTACTTCAGTTATTAGACCTTGTGTTGTATTGACTTAAGTTTTACAGATCTTTGATTGAACTCGTTGTCTCTTCCCTATGACCTCGCAAAACTCTCAGAAGTATATCATTGCCATTAAACTTCATTCTACTCAGTCTTCAAAATTTGAAAGTTTAATGATCATGTTTAAATAATTCTTTACTTCCCACTTTAGCTTAATGCTGAACTAATCTTCTATTTTACATTCACTCTCCTAAGTGATCTCGCCCAATTATATGGCTTAAAACTTATATTGGACCCATAGCTTCATGTTTTAGGGAGCCAGATACCGCATGGCTAAGGTTCAAATCTCATCCCCCAAAGGCTTGAAAAACATGGCAGTGTGTGTACATGTGTACCCCAAATCCCAACAGATTGGAGACATAGAGGATTGCTTTGTGACCAAGCCCCATTGGGGACAACTTCTCCTTCTCCCTGTCTCTCTGTAGTGAGCTCACATGACTTCTGGCAATTAAAAATAATACACTACTATTGATTATCCCAAGATACATATTACCCGTCCCAAATGAACTTTTCCATAAACACCAGGTTGAAGAGCTCTACTGAGGGCACAATATTTCTTCAAAGATACCTAGCTGGTATTTCAAACTACATACATTCCAAATCAAATGTCTTGTTTACTTTCCTAATTTCACTCTTAATTTGACATTCCTGTGCCAGTAACTCAAGGTATTAGAAGTATTCCCATTATTTTTTCTCATTGATTATCTATACCATCTGCAAGTCTTATTGGTTCTATCTTCAGTTTACATACAAATTAAACTCCTTATCTTCACCTCCTTAGATCTAGTCCTTATTATCTCTTTTAAGACTTTTTCAATGGTCTATGTCTCTAAGTTTGTATCTTGTAGTTTCCAAATAGCCTCAGAATAATCTTCTCAAAAATGTATGTCAAAATATGATATCACACAGTGATCAAAACTTCCCTTTCTATCTAACTCAGAATAAGATACATCATACCTACATGGTTTGTAAATACAAAAGGACCTGACTTCTATGAACACTTTTAGGCTATTGTCTCTTCTCTAACCTATCATTATTTCTGTCAAGCAAGTGACACCTGCTATCCTTCCCAGGGAGAAGTCTTATTGTATGAAAGACTGAAAAAAAGCATCGCAATATCTACCCACAGAAACAGCAGCCCCAGAACTTTATACTATCCCATACTGTGCAGGTATCAGGGTTTCAAAGAAAGGGAAAAATTATCCAGGTTTTGGATGAAAAACTTTACTCACGTAAGAAGAGAAAGGGCAAGATGAACTTTAATAGTGAACCTTGGTCCCCTATGGCCACTAGGACTCACCCATAACCCTGTTGTGCTGCAGGTAAAGGATCTTCTTCTATTCCAACCAGAAATACATACGGCAGTGGGTTGGCTAGGTGCCATACTATACACACACTTAAGCAAAACAAAGTACTCATCAGGTCCAGAATATGAAAAGATATTCCTAAACAAAGTCATGTAGCCAGAACGTGTTGTGAGGGCTCTTATTCTCTACTTAAGGAAATTATATCTACTAAAGTAGATGCATGTATAACTGTGTAAGGGTCAGCAGGCTGGTGCGGCTGTCGTTCCCTTTGATTCAACTAAGACCCTTGCTTGGCTACTGAAACAGCAGATAATGCATATCAAATCTAGTAGTATTATCTCCTATCCCAAAATTTAGAAACAGAGCTAGGTTTTACGGGGTTCTTGAACAACACTATGGATGCAGTTTGCTTGCAGATCTTCTGTGATTGTGAGATAGCACTTCATCAAGGTCACTAGGAGAACCTGACCCAGGAAGATGATGAGGCTTCCCAGGAGGATTGTTCCTTCAATTTTAGCCCACAACAGTGAACTGAGCTGATTTAAAACACCAAAATAAAATACATCTAGCAGATAACTAGGGGTATACAGCTGATGACCACCTTGGCTTAGCATGTATCTTCTTCAACTCAGTTTCTACCTTCCCTAAACTATTGATGTATATGTTGCATTGGGTATTGGCAAGAACACAAACATCACACTCTTTGTTTTGTTTTGTTTTTGAGAGTGATTTTTGCTATAGCGCACATAGGCTTGCC
The DNA here is from genome assembly GCF_000334495.1 of Tupaia belangeri chinensis. Taxonomy (NCBI): domain Eukaryota; kingdom Metazoa; phylum Chordata; class Mammalia; order Scandentia; family Tupaiidae; genus Tupaia; species Tupaia belangeri. Next base: position 2,508,380 of record NW_006207899.1, read on the forward strand.
GGAGAGACAGAGACAGGCAGACAGAAATAGAGATGTCACCCCTCAAAGGGGATAGCCACACCACAATCCATTCTCCTCCATTCTCTTCTCGGGGTTTTGGGCATGCACATGCACCTGGTGTGAGTTTGAAGCCACTGGGTTTGAGACTTGAACCACATAGACTATATGGGAGTCCAGCGACATAACCATTACACCATCTGTTGGTCCCAACATCACTCTTTTCTATCAACAGAAAATTGAGAGCTATTCAGTTATCCATTGTCACCTTGACTAGTGAGTTTAGTGAATATTATTTGTCCTAAATGCCCTGGAAACTAGCATTTCCTCAACAATTAGCGACAGATTTTATATAATTTTCTCCACTGCTTGTATGCCTATGCCTGGTATTAGGACTTGAAGAACAGAATAAAATCAGCTGTGGATTTTCCCCCCAGAAGGGTGTTATAAGTCATTTAGTGAGATATCAAAATGGATCCCCCTTTTGCCCAAGCCTCTGTATAATTGTTGATATGGAATATGGACCCCAGGGTCATAAGTTCAATAAAATTCTTAGGTCAATAAGATAGGGTCAATAAGATTCTTCTATCAGAAGCAGAAACTCTGTTGCCCATTGAGGCCCACAAAAACAAAACAAAATAAAACAAACAAACAAAAAAAACAAACACATAACCCAGAAGTGAATAGGTCCCCTTCTCAGGGATTTGTAGTTGCATGCTAGCTGGTTTAGTCTATAGTCTCAGTCTATTTTTGCTACCTAGTTTCATGAAGAGAAAAATTGCATAAGACACGTCAAAGCCTGAAAAGTCAATATAGATGCCTGCTGTAGTGTGGAGATCCTTTCCTATCTTAACATAGTAATATTAAAGCAGAGGACACCCGAGTGTGTCCACATCTGAACTTTTAAAAGAGTCATCTGTCATTTTAACCCCTTGATAGCTTATAGAAGGTCTGAGTTCTTTTGTACCTACCAGGGCATTCGACGAGGAAAGAGAGATTTTAGACTAGGGTGATAAATCCAGCTTTCCTCCTCTCATTACGTCCATGATAACTTTTATTAAGCTGTTTTAGTGCTATGCAAAGCAGAGACTTCTGTAAAATTAAAAAAAAAAATAAAGGCCTTCTGAGGCCAGACATACTCTTGTCCAATGAACTAGGTTGAGAACTACCAGGGTATAGCTACTCAGTCTGTTCGTTGGAGTCCTGAGATTACAACTTCCATGGGTATGAACCACCCTGTTGTTTCACTTTTAAACTCTAATATTTTAATCCAGAGAGGGAGGTCATATTTATTTTATTAAAAAATAACTACTTACTTAATGGCATTTATTATTATTATTTTAAATTTGCCATAGGGCTCGTGTGCTCACCAGAGAAAGAGAGAGAGAGGAGAGAGAGAGAAAGAAAGGAGAAAGCAAGTAACCAGGTCCAGAATTCAAACTGTGGTCGGCCATGTGGGAGTCTAGTACCTTTACCACCATGCTACTTGCTGGACCCCAGGAGGTCATATTCTAAACAAATTCAACAAATTCTATATCACCCACTTGTATGGAGAAGTTGGAAGACCATGGAACAACCAGGGAACCCTAGTACCTTAATAATCTATTGCCCTTTCTCCCTTTCTTGTCACTGCCACACAGGAGAGAGGTGTCCCAAAGTAGCATTACCTACAGGTTTGAAAAGGAAGACCTTAAGCGGGGCACCCTGAAGAAGCGTAGAACACAAACCACCAATGCCTGGAGTGCAATCCAGTGGGCAAACAGAAAATATGAGATAGGGTAACTGTCTGGTCGTTCGTAATCCGTGCCAGCATTTAAAAATATACTTTCACAATTCCTGCCAGCATTTTAAAATGTGACTCCTGTGCTATGTTTTTCTTCTGCTAGAGTGTAGTGTTTAACCACCAAATAACTTTCGTTAGGTAGAGGAGAGTACTCCAGGGGGAAAGAGGAAAATCTGATTGACTATACTGAGATAGGAATGTTGTACGCACAGCCTAATCTGGAAACTGTCTGGTCTTTCATAACCCGTGCCCCAAGTTCAGCAATTTAAAATATGGTTTGCAGTACTCTGTTTTTCTTTTTCTGGAGTGTAGTATTTAATCACCCAATGATTTTTGTTGAGAGGAGGTAGAACTCAGTAAATTATCCCTTCTGGTGTCCTTTCTGTGTGTGTGTTTTTTTGTTTGTTTTGTTTTGTTTGTGCTGCCCATGTGATCATTCTCTTATCCCATTTGCTCAATGGATATGAAAGGTTTACCTTATGTCATGGTACTGGGCCATTTATTGTATATCTCTGTAATGAATATGATTCATTGGATTAGAATTTTCCTCGTACCTAATTAAATGGCAGTGTCATGGTTTAAATGAACAACACTGGTTTTTATATTTACTTGGCTGTTTTTTATCTGGAAAGCATACTTGTGGTCAGGAGGCATCATTGGAATATGTGGAGAGAACAAGGGACCTGAGGTGGTTAATTTTCCACACTCAAGTAGAACCTATGTCTTGATTAATGTGACCCAGTTTTCCATGTTGCATTGCGTGGGTTAACTGGCAAAATCACACTACTCAAATATTATTAGTTTTTGTTTATGTTAGGGTGAGTCCTCTCATTCTTGCAAATTTTTTATCTGAGGTGATTTTTATTTCCCATTTTATGGTGGACTTAAGAGCATTTGTAATGAGCATTAAATGAATGCCAGGTTAGCTACTGAGTTTCATTTGTGTTCTCTTTTCAATGGTTCTGTGTCATGGGCAGTGTGAGTGATGGATTGTGTTTCTCTTTTTTTTTTTTTTTCTGTTTATAAACTTCTGCCATTGTCCCTGTCCCTACACAGGGGAGCCCTGAATTGTTTCAATCATTAATTTGCAAGTCCTTGGAACATATGGCAAGCCCATTTGTAATAGCCCTGAGTTTGTAAATATATAGCAAAGAGCTGCTGTTGGAGTAACCTTCAAGGCCATCATTACCACAGGGATTTCTATGCATTAGACCTCATGTCCTTCTCTGGTATCAGTCAAAAGGTAGCCTTTCTTGAAGTGAATGACCATGGTGACTTACGGGTCTTCATTAGCTTTGAATCTCACAGATCTATAAATGAAAGAAACTACATCATTAACAGGAACATCTTTGAATCATGGGCCGCAATTCAGGCAGGAGTGAGAACATTCCCTATAGGCTGTTCAGCCCCTTCTGGGAAGGCTGTTACTGTTCATGGAGTCTGTTGACCTTCCGAGGGCCACATCTGGCTGAATCTTGAAAGTACCATTTATATTTAATGATATCTTTTTCCTGAGTCTGTTTTTTTCTTATTAGTAAGATTAATGAGTTTCCAGGGGAGAATGAGAAGCTCAGATTTTAGGATTTCCTTCAGTGTTGTAGTGGTCAGGCTCTCTGTTTCCATTAGGGCCCAATAGCAGGCTGGAAGTTTCTATTTGAAAGGAGATGTATGTGGCAGATGCCTGGGGTAATTTATATGACAAAACTGTGAAGACTTGATTTATACCAATAACAGTCTCTTTTCCTCATAAGATCCCATCTGCATTAGTAATTGTCACCCAGACTTGCAGTTCCATAGAGCTGGTGAACTCAATTAGTCCCATGGAAGTGACTAAGTTACTGCATATTGCATGGCTTCTAGAATCTCTTTTTGAGGCTTCTACTTAAAGGTGGAGGTTTGCACGTACTCTTAACTGAAGGGGTCAAAAGGGTATTCAGATGTGGTACATATTGTCTCCAACAGCCAAATAAGGCTACCAGCTGTGTAGCCTTCTGTGGGAACTGCCATGGGCAACAAATTTTGTTGAGTTTTATTAGGAATACAATTATCTTAGTATCTTTATCTGATTATCATTCCAAGTGGTTCTCAGGAACTGTATTTATTGGGAAGGACCCTTGATTTTATTAGGAGTGACAAATCATAGTGTTATAGTGTCATCCTGTGTCATAGTATCTATGTCTTTATGTAGGGCTTGGTCAGATTGTTTTCAGTCAGACCATCGAAAACAATGTCATCAATATAATGGATGAAAAATACTTTTTGGAGCAATCTGGCTTGTTGTAGATCTAGCCCTATTGACTGGTGACATACTGTAGG
>NW_006207899.1:2512506-2517782 GCF_000334495.1 Tupaia belangeri chinensis
AGGTAACCCCATGGAACTAAAGTAAAATTATGCTGCAGAGAGTTGCATGTATACACAAATTGGTCCTGCTCTTTATCTCACAAAGGAACTGAGATGACGTTAGATCTAAAACAGCCTCCATTGACTTAGTAATGGCAATTATGTCAGGTACTATGGGGCCAATGCTGGCCCCATGGCATTCCATCTATGGCAGTTTAAGTCCAGACTTTCAAGGTATATTTTACAGGACAAACAAAGCTGTTAAAATCTGATAGGACTCTTGCCTATAACAAGTCCTGTATCAACAGGTAATGCCCCTTTTTACTGCCAGGTGTATTGTACACTGTAGTTGAATCAGGACTTGGATAACTTAGATGACTGCTGAGAGTGGACACCTTACAGTATTATATGTTGAATGTTTTGTTTTGAGGGAGCATATCCATTGAGACAGAAGTGATATACCAGAAGTCACCACAATATTGATATATTTATGCATTCAGCTATGAAACCCATGATCACTGCTTAAAATGACCCATAGAGCCCCATCCACAAGTACACATGAACTTTCATATGAACTTTGTGAGCAATGAATCATTGTGTTTGTCCTCAAATTTTGTAATGTCTTCAGTTTAGTCATAACCTTGCTAAGGCCTGGGATTTTGCTTACTTGGTCACCAGTATTGCAGAGATCTTAAAGAGTGTGAATTCTCTCTCTCTCTCTCTCTCTTTTTCTTTTAGCTTCTCAGAGACATAAGGCCATTGGTCCCTGGTGGGCACTTAGAGACCCTAATCCTATCACTAATCACACAAGAGAGTAAGGTCAAGGTATGTATGAGTGAGATGTTTCTCCTCATCTTACTTACTGCTCTAAGAGTTACAATCATATTATTCATTGACTTGCTTGGCAATTAGAGAAGCCTTAGCAACCCATGAGCCCCTGTTTTTAGTATGTGTTCAGAAAGTTGAATGATTGAATGTGGGGTTCTAGATTTTTCCTCTTCCTTCTATGAAGGTTTTAATGCACAATTTAGAGGAATAGCTGCTCTTCCCCATAGCATTGACAGAGTGTTTTGTAGAGGTTTCATTATTTTTTTTAAAATTAATTTTATACATTCAATCACTATACATCACTACAGTTTGGAAAATGAATTTACCCAACATGAATGCACTTCACACCAGTACAGTTGAAACTATCATACATATTATCATCAACAGATAATCTTCTATTTCTGTATCCTCTAAATGTCTTGCCTCTCTATTTTTCTCCTTGATTCCTTTCCTCTCACTCTTCCATGTGCATTCATCAGAGAGAGACAGAGAGAGAGAAAGTGAAAAATGGCCATGGGGGATGGCCATGCCACAATCCCTTCTCTTCCATTCTCCTTTCAGGATTTTGAGCGTACATGCAAACATATGCCTCATGATTTTCAAGCCCTTGTGTCTGGGGCTTGAACTGTGGTAGGCTATGTGGGAGTTAAGAGTCTTAAAGGCCACACCATCTACTGGCCTCAATGTTCCATTTATTTGCCTGTTGTCTATCTCCTGCTTAACAATTAAATTCACATTACTTGAAATTTGACCTTACTCCTTCCTTTTCCCCCCTCCCTTTGTCATCTCTTTGGTTCCCCTTTTGGTTCTTTGGCTTCCCACTGTTGGGCTTCCATTCATCCAGACCTCAGTTAATGGAAATCACTGAAACCATTTAATCATTTTTAATCCCCAAATGGGACATTTCAGAAGAATTTCTCCATTTCTTGATTGAAGGTCATTCCAGGGCCCAAAAATAGGAATAATGTTGTCCTCCTTCAGAGAGACCCTGCCACATGTTGGCCGGCAGCATTATCCAAGACAGGTCTGTGCTATGCATAACCCACGAGTCAGGGTTATGTATCCAAGAAGGTATTTCTTTTACTCCAAGTGCCATTATAACTTTACAAATATTTTTCAACAATGTCTCACTCTTAGGGAATTTCTTCACATTGAGGAATATATTGTAGTTCTCATAGATCCTTCAACCCAGATCAAGAGCAATATGGGCTTATCACAGGGTGTCTGGATGGTAACTGTGTTTGATGTAGGTGCTATAGTAAAGAAGTTGTTAGTATTTGTAGATTGTGTAACTTAGTGACATTTGGGTTTGGAGTGCCACCTCAACAAACAGGCACACCGACTAAAACTCAGTGGAATCCCAGGAGTTTGTACATATCTGATTTTTTTTTAATTTTTGTATTCTGTTTTAATTAATATTCTTTTAAAAAGGCATTAGCAATTTTATCTTCCTTTCTTGTGGGACAGAATTGGGAACATGTCTATTCCTGACCATTTCTTATACCTAAGTGAATGCCATGGGTTAAATGATTGTAGTCTAAGACCCTGGGACCTTGTGTGGCAAGGGGAATGTACTCACTCTTAGATGCCCATCCCTAGAGCTGGCACTGGTGTTTGCTTTTATGTACCAGTGGATTGAACATGAGATCAGTAGTGAGCAAAGGGCAATCAATGAACTATTAGAGTAAGAAAAGTAGTTATTGGTTTGGAAATTAATAGTGTGTGGCTATTAAAGATAGCTTTTAAATAATAACATAAATAAGCCTAAATCATGTAAACATAGAATTAAAAAGAAACAGATTGTCTTTCTAGAAATAATATTTTTATTAAAATTAATTGAAAATTTCATATTGGTTTTATATTTAACTTTTGCAAAATTCTTTCTCTCCATATGATAAATGAAGTTGGGAGAAAAGTAATACTGCAATTCAAAAATAATTTTTAAAAGTCTATTTATTTGGGTCAGTAGGTGATACTGACATTAGGGAGGCTAGATCATACATGGTGGAACACACAGTTCAAATCCTAGACTCAGTAGCTCAATGGCTTGAAAATCATACCAGGTACATATATGTGTATCTTCCAAATCTTTAGAAAGGAATGGAGGAGAAGGGATTGCAATTTGGTCATCCTGTATGGGGGAAAGAGGTGTCTCACTTCCCTTCTCTCCTTATCTCTTAGAGAAGCCTTAGCAACCCATGAGCCCCTGTTTTTAGTATGTGTTCAGAAAGTTGAATGATTGAATGTGCGGTTCTAGATTTTTCCTCTTCCTTCTATGAAGGTTTTAATGCACAATTTAGAGGAATAGCTGCTCTTCCCCATAGCATTGACAGAGTGTTTTGTAGAGGTTTCATTATTTTTTTTAAAATTAATTTTATACATTCAATCACTATACATCACTACAGTTTGGAAAATGAATTTACCCAACATGAATGCACTTCACACCAGTACAGTTGAAACTATCATACATATTATCATCAACAGATAATCTTCTATTTCTGTATCCTCTAAATGTCTTGCCTCTCTATTTTTCTCCTTGATTCCTTTCCTCTCACTCTTCCATGTGCATTCATCAGAGAGAGACAGAGAGAGAGAAAGTGAAAAATGGCCATGGGGGATGGCCATGCCACAATCCCTTCTCTTCCATTCTCCTTTCAGGATTTTGAGCGTACATGCAAACATATGCCTCATGATTTTCAAGCCCTTGTGTCTGGGGCTTGAACTGTGGTAGGCTATGTGGGAGTTAAGAGTCTTAAAGGCCACACCATCTACTGGCCTCAATGTTCCATTTATTTGCCTGTTGTCTATCTCCTGCTTAACAATTAAATTCACATTACTTGAAATTTGACCTTACTCCTTCCTTTTCCCCCCTCCCTTTGTCATCTCTTTGGTTCCCCTTTTGGTTCTTTGGCTTCCCACTGTTGGGCTTCCATTCATCCAGACCTCAGTTAATGGAAATCACTGAAACCATTTAATCATTTTTAATCCCCAAATGGGACATTTCAGAAGAATTTCTCCATTTCTTGATTGAAGGTCATTCCAGGGCCCAAAAATAGGAATAATGTTGTCCTCCTTCAGAGAGACCCTGCCACATGTTGGCCGGCAGCATTATCCAAGACAGGTCTGTGCTATGCATAACCCACGAGTCAGGGTTATGTATCCAAGAAGGTATTTCTTTTACTCCAAGTGCCATTATAACTTTACAAATATTTTTCAACAATGTCTCACTCTTAGGGAATTTCTTCACATTGAGGAATATATTGTAGTTCTCATAGATCCTTCAACCCAGATCAAGAGCAATATGGGCTTATCACAGGGTGTCTGGATGGTAACTGTGTTTGATGTAGGTGCTATAGTAAAGAAGTTGTTAGTATTTGTAGATTGTGTAACTTAGTGACATTTGGGTTTGGAGTGCCACCTCAACAAACAGGCACACCGACTAAAACTCAGTGGAATCCCAGGAGTTTGTACATATCTGATTTTTTTTTAATTTTTGTATTCTGTTTTAATTAATATTCTTTTAAAAAGGCATTAGCAATTTTATCTTCCTTTCTTGTGGGACAGAATTGGGAACATGTCTATTCCTGACCATTTCTTATACCTAAGTGAATGCCATGGGTTAAATGATTGTAGTCTAAGACCCTGGGACCTTGTGTGGCAAGGGGAATGTACTCACTCTTAGATGCCCATCCCTAGAGCTGGCACTGGTGTTTGCTTTTATGTACCAGTGGATTGAACATGAGATCAGTAGTGAGCAAAGGGCAATCAATGAACTATTAGAGTAAGAAAAGTAGTTATTGGTTTGGAAATTAATAGTGTGTGGCTATTAAAGATAGCTTTTAAATAATAACATAAATAAGCCTAAATCATGTAAACATAGAATTAAAAAGAAACAGATTGTCTTTCTAGAAATAATATTTTTATTAAAATTAATTGAAAATTTCATATTGGTTTTATATTTAACTTTTGCAAAATTCTTTCTCTCCATATGATAAATGAAGTTGGGAGAAAAGTAATACTGCAATTCAAAAATAATTTTTAAAAGTCTATTTATTTGGGTCAGTAGGTGATACTGACATTAGGGAGGCTAGATCATACATGGTGGAACACACAGTTCAAATCCTAGACTCAGTAGCTCAATGGCTTGAAAATCATACCAGGTACATATATGTGTATCTTCCAAATCTTTAGAAAGGAATGGAGGAGAAGGGATTGCAATTTGGTCATCCTGTATGGGGGAAAGAGGTGTCTCACTTCCCTTCTCTCCTTATCTCTCTCTCTCTTTCCAGTGAGCACATGTGCTCTGTAGCAAACTGCCCAAAAAATTCTATTTCTTCCATGAATGAGAGATATAGACAAAAAGAGAGACAGAAAGACAACACACCCAATAGGTTCTTGATGCCAATCCAAACCCAGATTTATCCAGCTTCGGATCACAGTCACATGTACACCCAGTGTACTCAGGAATG
>NW_006207899.1:2518909-2593341 GCF_000334495.1 Tupaia belangeri chinensis
AGGAATGCCTCTGGACACAAATCTGGAACCTTTCCAGTGGGTCAGTCTTACAGAGCTTGGGTTTTACAACTGTACAATCATCCAGTCCCTGGGGGGAAATAAATTATTGTAATTAAAACCCTTCTTGTTACACAAATTAATACAGAGTGACCAACAGAATGAACTGTGGTATATATGAGTTATAATATTACCTTTCATTTTACTAGGCAACTGAACCAGCTTTGAAAATGTGAAGACTTTTTCCATTTGTTATAATTAAGAAATAGTAGATTGACAAGACAAGGCACTGCATCTTGATACTCTGTATATTTATCTATGTTGATGACTCATCATTAACCATTTTTTTTTTCCCAGCTGAATTGCTAAACTAGCTAAAAAAGAAAAATCTAATGCATTATTATTAAGCCAATGCTCATATTTTCTATAACAGATATTTACTTAGGACTTCATATTTAGATGATATACTGGACCTTTAAATCACACAAATAAAGAATACTTTATCCTTGTCATTGCAAAATCCACATTTTAGTTTTAAATATATAGAACTAGAAATTATTATATTACAACTTAATGTTTCAGAAGTGGTATGAATAGATTACAGAGTATATAGAAAGAAGGGAGTAATTCTAGCTGAGGTAAAATGATGTTCAAGAATAAGCATGCATTTTTTTTATTTTTTTGCTGTAGGGCATGTGCACTCACCAGAAAGATAGAGAGAGACAGACAGACAGAAAATGAGAAATCACCCCCTAAGGGGAATGGCCATGCTGCAATCCCTTCTCCTCCATTCTCCTCTTAGGATATTGGGCATGCACACACACGTGACCGGCATGAGTTTAAGCCACTGGGTCCAGGACTTGAACCATGGTCTACTATATGGGATTCCAGTGACATAGCCATTATGCTAACTGCTGGTCCCAAGAACATGCATGTATTTGATAGCAGAGAAGAAAAGGCAAAATAAGCAAGGAAAAAGCTAGTGAAAACACAGTTGTAAAGGAGATAAAAATTGGAAAAAAATTATTATTCATCACTTTGATCTTAGTATAGTTATCAAGTAGCAAGGGAAGAGAAATGTAAAGGAAGAATCTGAGCTTGAAAAGGGATTCAACTGTGAATTAGAAGGTTAAGGGGGAAAGAAAAAAGAACTTTAGCAGTTTTACCCCTCAAGACAGGAGGGAAAAGTTGTTAAGACTTCTAGTAAAAGAATATTCACAAAGCTTAAATGAGAATCACAAGAAGAAAGATTTGCTTTTACAGATCTTGTTTATATAAGATATGGAATGGCTATAAAAGCTCTGTTATTAGCTGGAGAATAAAACTGTCACAGATAATGTCAAAACTGAGGATTTTAAAGTTCTTCAAAGAAATAAAACTGGAGTTCTTACAAAACCACGCATGATCCCACTGGAAATAGTCAGTTATATAAACCAGCAAATCCCAATTATTGTTTAAGCTAGTGGTCACATGTGCATGCATGCCCGATATCCTGCGAAGAGAATGGAAGAGAAGGGATTGTGGCATGGCCATCCTCCCTTGGGAATGATTTCTTGCTTTATGTCTTTTTTTCTCTTTGTCTCTATGGGTGAGCACATATTAAAAGAAAGTAATCCCAACATAGTAGTATGGTTTCATAATGTTCTGTCATTTGGACCTACCTGCAGTGAAACTATGAAGACATAATAAATTCAGGAAAACTAAGTATATTCTCTTAGTTGAAGATACCATTTCAATAGATGAAAATATTGAATGACCCACGAACTGATAATGGTTCAATTTTATTCACAACAAATATTGTGAAAGAGTCAGTTATGAATACAAATATGCCATCTAAAATCTAAAACACTCTCACTCTCCACACACACACACACATACACAGACACACTACACACACAACACATGGACATATATAAGTGCAGACACCCTCTGAAAATTAAAAAAAATAAAATTTATAATGTCATACATGTGGAGAATGAATAAATTGTCGGAAATAATTCATAGTTGGGAAGATATATTTATATATAACTTTGTTCATGCTGGTGTAAATTGCCCATTAAATAAGGTAAGAATATTTCTAGAAGGTAACTAGATAATGGAACATGAATATCAGAGATAGAATCTGGGCAGTAACTGTTCAAGCTTCATAAATGTATATTTGACAACTGAGCACATGTTTATGGATTTGGTGGGTTAAGAAGATATTATTGACTTAAAAAGAAAATCTAGTCATTTCAAGTCTGTGAAAATATAAATAGTAAGCAGAGAACAATGAGAATAAGTGGAAGAGAGGTAGATGGTAACCTGGAGAGTTTCTGCTACGGAAACAGAAAAGCAGTGCTTTGGAAATGAAGGGTCAAGAAAGGTAAGTGACTTACTGAAGCTGACAGAGTTAATGAACTACAGCGTAATGGAGCTGGAATTTCAGGCCTGGTGAGCTGTCTTCAGGGATTTTGCTTTGAAACACGTGCTCATTTAGGTGAGTTATTTTCCTAGCTACAACTTCTGTGAACTGTTTAAGCTGCCAGAGAAATGTTCAGTAATAAACCGTGGTATCTGGTATTGATGGTTTCTTTGGGCAAATTTTAACATATTCCCAATGTTCTTTTGCCATTATGGATAAAAATCTGAAAAGGTGAGTTGATATTTATATAAGTTAAAATTTTTTTTTTCTTGAATGAAATTTGTTTAAGGATAAAACTGAAATGAAAACATAAATGTAAATATCACTTTTTATTAAATCAAGAATAGAGAGTGCTTACTATATACCTACTAGGCACTGGATCATTTCTTTGTTTTATAAATATTATACTATTTATTTTAATTATTTTTTCCAGATATTTTACCCTAGGGCATGTGTACTTGCCACAGACAGATATAGACAGAGAGAGAGGAAAAGAGAGAAATCACCCCCTTCTCCAGGAGAGATGGCCATGCCACAATCCCTTCTCCTCCATTCTCTTCTAGAGATTTTGGGCACACATGCACATATACTGAGTGTGTTTTTCAAGGCCCCAACTCCAGGATGGGAACCCTGGTGTTGGCTGCTATGTGGTCCAACTCTTTAACCACTATGCCATCTGCTGGCCCATTGACTCATAATTTTATAAATAAATATGATGACTTCCATAATACTGGTAGTAATTTTTATATGTAATTCCTTAATGGATTACATCACTTTTTTTCTTTTTGTCTCTGTGGGTGAGCACACATGCCCTATAGCAAAAATCTCTCTAAAAACCTAAATAAATAATATCTTAAAACTATAAAAACAATCTACAAATAGAAATATGTCAAATAATTAAATAAGAATCAAGCTGCAAACAAAATATATAAAATGATTTCATTATTGCAGAAAAAAAAAGAATTTAAGTATATAAAGATTTAAATACATATTAAAGGCCCCAAATTCTAGGCATTATACAATTACTTCATATCATTCTGTCCCTTAACCTTTGGCTTTTGAAGTCAATAGTATATGATATGAGTAGAATAATGTATGTAGAAACATTTGGTTACATAGTACATATTAAAGTAGCCATTTAAAATAAGTGCAATCAATAATCCCATCATAAAAAGAATTACTTTAGTTTTAAATATATTAGATAACACAAGAACTGTACAAAATATAAGAATGTTTGACACCAGATGGCACACACATATATTTTCTGATAGATTTTTCTTTAATTTGCTGTCAGATATCTGTGCTCTTTGCGGAGGGAGAGAGAGAAAGTGAGAAATCACCTTCTAGAGGAAGATGGCCATGCTGCAATCTCTCATCTTGCATTCTACTCTTGGAGTTTTAGACAAGTGTGTACATTGTCAAGCCACAGGGTCTAGGACTAAAACTATGAAGTTGGCCATGTGGTATCAAACTTCCTTAATGTCCATGCCACTTGCTGATCTGACCATTGTTTTTTTTTTTTTTTTTTTTTTTTGAGAGATTTTCACTGTAGGGCGCGTGCGCTTGCCAGACAGACAGAGACATAGAGACAGAAAGCGAGAAATCATCCCCCAGGGGGGATGGTCACGCCGCAATCCCTTATCCTCCATTCTCCTCTCGGGATCTTGGGCATGCACGCACACGCACCCGGCGTGAGTTTTAAGCCACCGGGTCCGGGACACGAACCACGGTCGACTACGTGGGAGTCCAGCGACATAGCCATTACGCTAACTGCTGGTTCCCCTGACCATTGTTTTTTAAAGCAATATTTTTCAACTTTCTCAGGGATTTCTATAAATTTTTCATAGGAGTTTATGATATCCTGAAAGAAAAAGTCATAATTTTAAACCTAGATTCTGCTTTATTTTATTATTGGTTGCAGTAGTAGTGTGTGTGTATGTGTTCAAGTACTAAGAGATTGTAATTTATTGATTGTTTAGTACATGTCAAGATTTATACTAAAGTTTTGCCAAAGGTATCTCAGCAAAGTGCAAGTAGTATCTGGAGATTTGACTTTTAGTCCTATATTTTACTTTATCAAATTACTTGACTGCCTCTTTCTATTCACAATATATAAGCAAAAGGAGACTTTTTTTTTTTTAATAGATATTTCCTCTAGGGCACATGTGCTTACCAGAGAGACAGAGAGAAGCAGAGAGACAAAAAGTGAGAAATCACCTCCAAGGTGGATGGCCATACAGCAATCCCTTCTCCTCCATTCTCCTCTTGGGATTTTGGACATGTACACACACACACACACACACATACCTGAGGTGTTTTAAGTCACTGGGTTTGGAACTGGAACCACAGTTGACTCTGTGAGAGTCCAGCAATATAACCATTTCACCATCTGCTGGTCCCAGGAGACTCTTACTAATCTAAGAGAAATGGGAATAACTGGTAGGTATATAGAAGCATTTACAGAGTTTGAGAAGAATCAAAGTTGAGGTGAAGAAAACACGAGAACTAGAGTACCTCTATAGTAAAGAATAGCAATAAATAGTTTATACAGGATGCTATCACAATATGATTAAGCTCTGAACATTCTGAGTTTTTTTTTTTTTTTGAGAGGTTTTCGTATAGGGCACGTGTGCTCGCCAGATAGACAGAGAGAGACATAGAGACAGAAAGCGAGAAATCACCCCCCAAGGGTGATGGTTATGCTGCAATCCCCTCTCCTCCATTCTCCTCTCGGGATCTTGGGCACACACGCACACGCGCCCGGCGTGAGTTTTAAGCTACTGGGTCCGGGACGCGAACCGCAGTCGGCTACGTGGGAGTCCAGCGATATAGCCATTATTCTAACTGCTGATTCCTCATTCTGAGTATTTTAATAACGTCCTTCAAGATTTAAAATTCAGAGGAAGAGCATTCAATTGATGAATCATTGTGAGGGCATAATGACTGAGAATTCAAACAATCTCCCTCAAATTTTGAAAGCAGAGTTACTCAAATGGAGAAAACAGAAACCATGTTACTAAGGAGATGTTCTAAGAAACTGAAACTTAAAACAACAATGAGTTGACAGACTAGCCAAAGTCCTGTTCAACTAAAGCTACCTCTATACATATTTTAAGTATGGCTTAAATGTTGCACAGTATGTAACAAACTGTAATCTAACTTGTATAACATAACCTGGGAGTATGATTTGGAATAAGTAACTGAGTTTCAGCCAATTATAGCAGCTGACCCTCCAGCCATTCAGAAATAAAAAGCTGTCAAAACACGATCAAATAAGACAAATGCTGATTGAAGCCAATCAGTCTCCTACTGTATGTCACCTTCTTTTTTCTGGACATAAATATACACGCATGTTTGGTAAGGTGAACTACTCTGAACCATTTTTGTTTGGACTGCTGCCGCCCAATTCATGAATCATTTTTTGATCAAATAAACTCTGCTAAATTTAATTTATATGAAATTTTTCTTTTAATTATCCAAAATACTGAAAATACCTAATGTTGATGAATATGTAGAGCAATAGGAACCCCAGTTCATTGCTGGTGGGAATCAGCAATGGTACAACCTCTTTGGAAGACAGTTCAGTAGTTTCTTATAAATCTAAATGTAGTCTTACCATATGACTGAGCAATCATATTCTTTGGTGTTTATCCAAGAGTTGAAAACTTCTGTCTACACAAAATTTGCCAATGAATATAGTAGATTTATTTACAATGATCAAAACTTGGAAACAGCCAAACGTTATTCAGTAAGTAAATGGTTAAATAAATTATGGTATATCCAAACAATAGGTTATTATTTAGCACAAAAAAAATTATGCCATAAAACTACATAGAAGAGCCCTAAATTTGTAATACTAAGTGATAGAAATCAATGTGAAAGGTTACATACTGTATGATTCCAATTATATGCCATTCTGAATAGGCTAACCTACAGATATAGCAAAGAAATCAATGGTTACTTGTGGTTATAGGCATGGAGAGGGAACAGGTGGGACACAGAGGATTTTTTTAGGGCAGTGATATAAATTCAGAATCATAATATAATTTTGAATAAATGTCATTACACATTTACACAAACATATAGAAATGTACAACTTAAAGCATGAACCATAACGTAAACTCTTAACTTGGAGTGATAACGGTGTGTCAATGTAGGTTCTTCAATTGTAACAAAGTACCATATTTTGAAAATCTTGGTAATGGGAAAGGTTATCCATGTGTAGGTGTAGAAATATGTAGAAAATGTCTGTACCTTTCACTCAATTTTGCTGCAAACTTAAACCATGCTGAAAAGTAAAGTCTAGCAGGGTAAAAGAGAAATGAAGATTTTCTACTGATAATTCAGCCTCGCGCAAACCAGCTAGAGTAGTAGGGAGCTCCTCTAGCCTTCTATCTCTGTCTCTGTGTCTCTGTTTCTGTCTCTCCCTGCTTCTGTCTTCTCATTTTATTGTAATTTTTCCTTTTTAAAATTTTTTTAAATTTAAAGTTTTCTCTTACTCTCAGTTCTGCCTTTTGTCTTGTTAATAATTCCCTCTGCTCCCACCCAGGCCAGAGAGGCAAGAGGCAGGCCTTCAGGAGAAAATTCCTCATGGTTCCTGCAAAGTAGTGATTTCTGTTTTGTGCTTTTCTTTTTTTTAAAGAAAAACAATAATGATAATTTATATTTTTTTCTTCTTTTTTGTTTCTTTGTTATTTCTCTCTTTTTATTTCTTTCTTTTTATTTTCTTTTTTGTTTTACTTTTTCTTGTCTCTCCACTCTTCAATATCCATTTATTGTGTTTCTAAAAGGATCTAAGGGCACTGTAGCTAAACATCCAAATACTATTCGAGTTAACATATCCCTCAGTATCTACTGAATCTGCTGCACAAAGTGATGACAACAGAATGGCAAAGAGATTCCAGATCACCTCTTTCTGTTTGCTCCTGAACATACAGATTGAATTTCAAGAATTAGGAAGAAACACACCATCCATCAGATGACTAGAAATCACCACAGGACCACAAGAAATTTGGGAAAGCAAGAAAATACCTCCCCTCCAAGGGAAAAGTGTAGGAAGCAAACATAGATATCAGAGACAGTGTGGGAGTAGGGTGGAAGATGGCAGAGGATAAGAGATAGGGAATCAAGGATGGGAAAAAAAGCAAAATGTACAGGAAACAAGAAATGGAAAATTATTTGTTGACGATAACATATATGTTGATGTGCTTGATTGAGTCAATATACAGTGTACTCTGGATGGAAAATCTCATTTTTTTTTCTTCTTTTGAGAGGTTTTTGCTATAGGATGCATGCGCTCACCAGAAAGACAGAGACAGACAGAGAGACAGAAAGTGAGAAATCACACACACACACCCCCCAGGGGGGATGGCTATGCCTCAATCCCTTCTCCTCCATTCTCTTCTCAGGATCTTGGGCACGCACACACACACACCCAGCGTGAGTTTAAGCCACTGGGTCTGGGATTCGAACCGCTGTCGACTACATGGGAGTTCAGCAATATAGCCATTATGTTGACTGCTGGTCCTGGAAAATCTTATTTTGTATGCTGTAACGATGTACAATGAATGAATATAAATAAATAAATTTAAATTTAAAAAATAAATAAATGTTAAAAAGTAAAGTCTAATGAAAACACTCTACAAAATATTTACTTTGTGATAATAGTTTTTAACTAGTAAAAGTTTTCTTTTTTTTTCTGTGTCTTCTACAACACTTTAAATATTGTTTCAGAATATAACATGCAAAATTGCTTTGAAATTTGTTTCATAAATGTTACAGCATTAACTTTGGGATAATAGTTTTTATCTAGTAAAAGTTTTCTTTTTTTCTATGTCTTCTACAACACTTTAAAGATTGTTTCAAAATATAACATGCAAAAATGCTTTGAAACTTGTTTCATAAATGTTACAGCTATTATATTTTCAGACAAATTACATAAATTAATTAAATGAGGAAAATAATCTTAAAGGAAGTGTATGGGGAATGAATAAAGTTGAACATAAAAAAAAGGTGTGACATTAAATACAGAATTTGTACTTTTCTTATTTTTTTATGTTTTATTTGATCCTTATTTTCAGAATTTTTGTCATGACAAGCATTATCTGAATCTTTGAGAACTGCATGACACTACCTTTAGGAAGAGATTATTACTGGGTAACTCATTAAATAATAAGTGATTTCACATTTCTCACTAAGAGGGATATGTGTTCATGTATGTCGAAGATTCTAATGAATGTTTATCTGAGCTGGATGCCACAGGAGGGACCATGACTGCTGTCTAATCCTGACAGGTATAGCCCTTTTGCCTCAGGCACTGTCCAGTGTACCTGTGTGCTGTTCAGTTCTTTCGAACTTAGACTAATCATTTCCTTCTCCCTGCTGGGAGGCCTAGAAATATGCTGGCCACATATAGGCCATTACTTAATGGAAAGAAGTTTTCTTCTAGAATTAATTAGAAGTTTAGCCCAGCAAAGAAAATTCATGTAGCTGCAGCAGTTCTAGTTAATTTTAAAGAGGAGGGAGAACTGAGTAGATTAGGGTGAAAAATGGATCCTTGATGCTAAAAATGTGTAGAGAAAGAACATATAAAGAACAAATTATTTTTTACAAGAAACTCTTGAATAGAAAATTGCCCTAACAAATGGGTATTCAGTCTCCACTATATCATTGCCCAAGATCAACATATAGGACACAAGCTATTTAAAAACATGGATTTGTTCAAAGTACAATCATGTGTTGTCAAATACTTTTTATGCAAGATAAGAGGTAAATCTGTGAGCAGCATGTTAATTTCATTGAGAAAAACTACTGTCTTATCAAGGTCAAATGAAATTTAAAATACATTGTAGCAAGTGATAATTTACCAATGGTAGCATCAGTTATAACACATGTTATACAAGTTGATAGCAAGGGATTACTGGCTGTGGTCTGTGACTAAACAGCTCAGGTTGAATTTCTTTTTAAAAATGTGGAACAATACAATTCACATCAGCCACAAACCATCATGTTCTGGGACATTTTGTGTGATCTATGCAATTTATATTAGACAGAACTTTTATAGTATTGATTCCCTAACCACCAAAGTGTAAAACTAAATTATTATTTCAGTGGGGATAAGAGAGAACATTTTAAAATATTCACTAAAGCTATAGTTCAAATGCTTTTTATGAATTGCCATCTTCCATATTAATCTAATTCAGAATACTGCTGTTAAATTAACATTGAATTATTATGACATTGTAACCACATGTAACAGACAACTAAACACTGAATTAATCCACAATGTACAAATCACACACAAGACATTTTGTCAAAATAGAAATTTTGTTATGCTTTCACTGACAAGAGTAGACATTGCAAATCTCAATTAAGAATATTGCTCTCAACAGTATAATATAATCTTTAGCTTTCATCATTTTTATTTTGAAAATAACATGAGTCATTTCCATTATCATGCTATGACAACATAGAAAAAATATGAGCAAAACATTTTGAAATTAATGTTGCTGACTAAATATAGAAAAACAATCTACAACAGGGCTATACCCAAATTTGTACTTATTTACCATGGAGAAGAACCCTGTAAACAGGAATAATGTATGTTTATAATTATTTGGTTAAAGCAGAAATCACTCAGCAATGATTGGGGATTCTCAAAGGGTTATTTTGCTGTCAGCATAGAGTTACCAACTCCAGAACTAAACAATGACTACAACAATTCTATAACTAAACAATGACTATAACAATGATATTTAGACACTAATAATTAGCCCAGTCTTCCAAAGAAAACATCTGTGACAAGAGTTTCTAGCATATAGTGACCAAAATGTGTTTTAGTTTCCTACTGCTATGTAACATATTACCACAAACTTACTAGGGTATTGGTGATTCTAGAGATCTGAAATACAACATGGCTTTTCCTGACTAAGGGTGTTGGCAGAGCTGTATTCTTTCTATGTTTCCTCTGTTCCTAGAATATGTACTTTGTTTTCTAGGCTCTGAAGCCTGCACACATTCTTTGGGTTTTGACAGTCTTCCAGCAATGACATCATTTTGACATGTTATGTGATATTACATTTGTATTTTGTTGGATTGTTGGGAAAATCATGATACATTTTGTCCTAAAAAAACATATAAAAAAAGTCATGACTTTCCTGATGATCCAACATATTATACATATTATATATACTACATATATTATATATATTATACTTTGTAATATATATGTATACATGCATGCCATATATAATCACATATAGAATTAATAAAAGATTGTCATTCCCTAAGGTAATTGTTGTTATAATCATATTTCCCAATGCTTTGCCAAATTCCAGTCGCATTTTAGTGTATATACATTTAGAACTGTATAGTATCATAAAGAATAAGAAAATGTGAGCAAATTCAACTGATCTTTGATAAAGGGTACCGGTCAATCCAGTGGGAAAAGGAAAGCATCTTTAACAAATGGTGTTGGGAAAAACTGGGTATCCATCTACAGAAAGAAGAATCTGAATTCCTACCTGTCACCATTAACAAAAATCAACTTAAAGTGGATCGAAGATATACACCTAAGACCTCAAACTATAAAGTTACTGGTGGAAAACTGAGGAAACTCCAGGAGACATTGGGGTAGGCAAAGACTTCTTAAACAAACCCTCCAAAGCGCAGGCAATAATCTCCATAATAAACAAGTGGGGTTACATCAGACTAAGAAATTTCTGCACAGCAAAGGACACAATATTTAGTGTGAATTGACAACCCTAGAAATGGGAGAAAATTTTTGTAAACTATACCTCAGAGAAGGGGCTGATAACCAGAATACACAGGGAACTCAAGTGGCTTATCTCTCCAAAAAGATTAACCCAATTAAAAGATGTGAAAATGATCTGAATAAACAACTCTCTAAGGAAGACATATGAAGAGCAAAAAAGTATATGTAAAAATGCTCAGCATTCCTCATCATAATATCATAATGGAGATGAGGATCAAAACTACAATGAGATACCACCTAACCCCAATCAGAATGGCAAAGATTAAAAAAACAAACAAACAAACAAACAAAAAAACCAAACAAACAAAAAACTGATAATGTGCTGGTGGGGATGTGGTGGAAGGGTAACTCTCTTACATTGATAGTAGGAGTGTAAATGAGTCAAAACACTGTGGAGAACAATATGGAAGTTCCTCAAAGACATTAAAATAGAACTACCATTCTATTTTAATGATCTGGCAATTCCATTCCAAGGTGTTTACCCAAAGGACAGGAGAATGCTCGGTTGTAAAAGTGCTTGCACATCTGTATTTATTGTGGCATTATTCATGCTTGCTAAGACATGGAACCAACACATTCATCCACAAACAGAGGAATGGATTGAAAAAAGTGTGGCACATATACTACATGGAATACTGTTCAGCCATAAAAAAACAAGAAGAACCTGGTATTTGATAGAAAGTGGATGAATATGGGAGATTTATTGCTGAGTGAAGTAAGTCAGGCTATGAAAGAGTGACATTGTATGTCTCCAATTAACATATACGTACTGCACTCTAGGGTAGAGACTGAAAGACTGAAGGACATAAAAACATTTAAAATTGTACGAACACTGGGGGCAAAGTGGAAGAAAGAGTGGGAGAAGGAAGAATGTAGGAAGGGCTATTTGGGGGTAAAAAAGAGAGGTGAGACATTAATGTCACACAGACATGGTTTATTTCCTGTTGAGGATGACACGTTTAGTATTCTCAACTGGGCTGGTCTGAGGTGTATATCATGCTGGGTAAATTCTCATTAAAATTTAAATGGTGTATAACAATTGAATGTATAAATCATAATTATAAACAATAATATAAAATAATGTGAGAGATACACAAAATCTTTCTTCTCAGAGAAATAATGCCACATATTTATGGAAAGTGAGAAAGGGGTCTAATTTAATTGAAAATTTTGACTAGCTTAGAAAAATTATTTTCAGCACACTAATATCTGTTACAATTCTGCTGTGGTTTGAATATTTCCCCCAAAATACATGTCTTGGAATTTGTTTGTATTTTTTGTGGTATTAGGAAAAGAGTAGTCACGTGATATGGTAGTGAAGAGAGCTGGATCCAATTTGTGTAACAGCACAGTTCAAGACCTGGACCTGGTTGATTATGAAACACACTGAGTGGATTTGTGTGCATGCCCCAAATCCCAAGAGGGTAGAGAAGGAGAATTGGTTGTATCCTCTGGGGGATGCTTCCTCATTTTCTCTCCCTTTTTCCCTCTTTGTCTCTCCAGTGAGTGTACATGCCATATAACACACACACACACACATACACACACACACACAAACAAAGCAATAGCAAAACAAAAAATTCCTCTGATTATAATTTTGCAAGTTTGGACCCTTGAAAAGTGATTTCTTTTTTTTTAATCAGTGTGGGTGGGACCCACATGATTGAGTACTGGTGGTTTATAAGGAGAAGAAATAAGAGAAATATGCTCCACACTCTACTTTGTTCTGCTCAAGCTCCTGGCCCGTACCATGTTATCCACCAGCACGAAGATAATCACCAGATGCGCCTCTGAACTTCACCTACAAACTATGAGCTAAATAAGACTTTATTCTGCTATTAATAACAGAATGAATGAGAACAAGTTCTAATATCATGTGATCTGATATCTATATATCTTCATAATATTTTCATACATTTTCAAATTAACAATACTTCTTATATTTTAAAATAATTGGGCTATCTTTAAAAAATTGTGAATGGCTTTGATATATTTTTGCATTGTTAGTATTTTGTGAATTTCTTCAATGAAAAATGAATGAACTATTTTGGCCCTAAATATAATAACTGATGTACCAGTTACTTCTTAAATTTAGGATAGTTATATTCTAGTGTACTGATATTCTAGTGTACTGCATTTAAATAATAATAAAAAGACAAAGATACTTATAAAAATTCACATATGAAATTTAATTAAGCAATTTCCTCTCTTGATATCACAGATAATTTTTAGTGCTGAAGGTATATGCTATTTTCTCCCATATTGCTCCCATAAAACCTCCTTTCAGTTAAGAAGTGAAACTGATATTCTTACATCTGGTGATATAATTTTATGCATGTATATTGATTAATGCTTTGTTTTATGAATTATAATATTATTAGGTCAATGATCAACTGTGAACTTTTTTAATACAGAGATTTTTTTTTTTAATGCTACCACTTTTTTTTTTTTTCAGGATTTTGCCATATGGTATGTGTGCTCACCAGAGACAGAGAGAGGAAATGGAAATGTGAGAAGATACCCCTTGGAGGGATGATCACACCACTGTGACTTCTCCTCTAGTCTCCTTTTGGGATTTTGGGCATGCATGCACACACACACACACACACACCACAGTTTTTTCAGGATTTTGCCATATGGTATGTGTGCTCACCAGAGACAGAGAGAGGAAATGGAAATGTGAGAAGATACCCCTTGGAGGGATGATCACACCACTGTGACTTCTCCTCTAGTCTCCTTTTGGGATTTTGGGCATGCATGCACACACACACACACACACACACCACAGTGTAATTTTCAAGCCACTGGGTGCATGACTCGAACCATGGTTGATCGTATAGGAGTCCAGCATCTTAACTACTATGTTACCTGCTGGCCTATATGATGCCACTTTTAAATACAATCTTATTTGAGAATTTACACTTTTTATTTATGATGCAGTACTTAAAAAATGCATTGTTATCTTCTTTCTCTGGAGACGGAGTTTTTACTTGCTCATTTTAATTTTACTAGTGGGTAAAATGAAGATTGCAACATACATAGTGGAACAAACATACTCTGTCATGTTTGCTCAGAGAATGGTAAATAATAAGCAAGTAAATGAGGACAAAATTTCTCACTAAATGAAAGTAAAAATTATATAGAATATATACCATTTTTATGGTTTCAGCAGCAATCTTTCAAAAGGTAGGTCCACAATAAATCCTTGGCTTTTATGAACATACAAGTTCTAATGTACTAAGAGTATTGGCAGATATAGCGAAGTTAAGAGTCTTGAGATGGGAACACCCATAATGCTACATAATAAGTAGCATTATTTCAAAATTTGGAGACAGTATATAAAAATATTTTGAAAAGTGTGATCAGCAGTTGGCTTAATGGCTATGACTGGACTCACATGTAGTCTACCATGGTTCAAGTTTCAGATCCGTTGGCTTAAACTCATGCTGGGCACATGTGCATTTGTGCCCAAGACCCCAAGATGAGAATGAAGGAGAAGGAATTGTGGCATGGCCATCTCCCCTGGGGAGGGGGGTGACTTCTCACTTTCTGTCTCTCTCTGTGTCTTTCTGAGATCGCATGTACCCTATAGCTAAAGCCTCTCCAAACAAGCAAACAAAATAAAAAAGAAAGAAATAAAAAGAAGGAAAAAGAAAAATAATATTTTGAAAAGATCACACCGATAGTGATTAAGCAAGAATGAGTGGAGTTATGTGTTGAACTGGATTACTCTCCTCCAGCTGCTTGGAATCTCTTGAGTACCCATAATCTAAGTCAAGTATTTGCCAAAATATGTTCACTTTCCCAGGACAGAAGTCAGGAACTCATTATACTAAGTGACACAAATCAATTACGACTGTTTGAAAGATGACAAATGAAGTTGTCTACAGAGCTGAGAATCCTTTGATCTGGTACTAGGAGCCCTGGTTTTGAAATCAGGGTGAAAATAGTCTGGGGTGGCACACTGCAGCACTGCCATTAAGTTGATGGGTGGGGGCGGCAATCTCGACAGATCTTTCACTGTGTCTTATCAGTATTGTTAATTTTATTTTGTTTTCAGGTTCATGTTCAAGTATTTCACTTTATTTCCAATCTTTTCTTTAAACTGCTAACATGTTTTTACTGTTGTTTAATAGAACTGACTAACTCAAGTTGAGAATTAGGGGAGAATGAGAAAATAAAGAATTAAGGAAACCTAAGAAAGTAAACTAAATGTATATCACAGAGGGGGTGATTACAAATAAGTGAGTGATGTGACATTATTATAAGAACCTATTTGAAAATATAAAAAAAAAATTCTCCTCACTTTTCCCTATCTTCTATATCCAGTCAGATTATCAAATCACATTATTACTCCCTACTCTCCTTTTTATTTTATTTTTCAGTAAGAGAAAGAGAACATGAAGCAAGAGGAAAGAGGTAGATTTTTTTTTCCTTTTTTAAAAAATTACTTTTTATTGTTTACATTTAATCACTATACATCTTTTTTTACTTTTAATTTGAGGTAGATATTTTGACAGAGTCTAATCATGCCATGATTATCCTTCCCCAGCCTTCCTATTAGCTATGATTACAGGTGTGCAATGCCCCGTCTCAAGCAGTTTGGTTGGTCGAGGATCCAAACGCATGCCTTCCATCTACCTTAGCAATTCACAATGGGGTCTCAACCCTGCACCACTGTGGCTGAAGCATTATTCCTCATTACTTATTTATTTATTACTTAAAAAATATCTCAGGGGGTGTATGTGCTTGCCTGAGACAGAAGAAGAAACATAAAGAAGAGAAAAAGCATCTCCCAAAGGGAGTTGATCACACTGCAATCGTTTTTCCTCCTTTTCTTCATTCCATCAGGATCCTGGGCATGCACACACAACTGTCACTTTTGTGCTGCAGGGGCCAGGATTTGACCTTAGTTGACCTTATGAGATTTAGCTCCCTATGCATTAGGATTTAACCACTGTGCTACAGGATCAGCTCATCACTATTCTATTTTAATATGCCTGAATCTCTCTTTCGTTTCCTTTGTCCTTTAACTCATCGTTGCAATAGTCATCCTAACTGATTTCTCAGCATTCAGTCATATCTTTAGACTTTATGTACAAAATCAAATCTTTCTAAATAATTACTTTAACATAACATTCAATATGTTTTTTCTAGACTACATAAGCAAATTAATGAGCACATAAATAAATGATGTTATGTTGTCCTCTTTATTGAATCCTTTTTATACTTTTTAAAAATCTCTTTTAAATTAACTAAAATTTAATTTTATTTATTATTTCTAGTTTTTACATTTTCTATAGGACACATATTCTCTTCAAAGAGAAAGAGAGAGAGAGAAAGTGAGAAAGCAAGCTACTAGATCTGGGAATTGAACTACGGTCGGACATGTGGGAGTCCAAAGCTCCAACCACAACACCACCTGCTGGCCCATCTGCAGTGAATTTTAATTGTTCACTGTTTTCTGGAGTAAAACAAAGGAATAATTTTGCCTGGTTGAAAAATGAGAATTTTGTTTCTATCAATCACTATGGTTTCTTAACAGATGTAACATATCATTTCACTGTATTAAATTGAATGATTATCATGTTTTATTTCTGTGACCTACATTTGCAGTAAAACAAATAATAAATTGTTTCTACTAATTAAAATTGTTTTCATTGTACTTAAGAGTAAAAATTTAGCCTTAAAATATGTAGAATACTTTATTATTGTAGCATTCACAGCTATTTTTATAGAAAACTTACATATGAAAACATTATTTTCTATCTCCTAAAGGAATTATTTTTGCTTTAATGCATTTGGATGTCATAGTAAAATGTATTCTTGTCTTCACCAACACAAATTGTATGCCTTTAAAATTAATTTCATTGATAAATACAGTTACAGAATGCTTAAAAACATGACCATTCTTAGATGATAAAAAGGTTATAAGGTTTGTTTCAACAATAATGAGATTTCTGATTTAGTATAATATGTAAAGTAGGCATTTACAAAAACGTGAGGAGAACTAGAAAAAAAAAGTTAAAGGGACCAGCAGTTAGCATAATGGCTATGCTACTGGATTCCCACGTAGTCTATCGTGGTTCACGTCCCAGACCCGGTGGCTTGAAACTCACGCCGCAAGTGTGCGTGCATGCCCAAGATCCCGAGAGGAGAATGGAGGAGAAGGGATTGTGGCGTGGCCATCCCCCCTGGGGGATGATTTCTTGCTTTCTGTCTCTCTGTCTCTGTCTGGCAAGCACATGCGTCCTATAGTGAAAAATCTCTCCGAAAAAAAAATAAATAAAAAAGTTAAATTCCTAAACATGGCATTTGAAAAGATTCTATATTCTGGAATTGTCTTATTACAATCACATTCACCTCTCTCTGCCAGGATCTCTTCTATACAGACCTGATGAATAATTTTATGAACCTTTTTTGACTCGGTGGACTTCAAACACTATGGCAATGGGGTAACATGGGCGACCAAGATCTGGAGGGCTAGGAGGAAGGGATCAAGGCAAGACCAGACCTTGTTGAGGATGCTTCTCTCTCTCTCTCTCTCTCTCTCTCTCTTTCTTTCATGCACACACACTCACTCTCCATCATGAATTTTACAAAAATGTACATAACTAAGAAGAAGAAGATTCCAGGCCCAGCCTTTGTTGTGCAGTTGGTAACTTACCAAACTGTAGCATTGTAAGCCACATGATTGACCATGGGTTGGATTCCAGGTCTAATGGGCTAGAAAGCTTAAAATACAACAGAGGTTGAGCAGTGCAGGCCAAGGAAAGGGTGTCAAGGTATGACTAGGCCCTGTTGAGAGTTCTTTTCTCATGCTCTCTCTTGCATATGCACACATACTCACTTTCTCTTATGAATAAGATGAAAAATAAAACATAAAAAACTTAAGCAGATGGATGCCCGTGGCCAGCTTACTCTCAAAGAAGGGATTTCTTGAATAGTCTGATTATTCTCTTAATTAGTCCAGTTTCTCTCAGTTGGTATGGGGGTTAATAGTTCTATGTGATGTCATTCCACGTAGATTGTTAGGCCTACCTGAAGATCTAAAATCACATGTATCCAGGATGAGAAAGTTGGCCAGGTGTTTTAGTTACTTTTTGCTGTGTTATTTGCATGTGTGTGTGTGTGTGTGTGTGTGTGTGTGTGTGTTTGTGTATGTTAGAGGGTGTTCTCCAGACAAAGAATGGAGTCAGATAAAGAGGGAAAGCAAGAAATCATCCCTCCATGGGGAATGGTCACACTGCAATTCCTTCTTCTTCACCCCTCCTTCCTTTCAGAATTTTGGGCACTGCATGCACATGTGCCTGGAGTGTTCCTCAAGCTGCCAGTCCATGATTCAAACTGCCTGCTTGTCCATGTGAGATCCAGCTGCCTGACCCACCTGGCCACAGAGCTGGCCAGTAACTTAGTTTCTACTGTGAGTGCAGAAATGCAGATAAGGTCATCTCCCTTTTTATTACATTGAGAGATGAGATCTTGGCAACCAGTGCGAGCTCAGACATGGTGTGTGAAGATTGGCTAAGTGATGCAGATATTAGTCATCTCCCCCTGCCCCGCGGCCAAAGAAGAATTCTGTAAGGCCTGGCGTATCGATTGTCCAGTCTGAAGCCACTCAAGGGTCAGACCATGCAGCTAAGGCATTGGCCATGGTCCAAGAATAAATGAAGGTGTGATTTCAGGATGACTTTAAGTGGTATCCTGATAAAGAGCCAAGGGGAAACTTTAATATGCTCATTTCTTTTAAGCCAGATTTGTTTTCTTTAATATTAGCATTTTTATTTTCATAAGTAGTATAAGTTCAGCATATCTAATTCATGATCTCATGACTACTATAGGCTAACATAATGCTGAGTTAATAATGAGCTGGATTAAAAATAATACTTAAATACTTTACAAGAGGTAGTTTAGTAAAGTAATCATTGTAGCAGTATGTGAGAATGAAGATAAGGGAATACCTAAGATATTAAGATAATTTTCATTAGTATGCCTGGCATGTGGGAAAAGTTCAGCCTTATGTTGAACTTAATAGAGTGACAAAATACTCAAAGTTGATCTTATTTATTCCTAAAACAAATGCCATGTTCTATGTATTTTTTTAAAAAAGATTTTTACCATAGGGCACAGGCACTCGTTGAGAGATGGAGAGAGACAGTGAGAGGGAAAGTAAAAAATCACCCCCCCACCCCAGCCCCATCCAGAAGGGGACGGTCATGCCACAATCACTTCTCCATTCTCCTGGAATTTGAGACACATACGCACGCATGCCTGCCGTGAGTCTTATGCCTCTGGATCCAGGACTCAAACCACAGTCAGCAATGTGGACGTCCAGTGGTTTAACCACTCCATTACTTGCTAGCCCCAATTTTTAAGCTGATTAGAAGGAAAAACTCATCTTCTATAAAAACACAAGTTTAATGTAGTTGTATCTTTGCTAAGGTTTAAATGCCCAGATATTGAAGAATTAGTACTTCAGCCAAGCTACCCTGACATCAAGATTGGTACTCTTTCTGCTAAACTAAATATATAAGATTTTGACATGTAAAGCAACATTTTAAAAACAGAATAAAATTTAGATGTTTCTGCAACAAATTCTTTACACAAGCATTTTACATAAGCATGCATGTGTGTGTGTGCGTGCACATACACACACACACACAGTAGGCACAATTATATTAGCAAGTCAGGTCTCCTGATAGCACTTTTTAAAAACATTTTAAAAAATTGTTCTCATTTCTGCCTTTAAATATTTATTGAAAACATCTCATGAGTAAATATGACTTTATATGTAAATACAGTAGTTGTGACCAAACTCCCAAAGATTAACACATATTTGTAATTGTATTTCCTTGTAATGTATCTTTATTAAAAAGTAATATGGAGGAAACAGGAGGTAGTGTGGTGGTTTGTGGCTTGAGTTTTGGGCCTGCCGGCTTGAAAATCACACTGAGTGCTTGTGAGTGACCAAAATTCAGAGAGAAGAATGGAGAAGGAATTGCTGTGTGGTTATCCTCACTGGGAGATGATTTCTCTTTCCCCTTCTCTGTCTCTCTCTGGTGAACTCCCTATGGCAAAAACTTAAAAAAAATGAATAATAACTACTACTAATAATAATATGTAGTGGAACCAGTAGTTGGCATAATGGCTATGTTGCTGGGCTCCCATGTAGTTGACTACAGTTTGAGTCCCCGACTTGGTGGCTTAAACTCACACCAGGCACATGTGCGTGTGTGCCCAAGATCCCGAGAGGAGAATGAAGGAGAAGGGATTGTGGCTTGGCCATCCTCCCTGGGGGGTGATTTCTTGCTTTCTGTCTATCTGTCTCTCTTTGTCTTCTGGCGAGCTCATGTTCCCTATGGCAAAAACCTCTAAAAAATAATAATACGTAGAGAAACGCTGCTTTGAATTTATAAGCATTTCTACTGGGGTGGGAAGAAGGCAGGACAAAAACGGTTAATATCCTACATGTCAAAATGATAGGATGTGTAAATTTGGGCTGAGTTAATTTATCAGTGCCAATATCAGGTTTCCTAACTGTTCACATACACATGCACAAAAGGCAATTCCCTATGGCATTAAATAGGTTTTACCTGTGTCCCCAAAGGCATATCAAAAGGCTGCTTTCTGAAGCAGCCATGTTGATGTAAGTGATAGGACTGCACTACATGATATGGGAGTCATTGGATTCAGTTCTCTGGTCAAGCTGAACACACTGGGCATGCCCAGGGATGTGCCTGTGATCCTGACTAGCTGGAAGTGTGCAGATGAGGGCAGATCACGATTCAGTCAGTCGCTCCGTTATATGTATTTTTAAATTACATGCAAAAATTCTTTGAAATGAGTGACATGTGGTTAAGATCAAAGGATACTTAGCCATACAATTACAGTTGAATTTTGGCTTTGCTAGTTCTTTGTTGTGAATCTTGGGTAAGTCGTCAAAACTTTCTAGGTTTCAGTTTCCTCCTCTAAATCTCCCATCATATTATAACGAAAAATAAATTATGTCAAAATTGCCTTAAATGAGAAATAGCATAGGGTAAGTGTGAAAATACTAATTATAATCATTATTATTATCTCAAATTTGTAGGTGAGGAGACTAAGATTGGGGGTGAGGGTCTCAACTCTGTACATTCAAAAATCCATGAATAACTTTTGAGTCTCTCAAATCTCAGAACTTAACTACTAATAGCAACTATTAACTAGAAGACTTACATATAACATTAGTAATCGATTATCACATATTTTGAATGTCATATGTGTTATATATTGTATTCTTACAATAAAGTGATCTAGAGAAAGGAAAGTGTTATCAGAAAAATTATTAAAAAGAGGAAAAAAATTCTAGTACTATACTGTACTTTTCATCATACTTATGAAGATTGTCTGTATATATGTGGATCTGTACAGATCAAATGTGTTGTTGGAAGTGCAAATGGGTCAGTAACAGAGAAGGGCAGAGATGGAAATGGTGATAGGATAGCAAGTATAAATCAAACAAAAAGGAATATCATCTTTTCTTGCCTAACAGCAACAATAGTTTGAGGTTCCAACAAACTTAGATGGGAATGATTCTGAACAGAGAGCCTGGGGCAGTGTTTTGTTTTGTTACATTTTTTTTCTCTAATCTATGTTTAGTATGTGGTTATTGAATACTCCCTTTCTGGTTGTACAAACACAGGAAACAGCATATCCTTGTTTGTGTGTAGGTGTGTGTCTCTCTCTTTCACACACACACACACACACACACACATATACATATTCCATGTTTTCCTTTTTTAAGCCTTTCTATTGTATTCCAGTTCTGAGGATCAGAATAGCAATGACCGTCTTTGACAGTAACTGACAGTTAACTCTGACAAGAATAGATACAAATAGAAGCTGTAAATTGGAATATTCTGTTACAATTGGAATGTTTCAGTAGTGTATCAACAAAGAAGCATAATAGAAAGTCTACAAAGTTGTTAATGTGGCTATCTCATTAAAAATGAATGATTTGCTAATCTTTTGAAATTAGTGAAAACTTTTTATTCTAACATTTTTTAAAGAAATAATTATTTAATTTGTACTTATTATTATTGTTATTATTATTATGTCACCAAAGAGAAAGAGGGAAAGTGAGAAAGCAAACCACAAGGTCTGGATTTTGAACCATCGTCAGTCATGTGGGAGTCCAGTACCCTAATCACCATGCTACCTGCCACCATTATTCTTTACATGGTGGTTCTGAGCACGTCTTTTAACTTCCTTCTGTTTTCAGTGTTACATACTAAGAGAGAGAAGAAGGTGTTTTATAAATCAAGGAAACAGTTTCTCACTTTTTCTCCAAGAAATCTTATCAATTGCAGCTAATTGAATATCATTACATGGTCCAAAATAGATTATTCTAGGCTAATAACATATCCAAAAATAACATACCCAAAAATAAGGCATCACAAAGTGAGAATATAAAACAAATATTTCTGTGTATAGGTAAATTGAATATGATTTTATTAATGTTGAAAGGTATGCCTTCTGGGATCATCAGATAACTTAATAGTTATGTCACTGGGCTCCCACATGGTTGAACACAGTTGAAGTCCTGGACCTGGAAGCTTGAAACTCACAACAGGCACATTCTTTTGCATGCCAAATCCTGAGAAGCGAGCGTAGAAGGGATTTCAGCGTGGCTATCCCCACAGGGGGAGATTTCTCTCTTTCTGTCTGTCTATCCAGTGAGTGCATGCACCCTATTGCAAAGATCTCTCTCTAAAAATAAAGAAAAAGGCATGTCTTTTGAGTTTTAGTTCCAATTAAATTTAGCACCATCTATTGCCTGTAGCCTGCAGTCTGGCATTTCTCAATGTCCCCTTGTTCCTTTAGTACAGGATGACTTATGGAGTTGCATTTGTCTTTCTACAACTATAAATGCCAATGCTAGCTATGAAAACATTTACTGCTAAAGCAGTGAGCAAAATTAGCCCTACCCTTCAATAACAAAGAGAAATTAAACACTATGTTTACTACTTAAATGTAAGAAATCTTTTCTACACACTTCCATTTCTCAATATTCATTCTCTTTCCTTTATTGACAAGAAAAAAATTTGAAATCAGAGTAATGCAAATGAAGTCAGCAGAATTTCCTCATTATAGGCTCATTCATTAACCAGTTTTGCCACTTCAATGTAGAATACACACACACACACACACACACACACACACACGTACTTTCTATCTCACACACACAGATACACAGATATATGGTTTAATTTAAAGTACTATTTTCCCCTTAGTAATAATTAAGTCATTAATACCACTTTATTATTATACTAAATTTTATACTTGGATAGGTTTTTTAAAGTATATTTATTATTCAGTTAATATCATCTACATATACCTTCTGACTCTATCCCTCTATGTATAATATATATGATTACTGTCGTATGGTTTCATTAGGGCTTATAGACTCATAGAGCCCTCACATTCTGTACTTGTAGAATAAAACTACTTTCTAGCCGTAGCTCTTTTCTTTCTTCTGGTGCTTAATTATAGCCTGTAATCTCTTAACTATATCCTATAGTCTCTTAAAAAGCAAACATCAAATGCCCTTATCCTCTAATTCAGACAGTTTGGAGAACAACTTAAGATCCCTAAGTTCACTGAATTATAAGTGTACCTACTTCCAGAGACATCAAATGTTATATTGTCCTGTGGCCTCTGCCAAGACTCCCTACTGCAAACACAGACATAGATATACACACAAATGTTTGTGCATGTGCAAACACACACGAAAATTTTTATGCTAATCATATAAGCCTTTATATAGTTCTCTTTGAGCCAGAGTCCCATGGAAACTCACAAATATCTGTCAAGGCATTCTTAAACTCAATGTGGTAACCTACTCCTCTGAAAACCCAAAAGGCAAGATTTCACTCCTACTAGTGACAATTCCATTCTTCTACATATCTTACTTTTTTTTTTTTTTTTTTTTTAGAGAGAGCGATTTTTGTTAGAGGGCACATGCACACACTGGAGAGACAGAAAGAGACAGAAAGACAGAAAAGGGAAACCACCCCTAGGGAGGAATGGCCATGCCACATCCCTTCTCCTCCATTATCTCCTCGGGATCTTGGACATGCAAGCACCACTACCATCATAAAGTTTAAGCCTTTGGGTCTGGGATTTAAAGCATGGTCGACTACATGGGAGTGAAGCAATGTAACCATTTTACCATCCGCTGGTCCCACATTTATTTTTTTAAAGAGATTTTTGCTATAAGGCATGTGTGCTCACCAGAGAGACAGAAAGAGGAAGCAAGAAATTATTCCCCAGGGTGATGGCCATGCTGCAATCCCTTCTCCTTCATTCTCATCTTGGGATCTTGGGCAACCATGCACATGCTCTCAGTGTGAGTTTTCAGCTGCCAGGTTGGGATTCGAACCCTGGTTGACTATGTGGGGGTCCAGCGATGTAACCATTATACCATCATCTGCTCCCCCCACCTTACATTTTTAATTCATATTTCACTGAACACTGTATGTTAAAACTAGATATATCTGTATATCAACAATTCAGAAATATTGCTTTCTTTCTAATTTGACGTGACTCAGTTGGCAAAAGTTTTAGGTAAACCATGAATTATCTGGAAAGAATTCCTTAATAATATTAGCCATGCTAACTATGATCTTTGCAAACTAAGAAGATAATTACAGTTAAAGCTGTAGATAACCTGGTTTACAGTCAATTATACAGTTAGAAAAATGTCTAATGTGCACATTTACTATTACAGACTCACATTTGTTTATGACACATTTTAACAGAGCTTTGAATTGTGTCTAATGTAGTTTTGTCATTACGCTATGCTTTCACTCTTTTTTTTTTTTGTCAACATATAAAATTAAGTTTGGAAAGAATGAATAAAATAAGAGTAAATGGTGGTCATTTTTGATAACAGCTAGTTCTTTTTTAAATCATAAGATATGTGAAATTAAGCCATCTTTTTATACACTATCGTCAAGTCAAATCATATTTATTACACACTTGTACCGTGGTCCCCCAATTATCTGCAGTATCACTTTCTCTTTTTTGTAGTTTAACATACATATTATCATCAATAGGTAATTTTTCATTTTCTCTTAAATATTTTGGTTCTTTCGTTTTCCCATTTATTTCCTCTGCTTTCTAGTTTCCGTTATCCATAATCAACTGTGGTCCAGAAAATTGCTGCAGCTTGTCATGATTCAATGATCCAGGATCACTCGAGGCAGATAATCCTTTATCAGATCTATCATCAGAAGGTCAATAATAGCCTAATACTCTGTCACAATGCCTACATCATTCACATCATGCCATTTCATTATGTAAGCATTTTATCAATCCACATCACCACAAGAAGAATGAATACGGTAAGATAGCTCTGAGAGAATAGGGGCCACATTCATATAACTTTTATTATGGTATATTATTATCATTGTTCTATTTTATAATTAATAATAGTTGGTAATCTTGAGACCAGCAGTTAGCATAATGGCTCTGTCACTGGATTCTCATGTAATTGACCATGGTTCGCATCCCGGACCTGGTGGCTTAAAACTCACGCCGGGTGCGTGTGTGTGCGTGACCAAGATCCCGAGAGAAAAATGGAGAAGAAGGGATTGTGGTATGGCCATCCCTCCTGGGGGATGATTTCTCGCTTTCTGTCTCTCTGTCTTTCTCTGTCTGTCTGGTGAGCGCATGCGCCCTATAGCAAAAACCTCTCAAAAAAAAAAAAAAGTTGGTAATCTCTTACTGTATCCAACTGATAAATTAAGCTTCATTGTAGGCATGTATGTATAGAAAAAAAAAATCCTAATATATGTAGGAATCAGTACTATTATTGTAAAATTGTAAAATTCCACCAAATGAATGACCACCAACACCAGATTAAGTTTAAAGGGAGTCTTCATTAGCTGGCCAGTGACTACAGACTGAGGTTCAGGGTGGCAGAGGGGGTACCGAGAGTCAGAACTGTAGCCCCAACTTAAGTTTGAGTAGTCTTTTTATAGGGGGTCAATTACCAGGGGTTTCTATGCAAGCAGTTACAGAAGCTGAATCAAGGCTGTTAATTATTTCTGAGGGGAGTGGGGTTTCCATGCAAGCAGTTATATTGCTAAATAAAGGGTTTGGGGCTAGCAAAAACAGTAGCAGGTACAAGATGTCGTCCTGGATATGGTTTTCTACATGACTAGCACAAGCTATTTTCTCATGGGAAGAACAAGTAGGTTTACAGAAGCAGACAGCGATGTTAGGGTAAGGGGAAAAAAATGGACAAACAGTTGTTTATGTGCAAGAACCAATATGTGACCTTACACACTATTTGCAGTTTTAGACATCCAATGGATATCTTGGCTGGTACCCCTCAAAGATAAGGGGAAACTACTCTACTGTATGTCACTCGTTTCTTTACATTTTGTTTACCATTATGGGACTGTACTTTTTTTTTCTTCTTCTTTTTTTTGGAGAGGTTTTTGCTATAGGGCACACGCGCTTGCCAGACAGACAGAGAGAGACAGAGAGATAGAAAGCAAGAAATCACTTCCAGGGGGGATGGCCATGCCATAATCCCTTCTCCTCCGTTCTACACTCGGGATCTTGGGCACGTGTGCACACGCACCTGGCATGAGTTTTAAGCCACCGGGTCCAGGACTCGAACCGCGGTTGTCTACGTGGGAGTCCAGCGACATAGCCATTATGCTAACTGCTGGTCCCATGGGACTGCACTTTTTGTGCAGCCTCTCTTATAAGTTTTTTTGAGTCTTTGATGTTGAAACAATAAATGTGATGCTTCCTTAAATCTGTTTGGCCACATGGCTGTCCCAAATGTAGTTAGCCATTGAACCAATAATCAGTCAAAAACAGTCAGAAGGTATCAACAATAGCAGATCTACCGTGCTCAGTTGTCCTGGGTCATTATATACTTGGATGTCAATCTCTTGTAGTCTTGTAGAGTAGTCAGTATTTTGTAAGTGTCTTCAGGGCTCTATGCAGAAAGGAAATATAATGACAAATTGAACAGTTTATTATCTCTAAAGTCTCTGGAAGGTCACTGTTAGTTTTGTATTTTTTAGCAAATCCTTTCCTTACATTTATATTTCCCAACACTAAACTCCCTCTTCATCATTATCTTTTTGCTACCTAGGAAATTAATCTAATTTTTCCCATGTTGTTTGTGCATTTGATGGAGGGAGAGAGAGATAGATAGAGAGAGAAATACAGAGAAGGAGAGTGAGAAATCACTCCTCCCAGGTGAGATGGCCATAATGCAATCCCTTCTCCATTCTCCTCTTGCAATTTTGAGCACACAAGCCCAGCTTGATTTTTAAGATGCAGGGTCCAGAATTCAATTTATGGCTGGCCATGTGGGAGTTCAGCACCTTAACCACCATACCATCTGCTGGCCCCAGTTATTCTAACTTCTGATTTGATTATATGATGTTTGTCTGTGATTCACTGACACTGCCTTGTTTATTATTAAATTTATCTGAAGTTACAGTTAATAAAATACAATGGAGCATACACAAATAATGAGAGAATTGAGGCACATTCGAGAATGAATTCTTTTTTTTTTTCACTATAGGGCGGGTGCACTCGCCAGACAAACAGAGAGAGACAGAGAGACAGAAAGCAAGAAATCATCCCCCAGGGGGGATGGCCATGCCACAATCCCTTCTCCTCCATTCTCCTCCTGGGATCTTGGGCACTCACGCACATGCGCCTGGTGTGAGTTTAAGCCACCGGGTCCGGGACTCGAACCGTGGTCGACTACGTGGGAGTCCAGCGACATAGCCTTTACGCTAACTGCTGGTCCCGAGAATGAATTCTTTAAAAGATCATTTTTATTCTCTTACAGTGCACCTAAGTGGGAAGAGGAGGCACATTCCAGATAGAGGGAAGAATATATGTAAATATATGTATTCCAAAAAGAACATCCTTGAATCTTAATATACGTTTGGATAAATGGTAACTAGTTTTGTACAGTTCGAATGCAATCTATGTAAGATTCACAGTAGGAAGAGATTCAGGTCGGGCAGACAGAGGCCATATTAGAACAAAACAAAGCTTGTTTCCCAGCATGTGAGAATGTGGATTTTATCCTTTTATGAGACATTCTAAAAAGGAGCATTGCAGTGAAGTCACCCTGGAAGCACACTGAAGGCAAATTAAGAAATTAAGAGCATTAAGGTAATGATTTAGCTTACAGTACCATTTTACCTATGGTATTCAAATTGATATAACGAGTTTTTGTTTACTTTGTTTTTGCTATAGAGTGCCTGTATTTGCCAGAGAGGGGGAAAGTGAGAAATCATCTCCCACTCCCAAGGGGGTGGCCACACTACAATCCCTTCTATTGCATTTTCCTCTTAGGATTTTGGAATGCATATACACCCATTCACCCTGTGTGTTTGTCAACCCATCAGGTCTAGCACTCAAGCCACAGATTCGGCCCTGTGGGATCCAGCTGCCTTAACCACCTACTGGCTCCAACATTTGGATATAGGCCGAGACTGTCCAAATGTTCTTAGATTTCACCTAGCAACACTAAAGTTTGTCCACTGTTGTTGAGGATACAGAATTCAAATTCAGGGTTTTTGAATCAAAATTTGATACCAAGTCTTGCCATTTTATTAACAATAGTAGCTAATATTTTCTTTTTTTAATTTATTTTTTATTATTATTCATACAATAAATCACTATACCTAATTTAGATTGTGAAGAGACTTTACCCAGAATGATATACACCTCAGTCCAGCCCAGTTGAGACCACCATACACATCCATATCAGCAGATAATAAACCTTATCTGTGTCCCACAAGTGTCTTACCTCTCATTCCCCCCCAAATTTCCTACACTCTTCTCCTCCCACACTTATATTTTGAAAATATTGACAGCAGTCAATACTGTCTCAAGAAGTTGATACTGCAAACTTAATTTTACCTCTATATCTGAAAAATAGGTAATATATTCATTCCCAATTTAAAGATGAGGAATATGAGATATAAACATTAAGCATCCTTGTCAAGGTCATATCTCTAATAAATGGTGGAGTTAGATTACTAATCCAAACATTATGCATCCGTAGTCCAAACTCTTATTTTTTTGACCTAGAGTACATGTGCTCACTGGAGAGAGACAGAGAAAGCGATAGTGAAAAATTGCCTCTCAGCTCCCCAGGAGGGATAGCCATACTGTAATCCCTTCTCCATTCTCCTCTCAGAATTTTGGTCACACATACTCATGCACCCAGCATGATTTTCAAACCACTGAGTCTGGGTCTTAAACCACAGTTGACCATGTGGGAGTCCAGTGCCTTAACATGCTGGCCCCCATGATCCAAACATTTAAATACTGATCCAAACTGCTTCTCTTTTGTCTCTTTTGTACATATTAGTGATAGAAAATTATCTTATTAAAAAAAAATCTCATTGACTCTTTTCTTATAGTAGTCTATTACTGTATAGTATTATGTAGTGGAGTCCCATGTATTGTAAGGGCTTTTTTTTTTTCACTAGATTCATAGAACCCAGACTATCTAAAAGCTACTGAAATATATTGCATTATTTCCAGAATGATAAAGAACTAAGTTCCTAAGCAAGAAATAAATTGGTGGTTGAAGTATTCTTGCCAGCTGTTACTCATTCTGTCTCTACATAGTACTTATCAGAATGTCAGAATGTGACCCTAGATTTACTCTATGGGCTACTTCATTACCAAAACTAAAGTTTTATGAGTCACAGTTCCTCACAAATGACATTTCCACAAAGTCCAACACACAACTTAATATTTCTCAATTCACCAGGTAGGTTTTATGTTATACTTCAACATAAAGAATATGTCTATCCATCAATATATTATGTCAATACCATTTTAAGATCACATAACTGTCTGATAAGTGAAGTAGGCACTTAGAGAAGTTATTAAATAATAGAATGATTTATTCTTAACACAAATGTTAACATAGTAATGCATACATTTCAAAATTTTTCATAATCATAAAATGGATTTCCTGTCTTTATTTTCTTGGCAAATTTAACCACCCCTAATTTCTGATTCTGTGGAAGCACCATCCTTTAAAAAGTAATGTAGCAGCCTGAAAAGTGGCCAGGAAGTTGAGAACACGCAGAGCAGCACGCTCTACTGGCAATAGGAAAGCAGGGTCGTCCTAAGAGAAGGCTGACCTAGAGCATCAAGCACCGACGAGGAATCAAATAGGACAATAAACTGCAAATTTCACTGGATTATTTTTTTTTTAATTTGGAACACTGGTTATTTATAAGAACTATTATTCTATACAATGTCAATGTAGACATTTTGATTCTGAGGAACAGTTTTAAATAAGTATAGCATATGATAATGTATTGATATAAAATTGTGGGGAAATCAATTATAGGTCTAGATTTAAGTGCTATACCTACTACTAGTATATATTTTGGAGAAATCATTCAACTTCGCAAACCTCAGCTTCATTATCTATATAAAGGATTACTACCAACCATTCAGGGATGAGTTATTAGATAATCGAAGTATCTATCATCAAGCGAGAAATGGATAGCAGAAACTCGTTTTTTTCTCTAGTCACTGAAAACAGAATATCTTGGATACATTGTGGGTTTGGTTCCAAGACACAGCAATAAAGAGAGTTACATGAACTTTTTAATTTCCCAGTGCGTATAAAAGATATGTTTATGCTATACTACAGTGTATTGTACACAATAGCCTTCTGTATAAAGAACAATATGCACATCTAAGTTAAATATGCCTGATTGCTAAAACAAGATACTGAAACCCTGAAACGTCATTGAGGTTAAATCTTTTTGTTAGTGGAAGGCACTGCCCTGATGCTGATGGCTATCAACTAATCAGGGTGGTGGTTGCTGAAGACTGAGGCGCTTGTGGCAATTTCTTAGGGCAAGACAACATTGGAGCTAGCCACATCAATGAGCACCTCTTCCACAAAAGACTTCTCTATTATAAAATGCTATTTGATAGACACACAATAAAGCTTCTTTCAAAACTGAAGTCTATCCTCCCAAATTTTGTCACTGCTTTGTCAATTAAATTTACATAATATTCTAACTCTTTTGTTGTCATTTTAAGAATAGTCACAGCATCTTCGCCGGTAGTAGAGTCTATGTCCAAAACAAACAAATAAACAAACAAAACACTTCTTTGCTTATCTCAAAGATGCAGTTCCTCAGCCATTGAAGTTATGAGACTGTAGCAGTTCAGTCATATCTTCTGGTTGGTTTCTAATTCTAGTTCTTTTGCTATTCCCACCACATCTGCAGTGATTCCTCCACTAAACTCGTAAACCTCTAAAAGTCATCCATGAGGGATAAGGTCAATTTTTTCCAGACTCCTGCTAATGTCAATACTTTGACCTTTTCCATGGATGTGAGTGTTCTTAGTGGCATCTAGGATGGTGAATCTTTTCCAGAAGGTTTTCAATTTTGTTTGCCCAGATCCATGAGAAAAATCACTGTCACTGAAAGCTATAGCCTGATCTTAGTTGTCTTAAGTATTTCTTGAATAATAAGACTTGAAGTCAAAATTACTCCTTGAACCATGGGCTGCAGAGTGGATGTTGTGTTAGCAGGCATGAAAACAACATTAATCTCCTTGAACATCTCTCTCAGAACTTTTGGGTGATAAGGTGCTTTGTCAATGAGCAGTAATATTTGGAAAGGTATCTTTTTTCGAGCAGTTGATCTCAACACTCAGCTTAACACCTTCAGTATGCCATGGCATCAACAGACATGCAATCATCCAGGCTTTGTTCCATTTATAGAGCACTGGCAGACTAGGTTTAGCATAATTCTTAAGGACCCAAGGATTTGCAAAATGGTAAATATACTTTACATTCAACTTAAAGTACCAGCTACACTGGTCACACAAGTCAGCCTGATCTTTGAAGCTGCAAAGCCAGACATTGCTTTATCCCTAGCTATAAAAGTCGTAGATGGATTCCTCTTCTCAAGGAAAGTGTAACTCTCCAGGGAGACAGAAAGGGAGAAATCACAACCCAGGGCAGATGGTCAATCCTTTTTCCTCCATTCTCCTCTCAGTATTTTGAAAACGCATACTTCATATGAGTTTTAAGCTGCCAGATCCGGGACTCAAAATGCGGTTGAGTAACAATTAGTCCAGTGACATAACCATTATACCATCTGCTGGTCCCCCAAATCTTTTGCTCTGTGTAGCCACCTTCATCAATTATCTTAGCTGGATAATTTCGAGAGCTTGTTGTTTGATAAATGTCTACATCAGCACTTGCTCCTTCTCCTTGCACTATTATGTTATGAGAACACCTTTTTTATTTTTTCTATTTTTGGTTTACTATAGTATTTGTCATTTAGTTTTATCCTATGAGCATTTTCCCAATAATTTCAGTATGCATTTGTGTATCTTTTTTATATATATTTTATTTTATTTTAATTTTTTTATGCAGAAATGAGAATAGCTTCTTTTCTTAAACCTTTTGAGCTAACCTCTTCTAGCTTCAAACTTTTCTTCTGCAGCTTCCTGACTTCTCTCAGATTCATAGAGTTAGAACCTTGCTCTGAATTAGGCATTAGCTTAGTGCTTAGCTTATCTAGAGCACTTAAACTTTCTCCACTAGCAATTAATTGTTTCTTTTTTTTCTTTTTTTTTTCAATCATTCATGTGTCCACCACAGTAGGAATTTTACTTTTCTTAAAAATGTTCTTCTGTGATTTGACCTGTTGCCTAGTTGTGAAAGGAGCCAGATTCCACATGGCTGACTGTGGTTTGATCCAATCTCAGTGGCTTGAAAAGCATGCCAGGGATGTGTGTGCATATGCCCCAAATCCTGAAAGGATCGAGAAATGGAGAAGAGATCACAGTATGACCACAATCCATTTGAGGCTGCTCTCTCTCTCTCTTCCTCTGTCTGTGGAGTGTACAAACCCTCTGACATTTTAAAAGAAAGAGAGAGAGAAAAGTTTTATTTCACATTGATGACTTAGCTAACTGGCACAAATTTCAGCTTCTCATGTTTTGACTCACATTCTTTACTAATCCTCATCTTTTCTATTTTTTGATTAAAAGTGAAAGATATGTGACTCTCTCCCTTTGTGAGAGTTACGTAAATGTGTCACAGAGACACGAAACGAGCACATGCTATTGGAGAAATGGTAGTGCCAATTGACTTACTCCGTACAGAGTTGCCACAAACCTTAAATTTGTAAAATATTCAAAGTGTAATCAATTAAAACATATTAAAATTAGAAGGCATGCCTGTACCCAAGACACATATCTACCTATCTATTTCTAGAAATAGACAACAAAAAAAATTTAATAATACCAAGGTATTATTAGTGTTTTTTGTTTGCTTATTTTTTATAACATAGTCATCCTCTTTCTGAAACTTTTAGTGGATTCCATAAACTAAATTCTTACTTTACTAACAATGGGAAAGTAATATAGATCTTAAAATGTTGCAATGATTAAACAAATTAATGTAGTTTTAATCTGAGAAGACTTTGAAACAGTTAATACCATACAATTACATGTTGCTGCTGGTACTGCTGATAGTGATGATAATAAAATAATCATAATAGTGTTATTGTAATGTCATAAAATTATATATATATATCATGCTTAAGAGTGAATATTGTGTTTTTCTTTCTTTCTTTTCTTTTTTTTTGAGAGGTTTTTGGTATAGGGCACGTGCACTCCCCAGAAAAACAGAGAGAGACGGAAAGTGAGAAACCACCACCACCACAGGGTATGGCCATGCCCCAAGCCCTTCTCCTCCATTCTCCTCTCAGGATCCTGGGCACACATGCACATGCTCCTAGCGTGAGTTTAAGCCACAGGGCTCAAGATTCAAACCGCGTTCTACTACATGGAAATCCAGCGACATAGCTATTACGTCAACTGCTGGTCCCAAGAGTATTGTGTTTTTCTTTTTTGTGTCAAACAAGCCTTCTCATCACTTTAATGGGTGGTCTTCAATGCTGCATGGTGGAAAAAAATCTGAGAATATCACAGTTTTTCTTACAATAAGATATTAATATTTACATTGCTAAAATGTCTTGCTTTAATTTTCTCATTGACCTTTAGTTGGAACTTCAGTAAACATATATAATTTGTAGTCTAAATTTAATCAATTGTGACCTTAACAGTTAGTTGAATAGGAAATGATATTAAATTATTTTGGAAATTGGATTTATGATACACATACAGCATATCACCACTGGGAAAAAAGGAGGTAAGAAAATGGAGAGTGATTCTATTTTATTATCAAAAAGAAAAAAACAATTTATATTTGATCTATTATTTTAAAATCAAGAATATACTGAATGTCTATTAACTATACATAATAAAACATAAATAGTGATTTGGGTTTAGAATTTCTAGAGTCTAATTTTAGAACCATGGACTAACTGAGAGAAATACTTTAAAATTGAAGTTATACAAAAGGAATAAGTTATGATGTTATATAGCATAGAAGGGCAATAATAGCTAGCAATAATTGATTGTACGTATCAGAATAGTTCAAAGGGGATTTTGACTGTTCCCAAAATAAAATAATGTTAAATACTTGAGATTATGGATCAGCTAATTACCTTGACTTGATCATTGCACATGGTACTTATGTACTGAAAAATCACACTTTACCTCATAAATATGTATAATTACTTGTGTCAGCTAAAAACTATTTTTTACCTCTCCCTTTTCCTTATCAATTTTCTAAATAACATCGCGGTCATTGTGTGCTACATCAGTATGCTCATAAAACAGTGTCCCTTCAGTCATAAAAGAAATGGGCTTCAGTTTCCTATGGAAGAATTCACAGAGCCTAAAGTGTTACTTTCCCTTCTTTGATTTCCACTTCTATAGCTTTAGCAGAATCCAAGTGAACTAAAAGAACTATATTTCAGATCATTACAGCTTCCTTTCAAATTGAAATGTCGCCCTACTTTCCTTCTGATCGGATCACTACTAGTTTATGTATCCAGTTAAAAGCAGAACACCAAGTACAGGAAATATACTGCATATTCCTTCTGTCTGTACCCTTGCAAGAAAGCTATAATTTGCACAACAAGTTATACTATAAATCCTAACATCTAATCTCATTGAGTAGCTGAATGTATCAAATGAAAATTGATTGCAACTATTTTCCAAGGGAATTCAATCTCAATATTGAGGAGCATTTCTGGCAAGCCAGACAATTGCAATATATTCAGTGTCTCAAGTTCATGGAACATAAAGAAGTTTTTGATGTATGATTTTTATCTTTTGGATTTTTTTTTTTTTACTAAAGTATCATGCATTATCTTATAAAATATATACTAATTTTGGCAAATGCAAAATATTGTAT
This sequence comes from Tupaia belangeri chinensis, assembly GCF_000334495.1. Taxonomy (NCBI): domain Eukaryota; kingdom Metazoa; phylum Chordata; class Mammalia; order Scandentia; family Tupaiidae; genus Tupaia; species Tupaia belangeri. The sequence goes on from NW_006207899.1 coordinate 2,554,445, forward strand.
TTAAATAACAAACATTTATTAATATTCACCAAGCTATTTGATAATCAATGTTGGCACATTTTCCCTCAATCTTAAAAAGAGCAAGTGATTTTTTTTCAAAGATTATTTATTTCTTCTATGAGACAACAAGAGAAAGAAAGACACACACTCCCCCTCTGATGGAAACAGCATACCAATATCCATCCCCAGGGTCAGGCAGCCCATACTACAGACACACGAATGGCCTCTTGGTATTTAAAGCCGCAGGACACAAACCCAGGACATTCCCACATGGCTTCCATTGCACTATTGTATTACTGTGCCACCATCTGGATCCAGGAGTGCCCATTTACATAAGAACTTCAGTATTCTTGTATCTTTTTAATGTTACAAATATGACATTGTAAAAAGTTAATGTGCTCTTACAAAAAATAAGAATATGTTATGATAAATAATACATACATAATCTATGTAAAAATTTTGAAAATATTCTTAATTTATCTGAAACACACATAAAAATCAAATTGAAATAACATATTTCGTCTTTTTTATGAATTTATTTTTTCAATTTGCTGTAAGACACATGTGCTACAGAGAGACAGAGGGAAAGTGAAATAGAACTCTTCAGCGGGGATGGCTACTCTGCAACCTTTTTTTCTCCATTCTCCTCCCTGGATTTCGGACACTAATGCACATGCACTCAGCATGTTCTTTCTCAAGCTACCAGTTCTGAGACTCAAACCTAGCAGTCAACCATGTGGGATCCAGCCGTCTTAACAACCATGCCATCAGCTTGCCCTCTTTAATCTATTTCAAAGATTCTTTTCTTTACCTTTCTGTCATATTTAACCTGACCGTGAAAAGTCTGCTTAGTTGACCTTTCAAATATTAATTGGAAGTGCATTTCGATCTTTCTTCATAAAAGTGTAGCTCAGCGATTTTTTAGCTATACTTTTTACTAACATTAAGGAAGTTATGAAAATGACCTGTATGACATTGAACAAAGGTATTCTAGCACACATGGCACCATCTATATTTCAAAATAGCATAAAATATATGCAAAATAAAGTAGTAAGAAAATACATTGACTAAAATGCATTAACCCCAAATTTGTAGTCTATACATTATTTTTGTTATTCCGAAGACATATGGGATTCTTAATCTTGCAAAATCAGCCTTCTCCAGTGTATCTGCTGTTTAATAATCAGTGTTAAATTTCTAACTGAACTTTCTAGCTTTGTAGAATTAGATGTAGTATAAGGAAACAAGAATTTGGGGAGGCACTGATAGACTGTGGGATGATTAGCAACATAGTCTCTGGAGTTACAGTGCCAAGGAGGAAATCCCAGTTCCACAACCATAATAAGTGCCTGAGCCACAAGTGAATAATTATTTCACAATGTTTTGTGAAGGTTAAATTGAAATATGGGTCAGCAGGTGGCATGGAGAGTGGGATGGGTGGATCCCACATGGCGGACTGATTCTGGTCCCAGACCCAGCAGCTTGAGGACCACACCTGGCAAAGTGTACATGTGGGCCTGGATTCCTGAGGAGAGAAAGGAGGAGAGGGGATTGTGGAATGGCCATACCTCCTAGGGGGTGATTTCTCTCTCTCTGTCTCTCTCACTCTCTCGCAAGCACACATGCGCTATAGGATAACTTAAAAAGAAAAGAAATTGAAATACATAGAGTGATAACAGTGGCGAAGATATAGCATGGTTAGTCTGCAGAATTGTTATAAGAAATATCCCACTTTACTGCCCCCTTAAATACTTTTTCCTGTTATCACTCCTGAAATGTAATGGCTTAGTTCAATTGATATTGTATATGAAAAACTAATGAGGCTCTTTGTGTCTTGAAGCAAGTTAAATACCAAGTGAATATTACATTTTAAATAAATCTTAATGATGTATTTCAGAGAAGATTCTATTCTGTTAATAATGCCAAGAAAAATGACCGTTGACTAAATAGCTATTTTGTGACTTAGCCTATGTGGTAATGTTAATTTTAATTTTTATAATTCTGGAAAATTATGAGACTGTTAAAGCCTTATAGTATAATCCATTATAAGACTTACATTTTAGTTGTTGAGGATTTTCTAAATCTTTATAAGAATATTTCCTACAAAGCTTGTGTAACCTTAAAATATATATGTGTGTGAAGGATGGAAATATAGCATGAATGCCCATCATACTATAATGTGAACATTTAAAACCACCTTAGTGTTTTCACTTTGTTCTTATTTACCAAACATATTAATCATGTTTTGCTATATCGTTGCAGTCATTGTCACTACTGTCTATATTTAATCGTCTCTTTTTTTTTTTTTTTGGAGAGGTTTTTTCGCTATAGGGCGCGTGCGCTCACCAGACAGACAGTGAGAGACATAGAGACAGAAAGCGAGAAATCACCCCCCAGGGGGATGGTCACGCTGCAATCCCTTCTCCTCCATTCTCCTCTCGGGATCTTGGACACGTACGCACACGCGCCCGGCCTGAGTTTTAAGCCACCGGGTCCGGGACGCGAACCGCGGTCGACTACGTGGGAGTCCAGCGACATAGCCATTACGCTAACTGCTGGTTCCCCTTAATTTTCTCTTAAAAGTTCCCAGTAGCAAGTCAAGCATAGTTTGTTATTTATACATGGACTCTGACACTTATTAATAATAATCAGCACTCATTCCACATTAAACTCAGAGATTCTAAATCTATGAAAATATATTAATTCCAAGTATTACTTAGTAAGTAAAAATTTGAAGGGGTATGGATCCAAATCTTATATTTTCTCTTACTAAGCAGCAATCAAAGTTCAAGGAAGAAAATGTCCTTTTGTCTTCAAATCAACACCATTGGTACCTAGGAAGCTATGATGTCCAGACATCAATAATTTAACAAATATTCTAGTTCAAAAAGTCTAGGCCCTGCTAAGAAATTTAACTTGAGATAAAATATTTAGGTTAGTGGGTAAGGTTTCCTTTCTTGACTATGAACAGTGTATATGAATTTTTTATCCCTTTACGATTTAGAACACATACTTAAGTAAGTTCTTTGGCTTAAGGTTGACTACAATTTAGTCTCATCTATTTCTATTCCTGAACTAAAGAAATAACCAAAGAATAAGCTTGGAGACCCACTGGACCTACTGTGAGAAGTCACCTGACTCTCACTGGTGGACCACAGTGGTGCTTTGGGTCTTCTGCAATTTGTGTCACTTCAAAGTCTATATAATAATACCCAGCAAATCTTATCCACTCCCTTTTTCCAGTGTTTGGTAACCCTGGAATATGTTTTTTTCTGTGGAAAAATAGGAAATAATTAATGGTGAAATGTACTTCTTCAAGGTGACCTGGCTTTCCCTTCACTCAAAAGTTTCAACATATGAAAAGTAGCTCAAGTCTGGAGAGTCATTGAAGAGTATGATATTCAAGTTTTGTGATTCAAGTTAGACTTCTGTTCATTCTGCCTATTTCTCTTTCACATATGCAGATCAAGTAAAGATTTAGTAGACTGGTTTTAGGGAGACCACGATCAAGTGGACAGAGCCATAGGTCTTCGTGTACCAGCCCATTCTAATTATTATTTTGCTTTCTCTGTCCATTACAGTAATCATATCCTTCTTGTCTTTGGTGATTTTTTTTCCTTTTTAAAATATATTTTATTTTAATTTCTTTTAAACTTTTAATCAATCACTTAGTTTGTAAAGTGAATTATTGCAACACTAATACACTTTACACCAGTCCAGTCGAAGCTACTATACACATTATCAACAGATAATATTTTATTGCTACCATTTAATACCTGCTACCCTAGTATCCAATATTCTCATTGCATTTAGGGACCTCTGTTTGATAGTGGCTGTACCCACCCGTGGTGCCTGATTTGCAGAGAACAATGACCACAAAATTATTTCAGTGATCTCACACTTATTTCTTGCAGATGTAGGGGGATATGTCTTTTGAATAGTACCAGATTGGTTAGTATGTTTTCTATGATAAATCCCCTGTAGCATTCCAATTTTCTTAAACCTTTAGATAACTTCCTCTGTAGTATACTGATGTAATTCTGGTATTTTGATTTCACTTGGTGTAGGCAAATTTTGTTCTTAATTTTAGCCAAGCAACCAAAATGCTAGAACACATTCTATCTCCTCAGGCTAAAACATTAAATCCAGATTCTCACTTCAGTAGGCCTGTATCAATTTATTCAGTTGGTCCCAAGTTTATCTTCCTTCTATTATTATCCCACATCCTTTATTTATCTATTTATTTATTTATTTTGGAGAGGTTTTCGCTATAGGTGCGTGCACTTGCCAGACAGAGAGAGACAGAGAGATAGAAAGTGAGAAATCATCCCCCAGCGGGGATGGCCACACCACTATCTCTTTTCCTCCATTCTCCTCTCAGGATCTTGGGCACGCACACACTCATACCCAGCGTGAGTTTAAGCCACCGGGTCTGGGACTCGAACCGCAGTCAACTAATGGGAGTCCAGCAACATAGCCATTACGCCAACTGCTGGTCCCAGTCCCACATCCTTTAATATCCATTCCTACACATAATTCCCAGATATATGTCTATATAAACTGGAAAAATTGTGCAGCCCTTTTATGTAGCACAGTTCCTTGTCATTTATACCTTACATCTAATCTTCTGAGGCTGGGACTTGAGTCCAGTTACAGATGAAGAAACAAAGAGGACTGGTAGAAGTAGGTCCTGAGGGGAATCAGCATTGCCTTTCAAGAAAACTAAAACATGGATGCCATTATAGTGCTGGCAGGAAATGTCAGTTTAACCTCATCACGCAGGAGCAGAGGTGCTACTTCTATTTGCAAAGAAGACTCAGGAGAATTTTGGATTTTCAATGTCCACAGCTTCTTTGAACTCTCTCTACATGACACATTTTAATTTTCAGGATTTTATCTATTTCCAATAAATACTCTCAATTTGTCAGAAGGTATCCTTTACATTGGGAGCCAATTTGTTATCTAATCAGTCATCTGCAGATTGCTCATCCAGGTTTGTTTTCAGGGATCTCAGCTCTGTGGTTATAAGAAAATTAGAGGCAAAGTTTCCTAAAAGGAAACTGGAGCTTGACCTTGAGTCTCTTCAGTTCTTTCTCCTATGCTCTCCAATGCAATTAGGAACATACGGTCATTCTCAATACACTCCTTAATCTGAGTAAAATATTCCAAGGTACAAATGCACATCATCCCAAGCTTTGCCTTTTATTCTTGTTTGAATAGGAATATTCAGTCACAGTAAAATGTTGTGTGAATCTATTGCAATATCATGTTATGGACTATCTCTGCAAGTAGAGTTATTCATATTTTAAATATAATCACATTAAAGAACAAATATAGAAAATCCCAAGCCAATTCAGAAAATTCATCTTTAAGATTCTATTCCTCTAGAACCATTATCAGTACCAAAATCTGTATCAGTCACTATTCCATCAGGAAACAGAAACAGTAGGAGTGAATGTTTGTGTGTGTGTGTGCATGGGTGTAGGTGCATGCATTTGTGTGTGTGTGTGTGTGCATGTATGTATGTGTAGAAAGAGAGAAACAGACAGTTAGAGGAAGAGATTGAGAGAGCTTTATTGTGAGGAATTGCTTTATAGGATTTTCATCTGGGCTACCTAGAAATTTGTAGTACAGGCCCTCAGAGCAGCTAGCTGGGAACCATAGGGTGAGGAACTGAGTTACATTTCATAGGCAGATTTCTTCTTCAGAAAACTTCATTTCTACTATTTTAGGCCTTTTAACTGATTGAATAAGGACCCCCCAAAATATAGTATAATCTCCTTTACTTGAAATCAACTGACTGTAAATGTCAGTCACATCTACAAAGTACCTCCTCTAAGGCAAAACCCATATTAATGTTTGATTGATTAAACAATTGAGTGGAGATTATAGCAGAGTGACATTGATGCGTGTAATTGACTATCATGCATACCTTGTTACATGGAGGCTTCCTTTTACTCTTCTTCGCTCACTCCTCCTATCACATCAGTGTCTTCAATGAACCAGTTTTTGGTTTCATTGATTCTCTCTTTTGTTCTCATGTTTCTAATTCTTCAGATTTCTTGGTAAGTTTAAATGATATTCCTTCTGCTTGCTAGAGATATGTTTTTCTATTCTTTACTTAGTTTCCTAAGGTTGAAATGTAGAGTATTAATATTAGCCTCTATTCTTTTCACTATACACACTCCATGCTATAATTTTTTCTCTAACCTTTACTTTTGCAATAATTCACACATTTGATAAGTTATTTAATCATTGTTATTAGTTCAAAACAATTTTAGAGAATTTCTCTTAAGTCTCCAAAGACTCAAGGGCCATTTAGAAATATGTAATTCTCAATATTTGGCCATTTTCAAGTATTCTTTCATCATTAATTTATGATTTATTCCATTCTGACCTGATAATAGTCTTTGTAAGTGTTTCACCATTTTACATTTGTTAATATATGCTTAATAACTCAGAATGTATTCTGTCTTGTAGAATATTCCATGTAAATTTAAAAATGATATGTATTCGGCTGTTATTGAATAAAATCTTCTAAATGTCAGTTGTATTGAGTTGATTGAAAATGCTGTCAGGGTCACTTATGTTCTTACTGTTTTTCTGCCTGTTTTCACTACCAATTACTGACAGGTGTTAAAATCTGCAGCAGTAATAGTGAACTTGTCTATTTCTCATGTCAATTATATCACTTTTCACCTGAAGTATTTTGGCTCTCTCTTGTTAGCTACATAGACATTTAGAATAGCTATATCTTCTTAGAAAAGTGACTTCTTTATGTGGTGCCATCTTTATTCCTGGCAATCTTCTGGATCAGAGTTCATCTTTTTAAATGACCACATTGTGTGTTTATCCATCTATTGATGAACACTTAAATTCATTTCATATTTTGGCTATTGTGAATAGTGCCACAATACAGATGAGAAAATAGATATATTTTAAGCATAATTACTTCCTTTCTTTGGTCATATACTCAGGAGTGGAATTATTGAATCATAATTTGATTTTTTTTTTTTTAAAGAGGATTTTGCTCTAAGGTACGTGGGTTCAGTGGAGAGACAGAGAGAAAGAAAATGAGAAATCACCCTCTTAAGGGGAATGACCATGCTACCATTCCTTCTTCCCTATTTTCCTCTTCGAATTTTGGGCACACACACCCAGCATGAGGTTTAATCTGCCTAGTACGGGACTCAAACTGTAGTCGACTACATGGGAGTCCAGCAATATAACCATTATGCCATCTGCTGGTCCCTATTTTTAGCTTTTTAAAAAAATCTCCATATTGTTTTTAGATGCATTTCCACCAGAATTTGTTATTCTCTGTCTTTTTGATAATAGTAATTTTGGGGACCAGCAGTTACTGTAATGGCTATGTCACTGGACTCCCACATAGTTGAGTGCGGTTCGCAGACCCGGTGGCTTAAAACTCATGCTGGGCGCATGTGCGTTGAGTGCCCAAGATCCCGAGAGAAGAGAGGAGAAGGCATTGCGGCATAGCCACCTCCTCGGGAGGTGATTTCTAGCTTTCTGTCTCTCTGTCTCTGTCTGTCTTGTGAGTGCATGTGCCCTGTAGCAAGAACGTCTCCCCCCCCCAAAAAAAAAACGCCATTCTAACTTGAGTGAGATATCTCATTGTGGATTGACTGCATTTCCCTGGTGATTAGTGATTAATGATGTTAATCACCTTTCATACACTGGTTGACCATTTGTATGTCTGCTTTTAGAAATGTCTGTTCAAATCATTCACCTATATTTTAATTGAATTATTTGTTTTATTGCTACTGAGTTGTCGGAGTTCTTTGTATATTCTGTATACTAGATCAGCTGCATATATCTTCTGCCATTCTATAGGTGACCTGTGCTCTGTTGATCATTTCCTTTGCTATGCAGATTTCCAGTTTGATATTATTTTGTCTATTTTTGCTTCAATTACCTGTGATTTTGAAAATTTAAGCAAAATAATGTTTGCACAGACTGATATTTGGACTTGTTTCCTCTGTGTTTTTGTTTGCTGTTTTTTCTAAGTATTCGTTTACAGTTTGTGGTCTTAATATTTAAGTCTGTACCCATTTTGAGTTGACTTTTGTATATGGTTAAACATAGGAAAACAGTTTTATTTTTCTACAAAGGATACCCAATTTTACCTGAATCATTTGTTGAGGAGACTATCCTTTCCTCAACATGTGTTCTTGTTAACTTGCTCAAAAATTGATTGGCTGCAAGTATGTGAATCTGCTTTTGCATTATTTTCTCTTCTCCATTGGTCTTATTGGCTTGTTTTAAGCCAGGATCATGCTATTTTTGTTACTATGGCTTTGTAGTATATTTTTAAATCTTATAAGAAAATATAGCTCTTTAAATTGTACTCAAGAACCACTTTTTAAATATAAAAACTTTATGGTAAATAACACCTCAGGGCTAGTAGGTGGTGTAGTGGGTAAGGTTCTGGACTCCCACATTGCTGACCGTGATTTGAGTCCGAGACCTGGTGGACTGGAAATCACATTGGGTGCATGTGCATGCATACCCAAAATCCCAAGAGGAGAATGAAGGAGAAGAAATTGTGGCATGACCATCCCCACTGGGGGGAGGGGTGATTTTTCACTTTCCCTCCCACTGTTTTTTCCTTCTTTCTTTCTCTCTTCTCTGGCAACCACAAGCATCCTATCTATGGCAAAAACCTTACAAAACAAAATAAAACAAAACAAAAAAAACAGATAAACATCATCACTGTCATCATCACAAATTTTCTGTAATTTATTCAATTTTCTATTTGTACATATGCTTTAATGATATTGTTTATGTTTCTGTATAATTCAAAGTACCTTGCTGACATTTTAAAAGAAAAATTTCCTTTTTATCAAGCTAAAATATTATATTATTTATATATAGATGTTCTTGGTTGCCTTATCCCATTGGTCAAAAACTTGTTTTTTTCTTCTTTTTTTTTTTTGAGAGGTTTTTGCTATAGGGCACGTGTGCTCTCTAAAAAGACAGAGAGAGACAGAGAGACAGAAAGTGAGAAATCACCCTCCAGGGAAGATGGCCACGCCACAATCCCTTCTCCTTCATTCTCCTCTCGGGATCTTGGGCACGCATGCACATGTGCCTGGCATGAGGTAAGTCACTAGGTCCGGGACTCGAACTGTGGTCAGCTACATGGGAGTACCATGACATAGCCATTATGCTAACTACTGGTCCCTGAAAGCTTGTGTTTATATTTTCTTGTGTTTTGTTTTCTTCAAAATTGTCATTATCTTTTCTCTACATCTTATATAATTTGTATGAAAGGTGGCCATCTAATATTGAAGATGATATTTCGATAAGCTTTTGCACTATAGAATCAGATTAGTTGCACACACAGTCCAGAAGATGATTAAAATACACAATGTCATATTGAATTATTATATACTCCTTACACACAAGGAGAAATCATGACTCTGAAGGTGTATTTCACTGAAGATGTATTTCACTGAAGATTTTTTTTCTTTTTTTTTTCATTTCTTTCTTTAGAGTTTTGTCATAAGGTACACATACTTGCCAGAGAGAGAGAAAAAAAAAATAAGAAAATAAAATGACAAATCATCCCCCATCCCACCCCACCCAGGGGGATAAGCTACACCTCAATCTCTTCTTCTTCATTCTCCTCTTAAGATTTTAGAAGTGCACACACACACACACACACACACACACACACACAGTGATTTATCAAGCTGGTGGGTCAACTATGTCAGCGCCTTAACTACCTGCTGGGTAGTTTAGACGCTGCCACCTGCTGGGCCCTAAATTTCATTTCAAAAGGAACTTTTTCTTAGATGAGAGAAGAGTGAAGCACTTACTGCTTATTGACATCAGCAGAAACAGCAATCATACATATTTTGAACTTGCTCGTTACTTCTCGCATCCCTTTCATTGCAAACTCCCCTGCTTCCCTAGTGGTGTAGTTTTCTGTGTGTCCAGTACACAAAACACTGTGCTAAGTTGTTTTCTATGCCTTTAAGCAAACATCAGTAGACTAAGCATTATTATTATAAACCATAAATCACAAAGCTCCATCTCAGAGTAGATGAGAACTTATCCAAAGTCACAGAATTAGTGAAGAACCTAATCAGTTTGGAGTCCTGTCCAAGTTAATCCAGATTTCATTCTCATACATACTATGCTAAACTGCAATTATGTCAAAGTATAAAATAGTCAAAGTATAACATGTTGGTGACTTTTTTCACCAATATTCTTATGCCAAATAATCTTCATGGCAGAAAGAATTGAATATATTTTACCTCATTTTACATGACTCTTTAGCCTGTATTAAAATTAAGGTGTTGTCTTTTATGTACTGTATAAGCTCTAGTAATAACATCTCAGGAAAAAGAGTCCAGATAATTATCGAGTCTGTTAGTTTATGAATATTATACAGATTTCAAAAACTTTAGCTCTCCTGCTTAAGATGAGTTTTACTTCTTTATTGGAAGGGAATGTTTTTAATTCTTTTCCCATTAGATCAGCCTTTATGTATTCAGAATACCTTTTACCTTGTGAGTCTCACTTCAAAAGAGAAGTTGTCCATTTGCTTTCTCAGATCATCATGCACATAAAGCATAAACATGTGAGCTATTTTTCATTCAATCAGAAGCTCAGACTATAAATTTTTGTTGGAAAGAGCAGGCATGAAGAAAGAGGTATTACCAATGGCATCCACGTGGGATAGCAAAGGGGGTCAGGAAGAACATCAACTTGTCGAGGCAGAAGAGTCAGAGATGCTGTATATGGTGTTCATTGAACATTCTTCCTGGCTGTGCAATCCAAAAACATGCTTCCCTGGATTTTTGATGGCTCTACACTTCCCCTAATATTCTTTCCTAAAAAAGTTATTTATTTCTTCTATGAGAGAAAAAAAGAAGCAAAGAGGGAGAGTGAGACAACACTACAATAAGATTCCGACTTTTGTATCCACCCTAGCTTCAGTGATCTCTTGCTCACTAGCCGGTGTGTGCCTGGTGCACTCATCAGGAAGTCTTTGTTTTGTTTTTCATTTATCTTTTTAAAATTTCATTTTCTTTTATACATTCAATCACATGATTTAGCTTACAAAGTGAATATTTCAACATGTGAACATTTCTCCCTAGTCCAGTTGATAAAACTATAAAATATCTTCAACAGATAATACCACATTTCTTTGTCCCATTAATGCTTTGCCTGTTTTTCTTCTAAATGTCCTTCCTCGGACTCTACTCTTTCACACACACTAGATCTGGTATTTCCATCCATTTACGGTGTTTCTATATCCTTTAGCAGGAAGTCTTTGGATATACACCCAGAACTCTCTCGGGTGGATCAGCCTCAAAAAGCATCACATTTTCCTGCTGTGCCACTCTTTGGTCCTAACTTAATAGGTTCAGTACATTTATTCTCTTCTTAAACAGACTAAAATAGTTCAATAGTTTCTGTTGCTTTTAATTATAAACTGTGACCATTATACTTTTACAGTTTTTTTCTTTTTTTATGCACTAACTTGAGCATATGGTTACAAATGAGGGGAGGTATTATTAGACAGTAAAAATGGCTTTTTTTAAGTAGGTCTTTATTAAATGTATAAATATTTATTTACATCATTTAACTAGTCAAAAGTTACTTCTGCTAGTAATCCAGTAAAATGTAAAAGTTAAAAAAATAAAGACAAAGAGTGAACACAGAATTTCTGTAGATGAAATGGAAAAAATTATCCAACCCATAAAAAGGCATAACATACTACAATATTTTGTTGTAAGTATGTGATATTATATCAAGTCCTGAACCTGGTGACTTGAAAGTCACACTGGGCACATGTTTGTGTGCATACCCAACTTTTCTCATAAAATCAAAAATAATATATTTTCATATATCCATTTAACTTTTCATAACCAACAAGAAAAGCAGGTTGCCTTTGGTTTTGTGTTCAGAATCTCATCCCATGTGGCATTAAAATAATTAAGAATTAACCAAAATGAACTTATCAGCCTCCCCAATCAACATGCATATTTCATCCTTTCTCTGTAAAAATGGAAAATAATATTTTAATTATTCTGCACACACTTTCAATGTATAAGACACTAGTAAAAATTTCCAGAGTCTGAACTCTGATCTGAACTGTTTAGGAATAATTTAAAACAGTTCCTTAAATCTTTTTAAGTAAGAACTCATTTGCAGAATTTTCTATTTTACTTTTGAATTTCTGTGACAAATTATCAAAATACTTGGTTTCTACTTTTATCTTAATATATGTAGAACTAATACAGAAAATTAGACTATTATTTATGCCAATAACTTTCCCCAAAGTGTTAGCTTTAATTTTGTTAACTTTAACTCTTATTTTAAAAAAAAGAAAAAAAAAAACAGGCTAAATAGATATTTTAGTAGGTCCAGTCAAGTAGCACAGTGGTTAAATGCTGTGTCTAAAAGCAATGCATGGGAGGGGCCAGATTCCATGTGGCAACCAGTTTAAATTCTATCTTGACAGTTTGAAAAACATGCCCAGTGCATGTTTGCCTGTGTTCAATATTCTGACAGGATGGGAAAATGGAGAAAAAAGGATTGCAGTATGAACCCCAGTGGAGGAGTTCTTGGTGGATTATGTCTCTGTCTCTCTTTCTGAAGCAAATACATATTCTTCTGGCAAATTAATAAAAGAAAAATCAAAATAAAAAATAAAAAAATTGAAAAAAGTAACATTATAATCTTTTTTTATTTTTTATTTTTTTAGAAAAAGAAAAAAGAAATTCAAGAGAGATTTTTGCTATAGAGCAAGGGGGGATGGTCAGACCACAGTCTCTTCTCTTTCAGTCTCCTCTCAGGATTTTGGTCACATGTACATAGCTGCCCAGTGTGTTTCAGGCCACTAAGTCCGGGAAGTGAGCCACAGTCAATTCTTTGGAAGCCCAGCAATGTAACTACTACACCAACTGCTGATCCCTAACAGGCAGTTTTTATAGTATACATTTTCTGACACCAGCAGGTGGCACAGAGGTTACATCAGTGGACTACTATATGATTGACCATGGTTCAAGTCCTGAACCTGGTGACTTGAAAATCACACTGGGCACGTGTGTGTGTGCATACTCAAGATCTCAAGAAGAGAAAGGAGGAGTAGGTATTGTGGCATAGAGAAGTAGATATTGTGGTACGGCCATCCCCCTTGGGGGTGATTTCTCACTGTCTCACTGTGTCTTTCTCTCTCTCTCCAGTGAGTATATGCCACCCTAAGACAATAAATAAAAAACTTCTAAAAATAAAATAAATTTTCCATAAATTTTTTAATTTTTTTGTTTTATGACATCTCATTTAAATTCAATCATTGTATAATTTTATAGCACACAAATATGGTTTTTCAAAGTATGCATACAGCATGTGACAATTAAATCAAAGGTATTACTGTACACATAACTTTCAACAAAGAATCTTACATCCTTGTATCTGTTAAATGTTTCTTTCTTGAGCTCATCCCACTCACCCTTTTCAATCCTCTTCTCTCCCATATGGTCTCTGGTATCTACACTGTAATTTGTTCCATTGAATTTAGATACTAGGTATATATTGAGCAGGGATATTCAATGTTCATCTTTCATAGTCGGGCTTAATTTGCTTAATTCTGTATATGTAAGTATCAGTGATATACGTGTCTATAAAGATAGATTGAAGTTATCTCTGACATTAAAAAAATCACATTTGGAAGTTATCTATGTAAAATGATTTCACGATTATATTTTGAAAAATGCATACATAAATAATTTCCTAAAATGTCGATGTACAATTAAATATAGTTTTTACAATTAATTTATAATAATGTATGAGTAAATTTTATTATGCTATATTTAAATTAATGACAAGATACCATATTTTAAAAATAATATAGAGATAACTAATTTCATTACATACATAATCAGTAGTAGTAGTTTAGATCACCTATTGACTATAGGTTGGGGTACATGTCTTGGTGCACCCATGTACATCTGTGTGGGTATGAATGAATCCACTGGTATTAGTGAATTGGAAATAAATATGATTTCTAAAATTACTAAGAATTTTTTTATGGCATTAGTATTTTACAAAAAATTGATGCTGTATAAAATTGGAAAAGAGATTTCCTAGGAAAACTTCATATTTGAATGATAGAAAAAGGTATAAGAAACCTGAACGATGACATTTTTATTATTTTTCACATACATGCTGCAATTTACTGGAATGCTTTGATTCAAAGAAAAAAGCTCACAATAAATAAATAATTTTTGGATTTTACAAGAAGAATAAAATTTATGGATTTACTAAATGTTATATTAATAATAAAAACCTGTAGAATTTAATATCATTCAATCTTCTTGCATATCTATGGGAAGAGAAAACAAAGAAATGCAAGGGAACTGTGATCACAACCTAAACACTAACTGAACAAAGCACTCAATTTTGTAGTTGATTAAAATGATGATAAATAGCACTAAGGGGAACTATATCTATATCTATATCTATCTATATATATATATATAAAATATGAAGATTAAGTAAACTATCTAGATAAGGTACACAATGCATGGAAGTCAAAATAATGCTTATCTCAAAACTTCCATGCAAATTTGAGTTCAGATAGAGTTCAAAAGAGAGTGATTTATGATCATGAAAGGATATTTGTCTCAGAAAGATTTTAAATAAGTTTTCTAGCCCAGGGAACTGCTGTTTATTAGATTAATGGTTAGTTTTGTGACACTGAGTAAGCAAGCAAGGTGGACGTTTACTTTTCTGGTTGACATTTTAAAAAAATGATAGTCCCTTGTGAAAATATTGAAAAACAAGTATTGAAACCCAGATACAAGCCAGCCATATTCTATTGTATAGTTTCTTATTACAGTAATTTTCTCTACTTCTTTTTCTTTCTTTCTCTATATCAAAATATTATCAATGTTCATGATTTATGAATAATTCCAAAGTTATAACAAAGTTTTAAAATAAATTATGGCCTACATGTGCTCATCAGTTTATTATACATTGATTAATATTTTAAACTTGCCTCAACTTTCTGACATGAGATTTGGAGTGCGCAGATTAGTTACAGCCGTGCAGAACACCATCTTAGAAGTAGAAACCTCACATGGGCTCTGTTGACCCACCACAGAATAAACACTTGGATTGAAAAAGGCAAAGGAAAGAAATAACAATTCTTACATACTACCCCTGTGGAAAAAAAAACAAGATGTCAAACAAGGAAATAGACTTGGAAAAATGACTAAGCATTAACAATGCAATACTCGTTACTATCATCATCGTTATTTTCAATTACGGTAAATTATAATATTTTCTAGGCAACATCTGTAAACACATCAAGGCATTGTACATGCTGAAATAAATACCTCAGTAAATGCAGGTTCTTAAAAGTCAATTATACATTAAATTTGATGAAGTACATTTGTTTTAATGTGTGTGTGTGTGTGTGTGTGTGTTTATATTTTATAGGGAAGACCTCAGAAAATTTGTATTCCTATTCCTATCCTATTTTTGTATTCCAAAAATTGCTGAATATATTTCAGTACAAAATTTATAAACTGTCAACATTTTTCAATAAATGCTCTATCATCTTCTACTATATTCCTGTCAGAACATCACAGGTTTTGGGTTTTTATTTGTGAAGATACCTGCTCCTTACACTAAAAATTTCCTTAGATTCCAATTTCTTTTTCTCTCAAATACATTCCAAAACAAGGAAACCCATGTTAAATATGGCCACCAAGACTTTGTTTGCATTGATCTTATTTGCAATCCTTATTTCAGAGCTCTGTGAATTCTCTCACATGCTGCAATCATATCACTCAGACTTTTACAACTGACCCAAAATTCAAATCTACTACATAGGCCTTAGCAAATGCTAAAAAATTGGTAGTGAAAAAGGCGTAATTTATGTTACCTTTCTTCTTTCTCTCTCTCTTTCTCTCTCTCTCTCTCTTTTATTTCCCTGCCATAAGGTACATACTCTAGCCAGAGGTGAGAAGCGAGTGTTAGAGGGAGGAAAAACACACACACACCCTAGCAGGTTGTCATCATACTGAAATCCTGGTTTTCCACTTCTTTATCATGTTAAGATTTTGGGAATGTATACACATGTGCCTGCTGTGTTTGTGTTTTTCAAACTACTAGGGCCAGGGCTCAAACCACAGTTGGCTATGTACTCTCCAGCTCCCTTACCTCTGTGCTATGGGGCCAGCTTTCATATGTTACTTTTCTTAATTTTATCTTATACTGCTGTTCTCTTCTATAGTGTAATATAGAGATATTAATGAGAGTGGTTCCAGGGTCCAAAATCTAGCCAAAATATAAATAAAGGTAAAGAAATAGTAGAAAACACTATAGGGAAAAGTGTATGGATTGCCAGAAAAGTATAGAGCCTACTACATTACAAACACTCAATATAGACCCAAATGAATAAAAAATTAGCATAATTAAGCAATATTTTACTTGAAGAAAAATTATGGATATTAAAAATAATAGCAATCTTTGGAAGGGAGGAACCTTTCTAAATAGTTATAGAAATAAGCCATTGAAACAAAGTTTAAAAACTATATCATGTTTTAATATAGAAAAAATATCTCCAAAATAAAGATGTAAAAGGCAACCTAAAAAAATGTATTCATAATGCATCTGACTAGTGAAAATCTATTTCTTTCATATATAAAGAAGTTTTGCAAATCAATAAGCAAAAACAACTAGAAGAAAACTAAATATTTGGCGATAGATCTGGCTAAATGTACATTGCATAAAAGGTCCCAATTTTTCATAAAGAATAAATATTTATATTTCATCACTATATATCTTTATATCCAATTACTGTATATACTGTTCACATTTAAATACTTGTAAGTTAATTCCTTTTTCATATTATGACAGTGTCTCTGCTACTATTCATCCATCCATCCACCAAGTAAACAATAATGGTGAACCTAAATGTATCAGATTCTGTCCTGGCTACTGGATGTACTGTGTTAAAGAGTGATTTTGCAGAATCAAAGGCACATGCTAAAGTGTGGTGTTCCTGAATACAGTGTAGACTTAGCAGAACTTTCCAAAGAAGTTGATGAACCATATCCAGTTCTCAGTATGACAATAAAAACCTTCCTTGAATTTCTTTCTTTTCTTTTTTTTTCTTTTCTTTTCTTTCTTTTTGAGCGATATTTTTTGCTATAGGGCATGTATACTCACCAGAGAGACAGAGAGAAGGAGAGAAAGTGAGAAATCAACCTCCAGGAGCATGACCATGTTGCTACCCTTTATTTCCATTCTCCTCTTGGAATTTAGAACATGGATGCACATGTTATCAGAGTGTTTCAAACCTCTGGGTCAGGGACTAAAACCATGGCAGGCCATGTAGGAATCTAGCACTTTAACTTCCATGCCACTTGTTAGCCTCCCATCGTTGGATTTCACATATAACTCTATATGCCTTTCACCACTTCCAATTGTGTCCACATCATTCAATGAGGCATCAGGGGGGTGGCATGCTGGTTAAGGCGATGGATCCCACATAGCTGACTGCATGGCTCCAGACCCTGAACCAGGGGTTTGAGAAATGAGCTAGATCATGTGTGTGTACCAAAATCATGAAAGAAAAGAGAAAAGGAGGGGAAGGAACTGGATGTCAAACCCCCATGGAGGGTGCTTTCTCATTTTCCCTCTCTGTCTTGGTCTCTTCCCAGAGAGCACATACATCCTTTGGCAACATCCCCCCAAAATTTGTATTTGCATTTTTTTTTTTTTCTTAAAATACCTGTGTAGCATGCAGAAAGTCCCCTTAATAAAACCATAAAGGTTTTATTTCTAGTAGTTATGTTTATTGTCACATGATTAATTGCTTGAGAATATTTTCTGAAAAGTTATTTTTTGGCAAAATGTATGAAACAACTTATGTTTCTTGATGGAGATGGCTTCCCAGGGAAAATATTAAATGCTTTCTTTAGCTGAAAATGAAAGTGCTTGTCATTCCATAACCTCAGAAACATTAAGCATTGTCACTTACAAATATCTGTACTTCTTTTTGTGGAGCTATGAATAATGAACTAGATATCTAATAAAACCTCCAACAAAACAGCTAGAAAATCTGACTAAAATTCATAGCTGAATGAACCTATGAAAATATCATTAGAAAGCCACACAGAAGATGACGCTGAAAACTAGATAAGAGGCGATGGCCTTTTTAGCCATGCTAAAAGAATATTAGCCATCTTCAGAACCAGAAGTTTAAATTTTATTGAGTCAGAGGATAGGACTATTTGGGCAGGTCACCATGTGAAGAGGCGAGGTTAAGATATATACCACCCACATTACACACAGCAAGTCAGAACATAAAGAACCATAAGACTAGGAGTTGAGAGGACCTGAAATAAGTCTCCATATTAATAGATAAGGAAGTCAGGATATTTCTCTGGCTTGTACAAGCTCTAAACATGTATGATTTTTACATAAAGCAGCTCTATAAGAATAGGGTCATCAATAAAAGAATTTAAACTTAAAATTTGTGAGTGACCTAAGAAAACACAACTTATTGAAATTAACATTGATTTCTGATAACAATAACCTTAAAATGACCCAACCAAGCACACAAAATGTATGTGGATGGTACTGTCATAATTTAAAGACAAATTAAAGTTCCACAGATACCACAATAGTGATCATGATCTTACAATTTAAAAATTATACCAACAAATAAGCCAACACAAGTGGGAAGAGAAAGGAAAAACCATCTGTGATTTAAAGATTTCTGAAACTATACAGTTGAGATAGAAATATAAAATGGTCAAAATATTTTTTAAAAATAATAAACTATAAGAATAATATTCTATTAAAATTATAGAAATAGATCATGTGTGTGTACCCAAATCCTGAAAGAAAAGAGAAAAGGAGGGGAAGGAACTGTGGATGTCAAACCCCCATGGAGGGTGCTTTCTCATTTTCCCTCTCTGTCTTGGTCTCTTCCCAGAGAGCACATACATCCTTTGACAACATCCCCCCAAAATTTGTATTTGCATTTTTTTTTTTTGCTTAAAATACCTGTGTAGCATGCAGAAAGTCCCCTTAATAAAACCATAAAGGTTTTATTTCTAGTAGTTATGTTTATTGTCACATGATTAATTGCTTGAGAATATTTTCTGAAAAGTTATTTTTTGGCAAAATGTATGAAACAACTTATGTTTCTTGATGGAGATGGCTTCCCAGGGAAAATATTAAATGCTTTCTTTAGCTGAAAATGAAAGTGCTTGTCATTCCATAACCTCAGAAACATTAAGCATTGTCACTTACAAATATCTGTACTTCTTTTTGTGGAGCTATGAATAATGAACTAGATATCTAATAAAACCTCCAACAAAACAGCTAGAAAATCTGACTAAAATTCATAGCTGAATGAACCTATGAAAATATCATTAGAAAGCCACACAGAAGATGACGCTGAAAACTAGATAAGAGGCGATGGCCTTTTTAGCCATGCTAAAAGAATATTAGCCATCTTCAGAACCAGAAGTTTAAATTTTACTGAGTCAGAGGATAGGACTATTTGGGCAGGTCCCCATGTGAAGAGGCGAGGTTAAGATATATACCACCTACATTACACACAGCAAGTCAGAACATAAAGAACCATAAGACTAGGAGTTGAGAGGACCTGAAATAAGTCTCCATATTAATAGATAAGGAAGTCAGGATATTTCTCTGGCTTGTACAAGCTCTAAACATGTATGATTTTTACATAAAGCAGCTCTATAAGAATAGGGTCATCAATAAAAGAATTTAAACTTAAAATTTGTGAGTGACCTAAGAAAACACAACTTATTGAAATTAACATTGATTTCTGATAACAATAACCTTAAAATGACCCAACCAAGCACACAAAATGTATGTGGATGGTACTGTCATAATTTAAAGACAAATTAAAGTTCCACAGATACCACAATAGTGATCATGATCTTACAATTTAAAAATTATACCAACAAATAAGCCAACACAAGTGGGAAGAGAAAGGAAAAACCATCTGTGATTTAAAGATTTCTGAAACTATACAGTTGAGATAGAAATATAAAATGGTCAAAATATTTTTTAAAAATAATAAACTATAAGAATAATATTCTATTAAAATTATAGAAATATGTATATTAACAGAGTTTCTGGAAATGATCAAGATTACAACAAAATTTTAAGTGTATAAATATTAAATAAGGATTTACATTCTGCTCATGAAAATACCAGTAAACTGGAGACAATCCGAATATTTTTTTTTTTAAGTTCAGGAAAAAATAAAATAGAATATAAAAGGAGATGCCAGGGATAAAATTTAGTAAATCCAACATAAACCCAATAGAGTTATTGAAACACAATCAATCTGAGAAAAAGGTAATACATAGGAATTTTTAAAGGTAGTATTAGGTTTCTTTCCTCTAATTAGAAAGCAAATACAATAGCAAGTAGCATTATCATGAATATGGCAGGAAGGAAGTAAGGGAAGAAGTAAAGGAGAGAGGAAGGAAAGAGGGGAGGAAGAGAGAAAGATAGGAAAGGTAGACCTGGAAAACCAAAGAGCAATCAAATGAGAAGAAAACATGTTTTAAATTATAACAGACTGTTTATACTGGAAAAATATAAAAGCCAGAAGACAATGAAAAAGTACTCTCAATTAAAAAAAAATATATCAACCTACAAGGGACTAGATGCTCAATCCAGATCCCCCTTTAACAACAAATGGTTAGTTATACCTACTGCTTTAAGTGCTGCAGTAGAGTTTACAGTTATCAGTCTTCCTCAGCAATTGCCCTCTGGTTAGGAGAGCTGCCTCCACCAAAGTTACTGCTCCTCCTTGGGGCAGTCCATATCTAAAGACTGATTCTTGAGAGTAATAAGGCTCAGATTCTGTGCCCTAACTCAGAATAATTCTACAGAGCCATCAGAGTTTACGGAGTTGACTGAGGCCTTTTTTACAAGTGGAACTCAGCCTTACATCCCCCCAGACAAGGTAGCTTTCTTCTGCCCTGCATTCTCAAGAACTCCTTTGTACTCAAATCTTGGTTTCATAGCATGCCTCCAAGGAACACATTGTTCATATAATCTAAAAAACATATAAGTAAACAAGTAGCGATTAAGAGCAAAGAGTTATAGATCAGTAATATAAACACAAATAATAATAAAGTCACAAAAATTAACCTGCAACAGAGTTCCAGCAAATAAATCTTTAAAATTTTCTTGGGCCCAGCAAGTGGTAGCGTATGGTCAACCCCAATCCCTTTTACTCCCTTTCTGCACTCCATCAGAATTATGGACAAACACACGGGTATGGTTTTCAAGAGGCAGAGTCTGGGATTCTAACTGCTGTCAGTCATGTAGATCCAACTATTTTACCCAATGTGTTAAGGGACTGGCCCTGTTTAGTACTTAGATATCTCAAAATCAATTTTTATAATTATATATTTAATGCTTTTCATATTATAGTGTTTCCCATAGTTTCATTTCTCTTGATAAAGTTACATTATTTAGACATTAAACATGATCTTAAAAGGATGTATTATGAATGCTAAATTCAGGAAATTAAATTTGAAGCACTTCAATGTTTAAGTAAAATAACATATATATAGTTTTTCACAAACTTTCAACTCTGGGATTGTCTTCTTGTTTTAATAATTTTCTGTGCAAGATAGGACCACACTTCATAAGCAATCATTTTGATATTTTTTATTAAATTAATAATTTAACAAAGGTATGATTAAAAAATATCCAGTTAGGTTTTTATTCATGAAAATCATACAGCAATTACCTTAAATAATTTTCTTCAAATATTTCTCAAAATCAAATAAGTGGAATATATTTCATGTATATTTTTGGTGTTTCTCAAAATCAATTAAGTGGAATATATTTCATGTATATTTTTGGAGTAAATATGACATATTTTGACATATTAGTGATCTTTTATCTTCTTTCCAAAGGAATTGAACAGACACTAATGGTCTTATTCTAAGTTCCCTCTTACCACATCCATGTATTTTTAAAGATTTCCTTTTTATTGTAAATTCTGTTTGAATATATGTGAAAGGGTTTTTGCCATAACCCAGAACAGTTACCTTTTAAATTCAGAATCTAGCAAATCATTCAGAACCTAAAAATGGCAAGCCTATAAAACAAAAAATACCTCCTATGTTAGAAATTTTCTTAAGTAGGAGCCTTTGGATCCATAGTCAATTCTTGTGTATAACACCTTTGATTAAAAATAAGAAAGCAGGTTTTAGGTTCATATATTTCCCAAAGTATTGATTATTATTATTTTGAACCAGTAAATTCTAAGTGACGATATCCTTTAAGTAGGATGAGTCACTAACAGATCATAAAGGTGAAGCCTATGTGATACAGTGCTCCCGTTCCTATGGCTAAAGCTCGATTAGAGTAGTGAGACATTATAAAACCAGCTAAGTTGATGGAGAATGCGAATAAAAAAGAACGGTGGGTATGTGTGCATCCCATTTGAGGACTACGCCTTGCTTAATGTTAAGTGTATGAGAGGACTACAGAAAGTTTATGGAAAATGAAAATTTTCAAATTAAAATTAAAAAAATAACTTTACTTCTCAACCCAGGTTCCATCAAATTCAAAATGCATTTGTAAGCAGTGGTAACAGCTACTTAGTTCATCTCTAAAAAACTGAGATTCCTGGAAATTTAACCATGTCAATGCAATCTTTTTTACAGTATTGACTGAAGAAAAATGGGTCCCATTTAATCATTTTTTTAATATTAAAAAATAAAAGAAGTCAGAAAAAGCCACTTCAGAACTATACGGTGGATAACTAAATGACTTCTCATGGAAAAAATTGTCCTTTCTGGTGAGAGAAATGAGCAGGAACATTGTCATGGTAAAAAATAATACCAGTGAAGTTTTTCCCAGATGGGTGTTTTTCTGCAAAAACTTCGGCTGATTTTCTGAAAACACTCTTGTAATAATATGTTATCATTTCTTTGGCCCTCCAAGAAAATCAATAAAAAAGTGCCCTGGAGATCCAAAAACACTGTTGCCATGACCTTTGCTCTTGACCTACTCAATTTTGCTTGACTGAATCACCTTCACTTCTTGGTACCTGTGGTTTTCTTCTTTCTTTTTATTTACATTTAATTATTGTATAGCTTTGCAGCGTATAAAATGAATCTTCCCACTATGAATACACTGCACATCAGTCCAGTCAAATAAATGGCCATACTAAAGAACTACCATGTGATCCAGCAGTTCTACTCCTGGGGATCTCCCCAAAGGATAGGAGTACACTTAGTTGGTAAATGACTGAAGTCTATGGCAGAAACGGAAAGATCAGGAGATATAAGGCATGAAGAACAACTCTGGTAACCAATGCTTTGATTGTACTTTGTCTTCAGGATTGTGTTGATAAAGCCATGTGTTGTCTTGTTAAAGTTATTTGAAGAAATGCCTTAAGATTTTGATTCCACTACTTAAAATTTCCATTGAAAGTTCTGCTCCTGTCCACAATTCATCTGAGCATGATAGTTTGGGGACCCATTAAGTACAGTTTGTTGAATTTTATTTTTTAAGTCAGAATTATATAAACTCAATCAGTCAAGATGTCTGTGGTGATAGTTATTGTTTCTGCTGCTGTCAGTTCTCTTATACATATTTTTAAAAGTTATTTTTCTAATTTTGCCAGAGAACATATATGCTTACCAAAGAGAAACAGAGAGAGAGAGAGAGAGAGAGAGAGAGAGAGAGAGAGAAAGTGAGAAAGCAAGCCCCCAGTCCAGGGAATGGTTACATCACAATCCTTTCTCTTCCAACTCTCCTCCTTTTGGTGTGTTTGGACATACACCCACCTGTGCTGAACATGTATTTCTTTTTCTTTCTTCTTTTTAAAAACATTTATTTAATTAATTCCATTTGTTATTATCATTTTTGGTTTGTTTTAAATTTTGACCAGAGGATCATAGAGAGAGAAAGGGAAAATCAGAAAGCAAGCTGCCAGGTCTGGGACTCAAACCATGGTTGACCATGTGGGAGTCCAGAAACCCTAACCACCACACTACCTGCTGGCACCCTGAGCATGTTTTTCAAACTGCCCAGTCCGGAACTGGAACTGCCCAGTAAGCCATGTGGTACCTAGTTGCTTTAAATACTATGTCACAGACGTTTTCATCAACTCTCTTCAATTAAGGAACAAACAAAATTGATTTCTCCTTGCATATTGATGTGGATGTTCTGCTTTTGTGTGTATCATCTTCAGTGTTGTCTTATTCTTTATTAAAACAAATTCTTCAGATGTAATCCCACTTGTCTTTTTTGGGATTTGTGTCTGTGCTTCTGGGGCTTACTTAAGAAGTCTTTGGCTACTCTGACGTCTCCCAGAGTTCCCCCAGTGTTTTCCGCCAGTGATTTTGTAGTTTGAGGTTTTAGGTTAGATCTTTGATCCACTTTGAATTGATTTTTGTTAATGTTGAGATAAGGTCTAGATTAATCTTTCTGCAGGTGGATACCCTATTTCAGTACCACTGGCTAAAAAGGTTTTCTTTTCCCCACCGGATTGACTGGTGCCCTCCGTCAAAAATCAGTTGGCTGTATGTTTTCGGGCTTATTTCTTGGGTCTCTATTCTGTTGTATTGGTCCACATGTCTGTTTTCGTTCCAATACGATATTGTTTTGATTATTACTGCTTCATCATATATTTTGGGAGTTAAATGCCTCCTACTTTGCTCTTCTTGTGTAGGATTACTTTGACAATATGGGGTCTTTTATGATCCAGACAAATTCTGTTTCTATGCTATCCTAAATTTCCAGCTCTTTAAAGAATGTCTCTGGTAATTTTATTGTGATTGTGTTAAATAGGTAGAATTGCCATTTTGATTATATTCTTCCAATCCAGAAACATGGTATGTTCTTTCACTTTCTTATCTCCTTTTCAATATCTTGTTTCAATTTCCATAGTTTTCTTTATAAAGGTCTTTGACTTCCTTAGTTAGGTTTATCCTTAGGTATCTTACACATTTTTTTAGCTATAGTAAAAGAGATTTCTTTCTTCAGCTCTGCTTTCTTCAACTTGTTCATATATACAAATGCTATAGATTTTTGGATGTTGATTTTGCACCCTGCCACTTTCCTGTATTCATTTATTACTTAGAGAAGTTTTTCTATGGAAAACTACTGGAATTTCTTGTAAAGAGTATACATCACCTGCTACTGGTGCTGCATGCTCCTAAGCCCCTGAACTCCACAGTCTGGGACCACACAGGTCTTTGGTTCAACTGCAGGTTCAAACTAAAGGCCCATCATCTTGGTGTGCATATGTAACCCCAGTGAGCTGGGAAGCTGTGGCAGCATGATCACAGCAGCAAAACACTGACTTCTAAAAAAGTAAATAGGCATTATTACTATTTTATAAAATTTTCTAGAGAGTGAGTATGCTCACCAGAAAATGACAGAGAGAAAGAGAAAGAGGGAGGGAAAAGGTACTGCTTGTGAGGTGTGGTCATGCTGCAATCTCTTTTCCTCCATTTCTCCATCCTTTCAGGATTTCGGTATGCATGTACACATACTCAGAATGTTTTTCAAGTCACCCTGTCTGGTGACAGTGTGGTTGGCCATATCACTAGGCCACAAGGATGACCCAATATACGTATTATAAACTAAAGGAATAAATCTAGTTCAGGACTATCTTTGATAGTAATTTTTGAAAAAGCTGTTTTCCTACCTAGTGGCTCAAATTTATACATGATTTTTCAGGAGTTCCTGTGAATTATTCAAAATGGCAAATAATTAATTAAAATGTATATTTGTGTGTGCCCATGTGCACTTGGAGCAGATCATCTAAAGCTATCTTCATATTTTCTGTAAACCAAAGTAGTTGTCTCATCATGGAAACACCACATTTCCTAACGATTTAAGTAGATAAAAGAAAGTCTAGATTAAAATAAAGGACGTCAGAATAAATTTTTTTTTACGTTGACATCAGCCCAAATATCCATTACCAGAGAGAATTACTGTTGGGATGTTTTATGCACTGAAATTATTTTTGTGAAAATTTGACTTGTTTCATTATGTTAATTAAAGCAAAATTATGGGGATATCACATGCTTTGCTGACAATTTGATAGCTATTTATTAAATAAGCAAAGAGTTCATCCAGACTTAGTAACATGTATTTTTTCCTATTACCTAATTAGACAAGACTGAATAAGATAATTCCAAGACATTCAGTCACCATGGAATTATCCATCTCAATACTTTTCTTCCTTTTTTGGATCAACAAACAAGCCACAATTGCAGATTTCTTGTGACCTTCACTATGGTAACCCATTTCACAGGACGAGGCAGCAGTAAAGATTAGGAAGCAGCCTAGGAACACCTACCTGCACACATACTACTTACTTGGTGCATAGATATTACACATTACACACATACACATGCCACAAGTCATTGCTTTTTTAAACTAAAATCATATTTTTTCCTGCTAAAGTGTAGGAAAAATTATTATTTTTCTTCCTGCTAGGACTGATTGCAAGAAGAGAAATTGACACTTAAAAATGAAACAAGTGAGAAGATGAAATAAATGCATACTCATTTCTTGTTTTGTTCATATGCACAAACCATCTTTTTCTGTTTATTTTGTACTGCTCGCCCTTGCCTACTTGCTCTAGGCTGCAGAGAGACAGGCTATTTAGCTCCAGTTGGACCCATGATGAAGTCTGGTAACCACTGTCAATCAGACTTGACAAGGAAACAGTCAGTGGCCCCATATCTTTATTATGCTTTTACTCGCATATGGCATAGAAAGTGGAAGCAAGAGAGAGGGCATCTACCTACATAAACAGTGAGGACATATTCTGGAATACAGAGTAAATAATCAGAATAATTTATTCTCAACCTTCAGAGGACATTTCTGCCATAGTCAGAAGTTTAAAGAGAAAAATAATGCAATTATTAATTTTGTATCACTAATATTCTATTTTAACAATAAATACATAGTTTCAACATAATTAGTAGTTTCTACTTTCATTATAATCTGTCTTTTTAACCAACAAGACAAATGACCTTTTTTAAAAATGTTGAAATATATATGTGTATATATGTATATGTTAATGTGCTTTTTTTAATACATGAGAATATTTTTTCCTACCAAACTGAAAATTGATTATGAGAGAACGGGGTCTTTGTATTTCATATATGGCTTATTGAATGTTAATAAATTATATATCCAGCTTTCCTCAATGCATTACATGCATAAAGAAAAAATGTATCAATCAATTTACCAACAGTTGCAGTGATTCAAAATGACTGCTGGCAATTTTAGTTTTTTTTTTTTGTTTTTGTTTTTAAATTGCACTAATTATGTTACATTAAAATAAGCCAACTGGCGCAATGATGTTATTAGGCAGAAAATATATTCATAAAATTTGAAGTAGATATACAAATACAATTATAATATCTGGAGGCACTGAATGGTAATACAAATTATGCTTTTTTAGTTTCAGACATAAACATTTAACACAAAGATGATTCATCTTGCCAAGTCAAGAAAAATTACTATATTTTTCATTTGAAAAAGTACTAATTTATAGCACTAATTTTTTTTTTTTGCAGCAGCAGCCTTTTGAATAACTTCTTTTTTCAAGTGTTCTATCTGATGGTAAATATGTATCCTGTGAATATGAAAAGTATAAACAAAGTTATAGGACTTTTTCTTTATTTTGAAAAGATTAACCATTTTCAAACTGGTATATTCTTAATCTTAGCAGTGAATAAAACTGCAAACTCAAAAGAGCTTTTTTCACTCAGGGAGAGATGTACTGAAACTGGAAGTCAAATCTGTTCAATGTGATAAAATAGAACTGTTTAGCACTCATGGTAGATGATTGTTTGTTGGATAAAATTTAAGGACTCCATCTGTAGAGCTTTATGTATAAATTTTATAACTCAAATTTGGATGTAATAATGTAAAATAAAACAGATGTAGTTGCAAATCATATCATTGCAAGTGAAGACAAATTATATGACATGTTTAAAAAGTAAGATACTTTTACTTCATAACAATATACTTAAAACAGTATGTTAAAGATTTTTACAGAAAGATACAATGCCTCATTCAACTTTGTAGACCAGAAGGAATGCACAGCACATAGAAAGACTGTAATAATCGTTTTGAAGATGTACATAAAGCATATTTAAATTAATAATATATTATTTAATCTGCTCAACACCCTACTATTTTCAGAAAAATAAAACAGATGATTGATTATAATGGTAGTTTGGCAACTATATATCTGTAGCTCTGTATCTGTGTATCTAGGTACATATCTAAGAAATAGAAATGTAGGAAGAAACTGATTTTAAATTTTTAACCTGAATCATATATTTTCATGTGTTTATGGTTTATTAGACAAGAGAGGTGATTCATATAACTGGTAATCCAGAAGATGCCACGATATAAAAATGACTCAAATAAATGTACTCAATCCTCACACATTACAATGATACAATGAAGTATATTAGATTGTCTCACTTCTTTGAGGAGGCTTTTTTTTAACAAGATCATCCTTATATGCCCTGTCATATATAGATCCCTGCAGATTCTTTTTTATTTAAATTGAGATCTCATCATGTCATAATTCTCCTGCCTCAGTCTACCAGCTGGGACAGTTGCCACATGCCATTATGCCCAGCTGTTTGCTGGTTTGTTTGACAGGGTGTCAATGTATGGCCCAGGCCAGCCTTAAACAAAAAAGCCTACTGTCAGCCCACAAAGTCATTAAGATTACAGACCAACGCCACTGTGCCTGGCCTTGAGTTTAAACCAGAAATATAATCCAGTGACCTCCAATTTGTTAATTATTGTGTCCATACTCATTGATTCCAAGAAAAGAAAGCGGTGTAGTTTTTGCATCATCTCAAATACTAGGTGCAGCAATTATTAAAATACATTTTATGTTACATTGCAGCAGATATTTTTTGTTTCTTTTTATTTTGATTTCTTTTATACATTCATTCTCATGTTACTTAGTTTACAAAGTGAATATTCCAGCATGTGTACATTTCTCACCCGTCCAGTTGGCAATACTATAATTTTCAATAGATAATAATCCACTTTAAAATACATTTTGCTTTTCTTTTTTTATGGGGTACAGTGTGATATATCAACACGTGTGTGTGTGTGTGTGTCTGTGAGTGTGTGAACTTTTTTTGTTTTTTGTTTTAGTTTATTTTTTACTTTGCTTTGTTTTGGTTCTTTGAGAAAAAGATACAGGGACCTGACTGTGTCTTGTCATCCTTCCAATCCCAAGCCTTCCAGTCAGTGAGGATCATCAGGTTCCCCTAATTTATTCAGACTAACCTGATATTGAAACTCTGAGTCTTCCCATATGGTTTCAAGATCACACAATTACAGGCCCTACCACCTATAATACTGTGCTGGGCCATAAAGAGTATCTTTAAATTGAATCTACTTGTAATATTTGAGCACCCTGAATCCAGATGCCCGTGTATCTTCCAAGGCTTGGAAAGATGTCTTTCACGTCTTTTCCATCTGTCTTCTTCTGGAATTACTACATAATGTGTCTTTACTGAATGATGTTCCATAGGGCTCATAGGCTTTTATTCTTTTTCCTCTCCCCTCCTCTGATAGAGTTACTTCAAAAGACCTACATTCAAGTTTAGAAGATTTTTCCTCTGTTTGATTTATTTTGCTTTTGAGACTGTTCTATTAGGACACTAGGCAATACCATACTGGCAGCTCCTGGCATGACACATGGCTGTGGGTGGCTCATCTGACTATCCCACAAGCCAAAGGTAGATGACACCACCCCAGTGGCTCCAAGTATACTTTGCAGCTTTGGGCAGGTCACCAATGTTTTGCTGAGCTGTGGATGGGCAGCACTATTTCGGTAGCCACTGGCACATCTGAGTGGCTGTGGGTGGCTAACCTGGCTGTTTCCCTAGGCTGTGGGTAGATGTGGTCTTAAGATAGTGCCATGAAGCAACAGCCTGTGGAGGGGAATGTACAAAATAAACTAAGCTCCTTCCCTGGAGTAATGCAGTGGTGCAGAATACCTGGCAGTCTCTTAATTTGGGCTTAGACTCTGTGAGGTCTGCTGGATATTTCCGCAGTAAAGACTAGGTATCTGTGGCATTAATGGTACCTGCTTGGGGCCTCAGGTAACTTTCTCCACATATGAGACATGACTTCTTGTTCCACGATGAGCTTAATTGAGGAGATGAAATGGTAGATGTAGGGTGCTCTGTTCCCACCTTCACAAAGCTCTTGAGCCTTTGTTCTCCACAACATCTCAACCACATTATCACTGCACTTCATCACTCTCCTTCAAACACTCTGGCTCTGTTTATGCTCTATTCTAGTCTTTTTACCTGGGAGGGGCACCATAGCTACTCCCAGTCAGTCATCTCACTGCTAAGTCTTCACATCCTTCTTAATCCTTGAAACTACTCACCAATATTCATCTTCTCCATTTGTTTTTAGGTCCCATGATAATAATGGCAATGCCCATACTGCTCACCATTTCATCCTCTGATAAGAATTATCACTTGATAATTACAATATAGTATCACATAAATATAGAAAAAAATACACTGATAGCATAGAATAGACACTGGAAACTCAGATGAGATTTGAGGGATTAGAGTCAGCTGTGTACAGACAATTGCAGCAAAACAGAATAAATATTTATGAAAAATAGTCTGTGTGTGTATTTTTTTACATTGTGGGATTTCTTAACTTTTGCTGACTATTAGACATGTTATATTATGTAATAATAATTAAAAATATAGGCGTTAAGTGTGAGAATTTATGTTAAATTGATAGTAATTGGGCTGTTTTAATGTTTGCTCTAGACTGTTGTGAGAGGCTTTTAATTTCTCTACTTATTTTTGTCTTCCTCTGATATTGGGGTTCTCTCTATACTGTTCCTTAGAGATTAAGCATCTTTCTTTTCACTTATAATCTGTCGTGATTATACTGGAACTCTATTATTTTGATAATAAGGCATGGAAGAAAAATATTTTATATAATCTGAAAAAAATTCAATCTCTAACTATTGCTTTTTCAATATATTTCTTTAAATTCAGTCTCTTCATGGTTGTGTTTCCACTCCCATTAGTGAAAAAAATACTGGAGGGAGCTCAAGGGAAAAGAAATTGTTTTTTTTTTCTTGCAGGTACTAGTTTTCTGACAACATTCTTTAGCCTATAAAGTAGCCATATGTTATAAAGATGTCCCTCACAGTATGGTTACTCTTTCCTTGTAACTGCTAGTAACCTGAGATCCTTCCTGAATTCTAAGAGTGTAGGATTTCTAGAGGGAAACTTCTTGGCAAGGAGAGTTTCTCAATCTCATGCCTGTCCACACTCAGCTTCTAGTAATTCATGTGTTTCTATCAGTTTGTAATTCCAGGTTTTTTGTTTGTTTGTTTGTTTTTTTCCTAGGTAATTAGGTCTCAGCTGCAAATCTCTGGATTTGCCCAACTTTCTGGATTTTGGAGTAATGGGTTGCTTGCAAAAAGTCATTGATTTATAATTTGCCCTAGTATTTAAAAACAGAAATAATTTAAAAGATCTTTGCATGTCAAAGATGAAATCAAAAGACTCTTTTCCAGTATATTTTAAATTACCTACCATTTTATACTCAGAGAAAAAAATATATTTTTAAAATGTAACTGGATAAGCAGATGAGGTGCATTCTTCATTGTTGAGGGAGCAATGGAATTCTACAATCTCTTTTACTTCTATAAATGTTGGTTTATTTAATATATAGCTATTGGAACACAGAAACACCTTATGGACAACTATTCCATTTACAATAAAGGGATCCTATTAGGTATCACAACTTCTCACACATGTCAGGAATAAATATAAGAACAAGACTATAAACATCAGAGAAAGTGATAAAAACATATCTTCAGGCATATCCCAATTATCTGTTATCTTGCTGAGGCTCATTGCATTTAGCATGTTATATGACTATTGTTTGGCCCAGAGAAACTAGTTTTATGCTGTGAAGCTTGGCTAGCCTATAGTGTATCTAGGCAAAGAGGATAAGGGAGGAATTTTAAAAAGTGCATGCCCTCCAAGTTGTGATAATCAAAATAACATCTCTTTGTATGACCTACCCCACTTGCTGCTACTGGGTGGAGAGCAAGTGTCAGGAGTTAGAAAGTACTGTCTTTGCAGAGTGATTGAATGACGATGAGAAAGCCAATTCAGCCACAGTGGTATGCATAGCTAAGACTCTGTGCTTCCAAGTAGTGACCACATGGGAGGCCCAGATTCAACTCCAAGTCTAATGTAAAGACTAGATACAATAGCATATGTTTGTAATCCTAGCAATTTAGGGAAGCCGAAGCAGTCAAAACATAAGCTTCTGGTTGGCCTGGACAACATAGTTTGGACCTGCCTTAAATAAAGAGCCAAACATAGTGACATGAACCTATATCCCCAAACAGAATTCTGAAGCATAAGAATCAAAACATAGTGAAACTCTATCTTAAAAAAAAATAAAAAATCAAGGGGAAAGGAGATGATGCAGTGGTTAATGTGTTAGATCCCATATGACTGACTGCACGGTTCAAATCTTGGACAGAATGGTTTGGAAAATGTGCTGGGAGTGTGTGCATGCATGCCCAAAATCCTAAAGGGAGAATGAAGATGGGATTTTAGCATGGCCATCTTCCCTAAGAGGCAATTTCTTACTCTCTCCCCCACACCCTGATGAGCACATGTGAACAAATAAACAAAAACCAACAAATCAAGCCAAACAAAACAAAAGATACATAGGCCAATTATCAACTGAGGGACCAAAAATGTCTTACAAACAATGAATTTGCTATAACTAGTAGTTAAATATCTAAATATAGTACCTAAATGTTTCATTTAAATTACTCAATGTTGGGCTGATGGTATAATGGTTATGTCATTGAACACTCATATGATCGACTGTGGTTCGAGTCCCAGACCTGGTGGTTTGAAGCTCATGCCGGGCGACTGTACATACATGCCCCAAGTCCTGAGACAAAGTGGAGGAGAAGGGATTGTGCGGTGGCTGTTACCCCTTGTGGGTAATTTCTCACTTTCTGTCTTTTTGTCTCTCTTTAGTTCTGACTAGCACACATACCCTTTAAAAAAAATCTCCAAACAAATAAATAAATACCTCAATGTTGGATCAGGTCCGTGGCCTAGTGGGTTAAGGGAGTTGGATCCCACATGGTTGGGTGTGAGGTGTGAATTCTTACTCTGGGATTTGTAAAACATGTGAGGCATGTGTTATGGATGCCCAAAGTCTGGACAGGATAAAGAAATAGATGGGAAAACTTCGATGTGACTATGCCTTACTGGGGGCTGCCTTTTTCTCTCTCCTTCTCTCCCTGTCTTTCTGGTAAGAGCATGTACCCATAGACAAATTAGTTAACTAAGTAAAATAATGAATAAATAAATAAAATAGTTCAATATTCATATTTTCTTATGAAGTCAAAGTTCTGCCAAACATGCATGCAAATGATTAACTGAACCTATTTGGCTCACTTATGTTAAATGGGAATGCATTTTCTAGGCATCAGCATTATATTTTATACATTCACTGTATTTTGTGGTCCCTTCTAAACAACCAAATTTACGTGGTCTGAAGTGAAGTGTACCCACACAATAAAATTTCAAGAAGCTGAAATAAATGAGAAGACTTGGCATATTTTTTTATTTTGGATACTTAACTTATATTGCTATATAATTATATAAATAGTTGAGTGTATAAAATGGTATGCCACAGACTTTCGAAGTCTTCTTTTAGTTTACAAGATGTTTTGTTGTAATGTTATTACATTATTGTATATTTATGCTATGATAGGCCACTTGATTTTCCCTATTCAAGTGTAATGTGACATTCATAACTTAGGTATTATAGCAAATTAAAATTGCCCTCTACTTCTGACACAATGGATGACTTTCTGCTCTTTTGCTGAGTATACTGTTCTCACCAACTGGACTGCTTAAACATTCGTCTCTTCAACAGCTATAAAAATATTATCCATCATTGAAGAGTCAACCAAAGGTCTACATTTTTTAGCAGCCTTCACAGAAATGCCTACCTCACTAATTATATCACCATAACTGGAAACTAAATTGGTTTTATTTTGTATAAGCAGTTACCGAAATAAATTGTTGCTCTAATGTAATAAATAATATCTTAAAAGATCAGAGGAAGAGGGATCAGGACTATGGGGCTGCTAGGACAGACTGTAATATTACACGATATTTTAAATTGAGCATCATTAAAAGAGAGAAATTTTAGCAATGACCTAAAAGTGTGAGGAAATTAGCAATGGGGATAGCTGGGAAAAAGAGTATTCTAGGCAGAAAGAAGATCCAGAGCTAATTCCTAAAACAGGAATACACCTAGTATTCCAGAAAAAGCAATAACACTTGTGGTTGCAGTTCAGTGACTGAGAATGCAACATTAAGAAGTTGTCTCTTCATGATCTGTGACATTCATCCATATTTTAAGATTATTTCATAGATTTTAGAGGATTGCACCAATCGATGGTGTGATAGTTAAGGCAGCTGGATTCCACATGGCCCACTATGTAGTTTAAGTCCCAAATCCAGAAGCTTGAAAAATATGCAGGGTACATGTGCATGTGTGCCCAAAATCCCAAAAAAGAGGGAGAAATGAAGAAGAGATTGCACTGTAACCTTCCCCAGTGGAGGGAGCTTTCTCACTTTATCTCTTTCTTTTTCTATCTGTCTCTGGTGAGTGTCTTAACCTCTAGCAAATTAAAAAGAAAGAAAAACAAGAAAAAGAAATTAGATGTTAATACTTTTTCTAACAGTGGACAAGACAGATGCTGTTGGGAACTATAAGTGGCCCATTGCGCTGGCTCCTTCTAGAAGTAGCTCAGCCATGAGGCCCAAGGGCAACTCTCTCATCTGTGCTCAGAGCATGTGAGGACTGCAGCAATCTCAAGGAGTAAAGATTACTGATGCCCAAATTGGTGTTGAGGGCCATTGGGGTCCTCTTGCATACCTTTTCCTCAAAGAAGAAGGCCCTTTTCCTCCCCAGCTGACCCAGACTAAGGTATGGGATGGCAGAGGTGGGATGGCAGAGGTAAGATGACTTTTCTATATTATCATCATGGATTTCTGTGCCTCTGCTGATCTTTTGCTGTTCTGTTGTGCTCTATTTTAGTCATTTTG
Organism: Tupaia belangeri chinensis; assembly: GCF_000334495.1. Taxonomy (NCBI): domain Eukaryota; kingdom Metazoa; phylum Chordata; class Mammalia; order Scandentia; family Tupaiidae; genus Tupaia; species Tupaia belangeri. Next base: position 2,589,664 of record NW_006207899.1, read on the forward strand.
CTCAAAATGTAGCTGTTTATTCATTGTTTTATTTTGTGTTGGAGATAGAAGACAAGCAGTAGGAACTTCTAGTCAGCCACATTAGTGATCCTTCCAAAGCAATCATTTATGTTTTAATGTAGAATTTCACTCCCTCTAGAGGATCAAGTCTTCTGTTAAAGTTATTAACCCAAGGAAAATTACCAAGCAACTTATTATTTGTCACTCTATTTAAAATAAGTAATTTAAAATGTTCAAAGGTTAAGAACAAAGAAAGTCCTTAATTAGCCATTAGAAAATCTGCTCACATTATAGAGAGTAAAATGATTGTTCTATGCTGCAAGAAGAATCTATCTGATAATTAAAAACAAATACTGACTGAGTTCTTAATATTTACCAGTTAATTTGATTAATATGTGGCAACTGGGGAAAAACTATTAATTTTACAGATAAGAAGATTGAGGCACAGAGTATTTGAAAGAATTATTCAATGCCAAACAACTGAGATGTGGAGAAATGAGATTTAGTCCAGGTTGCTTGACTAATGGTCCAGCTTTATATCTATTATATTATCTTATGTTATGATCATATTATTATGAGATTAAAGGCAAGATCATAGTTCTTATTTTATGATTTTTATCTATGTGACTATATCTGCAAATCAAGAGGCAAATAGAAAAGATTAAAAAAGGATTAGAAGGAGACATGAAACAGCTATTGTAATAAATTATTTACAGGTATTATTACTTTTAATCTTTAAAATATTGTAATAATAAAAACATACTAATATCTTTTATTCATGGGGTTCTGACCATAGCCGGTACCTTTAACATAACTATAAATATAAAAACACTGATTTAATATCTGTATTAATTTATGCAATAATGAATAGATGAAGGCCACCTGGACTATAATGTACCCCCAAAATTTCACTTTATATATAGTATTATTTCTAAGTAACAATGACTTGTTAATAAGGGTTAAGGTAAAAGGATATACTAAACTGTAGGAAACCATCGCAGTGGGGATTATTTGAGATTTTCATATTCTTTCATTATGATATTCTATTCCTAATTTGTTATATTAATATTTCAAAAGCCTCATCATGACAATAGCAAATAAAAGCTACAGAAACACATTTATTTCAACTCATAAACATGTTAAATTCTAATCAAGTTAAAATTTTATTGCAAACTCCTTATTTTAAGTTATGTATCTTAGGCTTCATGTAAATTTCAAGGTTTTAGAAGCTCACACCAACTAATTTAATAATGGTTATATAAGTGATCATTATTATTTCTTGCTGTTATCCACACTATAACAAATAAATTATGTAACAAATGTTTACAATGCCCCAGAGTTATAATATCAATTTGTTCTACTAAATTATTTTGGTTTAATTGACAAAACTTTCTAACACATAATGATAATTAAGAAACTTTGTAATGTAAAATATTTTAACATGACATAAAAATACATCTAAAACATCTCATTAATACATAAAACTATTTATGCTGATATATTTATGCAGATACATCTTAAATTACAATTATAATAATTTATACACTTTAATACTCACACTGAATCACTTTCAACACACACTTCACTACACAAACTAAACAGATACTTATCTATTCAGAAACTCTTATATTTAAAAAATGTTTGTGATCTTACCCAGATTGATTAAGAGTATACTTTGAAGTTTGTGAAATAAGATTGCTGCAGAAGACTGAATGCTTATATCTTTTCAAAATTTATTGTTGGAACCTTAACCTCTAAAATAATTTTAGCAGGTGAAGCCTGTGGAAGATGACTAGGTCATGATGGAAAAACCCTAAATTATTGAAATTAGTGCTTTTATAAAGAGAGTCAGAGAGCAAGTTGATCCCTTCTACCATGTGTGAATACTACCTACTATGGTTGAGTGGGTTCCCTTTATTTATGAATTAAAATCTAATGAGCCATTTTAGGGATGTGTTGAGAGCATGGCAGATTATGATGTTGAAATGTAATCTTTGAGATTAGTATTAAGATCGTTGGGGTGAACCCCCATGATTAGATCCTGGTGGGCTTATAAAAAAAGGGAATGTGACAGACAAACACATGCTCTGCTCTGCTCAAGCTCTTGCCACTTGATGTCTTGCACCACCTCAGAACTCCACCAACCATAGAGTCATACAGCTCAATGACTCTGAAGTGGAGATCAGGATCTTAGTAGACATCCATTCTGCTGCTACCTTGATCTTGTACTTCTCAGTGTGAGGCACTGTGACAAACATTTTTATTTTCCTGCTATCCAAAATGTGGCATTTTAATTTAACAGTCTGAACGGATGAGACATTTTCATACATAATTAGAAAAATACCAATAAAATGGTAAGAATATTTATTAAACTGATCTTCAAATACTAAAACTATGATAAAAATTCTAAGAACAATATCCATATTATGTTAACAATTCATAAAATTTTATTTTTTTATTGAGAGTTTCCTAGGCAGAAAAATGTTTGGACAATTATTTTTTGGGGAAGACATATAACTATCGTATTATTCTATATAAGCTGACCTGCTATAAGCTTTTGATTAAAAAACATCAAAGGGCCAGCCCCATTGTGTAGTGATTAAGGCAACTGGATTTCACATCACCAACTGTGTGGTTCGAGTCCTGGATTGGGTGACCTGAGAAACTCATTGAGCTTTGGTGCATAGTCAAAACATCAAAAGGAAGGAGAAATAGAGAAGAAGCGATTGCAGTGTGACCATTCCACATAAGCAGTGTTTTCTCACTTTCCTTCTCTGTCTTTCTGGCGAGTGCACACACAGGATCTGGAAAAACTTTAAACAAAATAAAACAAATCCTGAATGTTAGAGAAATATTTCTCCTTGAATTGTTGAGCCACGAGTGTAAGTTATGCACTCATGGTAATTGATAATGATGGTTGTAGGCAGATACTTTGTTCATTTATTCACTTAGTTATATTTCTCATCCAATACATTTTCTAAGACATATAGATATTTTAATCATTCACTTAATATCGAGCTTTAAACTCAATTAGAATGCCTAGAGGCAAACTATGAAGAAAAAATATATGCCCAGATTAATTAAAGCTAACAATTATATTGTATAAAAATGATGATCTCTTCTTATGTCTTAACACCTCCTGAAACATATTATGATCCTTCCCTTCTACCTTATGTCTTAACATTTGATTTGAATAAATATAAATAATGTGTTGTTTAAATGTTTTAGTTTAAATCATTTAATCATAACAATTTAGAAAGGTTGTCAAAACATTTCAAGTATTCAGGAATTTCCCATTTAAACAAACTAATTTAAAAATGAGATTATTTCCCCTTCTTTCTTTGTATATAATTACCATAGAAATAACATTTACTGTAAGCCATTATTACTACCCAATTTACTATGCTCTCACTTACATAAAACCTTTTCTGGGGAAATAAAAAAGTATGTAAGTATATAGATTACACTTACATCAGTGGGATTTAATCGCAGAGCATATTTATTTATTTTTTTTTCTTTTTAATGTCTACCCTTTTAAAATTCAAGTAAAAAAAAAATGCTCTTTAGATACCTGTAACAAAATATAAATGACCAAGTTTACTTCAAGCAGGCAAATCTTTTGTAATGATAGGAAGTTAAATTCACAGTCCTACGTACTAACCAAATTTCTGGACTTTA
>NW_006207899.1:2593466-2672230 GCF_000334495.1 Tupaia belangeri chinensis
AATAATATTTCTCTTCCCTCTGGACTGGAGTTGTTAAACAGGTGAAAGGGAGATGAGTGAGAAGTGTGAAGGTGGTTGGAGAGTTGTTTCTTGCCCAGTTTCATTAAAAGATGCACGACTACCTTGAGGGTCTAGTTGTGTTTAAGGCTGATTTCTTCTCTTGTGCCTTCCGTAGCTTTGTAGACCTCTTCTCTCTCTCTCTCTCTCTCTCTCACACACACACACACACACACACACACACTCACGCATGTGCATGTGAACACACACACATGCCAATAGTGACTATTGATTTGAAGGTCATTTAAAATCTTCAGGTGTCTCTAGCAGAGTGCTGAAGGTGGTATTTGCCAGACTTTGAGAAACGATTGTTAGAATTTCAAGAATTTAGTGAATAGTTTACCAACTAATTTTTTTATGAAAATAAAATTACATAAATATTACATTTAAAATTTTTAAATAATACATACCAGAATCTCATTACTTTAATTTTACTATTCTACATGCTTTTGAAGTGATTCCTGGCTTACTCCTCTATGATGGAAATATTATATAGTGGTTTCCTTCAACACATCTCTTCATAAGTCAACATTCAATGCTGTCAAGTTGGCAGCTTAAAAATCAACCATGGTTGGGAACCTGCAGTTAGTGTAATGGCTATGTCGCTGGACTCCCACATAGTCGACCGTGGTTCGTGTCCCGGACCCGGTGGCTTAAAACTCACGCCGGGCGCATGTGCGTGCGTGCCCAAGATCCCGAGAGGAGAATGGAGGAGAAGGGATTGCGGCGTGACCATCCCCCCTGGGGGGTGATTTCTCGCTTTCTGTCTCTATGTCTCTCTCTGTCTGTCTGGCGAGCGCACGCGCCCTACAATGAAAATCTCTCAAAAAAAAAAAAAAATCAACCATGGTGGAGGTACTTAGATCGCAGAAAATAGAAAACACTACAAGCCAGGGACTTTTTTCTTCAATGTCTATATTCAGTACAGGAAGTATAAAATATTAGTAACAGATAAACTTTTATAAGCTGCTATAGCTATTATTTGTGAACAGCCCCAAAATTAAGAAAATATCCTTCCAGTATTCAAGAAGTAAAATAAGATGCAGGAAATAAGTTAGCAATTGGTTGTAAAATAATTGAAGTTCTGACATACATTGTCATCTTTTATATTAATCTTGTTTATTAATATAAATTAAAACAGGAAGCAACAATTATGTAAGAACTATATTATTTTATCTGTTACCACAATGTTTTTCTACAGATATGAGTTGGATGAAAATCAATGAAAACATTTCTTATGAGAATTGCTGTGCAATATAAAATTTATAATAAACAATATTATATATTTGTTATTTTAAGACTTGGTGCTATACCTCCTATATATTGATATATTTTGTAAAGTGTGTGTGTGTGTGTGTCTGTGTAGGCATATATATATAATTTAGGCTAACTTATGTTTCTTACAGAGAACTAGTGGTTAAGCATTACCATATTTTGGCTGATGATTTTTTTTATCTCCCCAAACCCATAAGAATCCATTTTCACAATACAAAGACCTAAGGAGTAAGAGAAACTGGTATAAATGCCAGGTCTCTGTAAATGTGATCAATTGTGTGGTTCACTAGAAATACGCATAGATCTTTTATAGGAAAAATTCCGAGTACAAGAAATGTACCTAATGGGGAACCAGCAGTTAGCTTAATGGCTATGTCACTGGACTCCCACGTAGTCGACCGCGGCTCACGTCCCGGACCCGGTGGCTTAAAACTCATGCCGGGCGCGTGTGCGTGCATGCCCAAGATCCCGAGAGGAGAATGGAGGAGAAGGGATTGCGGCGTGACCATTCCCCCTGGGGGGTGATTTCTCGCTTTCTGTCTCTATGTCTCTCTCTGTCTGTCTGGCGAGCGCACGCGCCCTACAGTGAAAATCTCTCCAAAAAAAAAAAAGAAATGAACCTAATGGATAAATACACACATAGAATAAAAGTGAAGGGCTGGAAAACGGTATTCCACACAAATAGAAACCAAAAAAGGACTGGAGTCATGATACTGATTTCAGACAAAACATGCTTTAAGACAAAAGCTGTAAGGAAAGACAAAGAAGGGCATTATATAGTAGTAAAAGGGCTAACTCATTAAGAAGACATAAAACTTACAAGTATCTATGCACCCAACTCAGGAGCACCTAAATATGTGAAGGAAAGACTGCTAGAGCTAAAAGGAGAGATAGGGTGCAACACTATAATTGTTGGGGATCTCATCACCCCATTATCTCCTCTAGACAGATCATCTAGACAAAAAGTAAGCCAAGACATACAGGACTGAAACAATACTATAAATCAAATGGACTTGACAGATAGCTATAGAACGTTCCACTCTAAGACGACAAAATATACACTTTTCTCACCCCCACATGGACCCTTTTCAAAGATTGACCATATACTATGGCACAAATCAAGTCTTTACAGATTCACGGGCATAGAAATTATATCCAGAGTCTTCTCTGACCATGATGGGATTAAGCTTGATATTCATTTCAGGAAAAATCCTTGAAAATACACAGACACACAGAAACTTAAAAACTTACTCCCAAATGATGTGTTAGCTACTGAAGAAATTAAGTCTGAAAGGAAAATATTTATGGAAACAAATGATAATGAATACATAAGTTTCTATACTCTATGAGACACTGCAAAAGCAGTCATAAAGGAAAATTCATAGCAATTACTGTACATAAGAAATAGAAAGGTGGCAAATAGACAACCTAACATCATACCTCAGGGAACTGGAAAAACAACAACAACAAAATGCCAGGTGATAGAAATTATAAAGATTCAAGCAGAAATACATGAAATAGAAAATAAACAAACTAAACAGAAAATAAATGAAAGCAAAAGCTGGTTTTTTGAAAAAATTGACAAGATTGACACATCATTAGCTAGACTGATTAAGAAGAAATGAGAAAGAAACCAGATAAATCAAATATGTAATGAATCAGGCAATATTCCAAGAGATATAATAGAAATATAAAATATCATTAAAGGATACAATGAGTGACTATATGCCAAGAAACAAGAGAACATAGATGAGATGGACAAATTTTAGGATGCACATAAACTACCAAGATTGAATCAGCAGGACATAAAAAGTCTGAATAGACCCATAACAAGCAATGAGATTGACTCAGTAATAAACAACCTCCCCAAAAAAAAAAGCCCAGGTTCTAATAGCTTTACTTAGAAATTCTACAAAACATTTAAAGAAGAGTTAACCCATATTCCACTCAAATTATTTCTAAAGATCCAAAATGAAGGAAACTTTCCAAATTCCTTTTATGAAGCTTCTATCATCCTCATTCCCAAAACAATTAAAGACATGATAAAAAGTAAAACAACAGACCAATATCTCTGGTGAATATAGATGCAAAAATTTAAAATGGGATACTTGCAAATCATATCAACAACATATAAAAAATTATTCATCATGACTAGGTAAGCATTATTTCAGGTATGCAAAGGTGGCTCAAAATACACAAAACCATAAACGTAATGCACCATATTAGCAGAAAGAAAGGTAAAAACAATAAGAACATTTCAATTGATGCAGAAAAAGCATTCGCCAAAATTCAACATTTCTTCCTGATTAAGACTTGCAGCAAAATTGGCATAGAGGGGTCATTTCTCAACACAATAAAAACCATATGTTAAAAAACCTATAAAACTGGTAGAAGACAAGCCTGTCTACTTTCTTCACTCCTTTTCAATATAGTACTGGAAGTCCTAGCCAATATGATCAGAAAAGAGAATAAAGTAAGTCATTAACATTGGCAAACAAGAGTTTAAATTATATCTATTTGCAGATGACATAATGGTATATACATAGAAGGCCCAAAGATATCCATGAAGAACTTCTCAAAGTAATAAATGAAAACAGTAAAATTGCAGGATACAAAATCAACACCGAAAAATTGATAGCATTTTTATATACAAACAGCAAGCTGACAGAGGTAGAACTGAAGAAAGGAATTTCTTTTACTATAACCACAAAATGTATGAGATATCTAGGGATAAACCTAACCAAAGAAGTCAAAGAACTTTACAAGGAAAACTATGAAACTCTTTTAAAAGGTATTCAAAAAGACACAAAAAAGTAGAAGGACATTCCATGTTCTTGGATTGGAAGAATTAACATAATCAAAAAGGCAATTCTACCAAATTAATCCACATATTTAATATAATTCCAACCAAATTATGAGAGACATTCTTTAGATATCTAGAAAAGAAAATTATAGAACTTGTCTGGAATCATAAATGACCCTGTATTGACAAAGCAATCTTGTACATGAAGAGTGGAACGAGTGGCATTTTACTACCTGACTCCAAAATATACCATAAAGTTGTAATAATCAAATCATACAATGAACTGAGTTTTGACAAAGAATACCAGTTAATCCAGTGGGAAAAGGAAAACCTCTAGCAAATCATGCTGGAAAACACGGGTATCTACCTACAGAAAGATGAAACTGTATCCTCCTCTTTCATCATTTACAAAAATCAACACAGAATGGATCCAATATCTAAAGCTAAGAACTTAAGACCTCAAACTATAAAACTAGTGGAAAACACTGGGGAAACTCTGGGAGATACTGGGGTAGACAAAAACTTCTTAAATAATATCTTCAAAGCACAGGCAATAATTTCAAAAATAGAAAAGAAGGATTAATCAGATTTAGAAGTTTCTGCACAACCAAGAACACAGCAATTTGTATGAATAAATAATCCTCGAATGGGAGAATATTTTTACTATGCCCCAAATAAGGAAGTGATCACCAGATTACATAGGGAACACAAACAGCTTACCAAAAACAAAACACACAAAAAACCCCAACTCTCTAAGGAAGACATATGAACAGCCAAAAACCATATGAAGAAATGCTCAACATCCCTCACCATAAGGGAGATGTAGATTAAAACTGCAATGATATACCACCTAACTCTTGCCAAAATAGCGAAGATTAAAATTACGAAAAATGATAAGCGTTGGCAGTATTGTGGTTGAAAGGGGAACTTTCCTACACTGTTGTTGGGAATGTAAATTGGTCCAACCACTGTGGAAAACAATATGGAGGTTCTTCAAAGACCTACAGATAGAACTACCATATGATCCAGCAATTCTACTCCTGGGTATCTACCCAAAGGACAGGAGAACGTTCAGTCGGAAAAGTGCTTGCACATCAGTATTTACTGTAGCATTATTCACAATTGCTAAGACATGGAACCAACCCAAATGTCCACAAAGAGAAGAATGGATTAAAAAATTGTGGGAACCAGCAGTTAGAGTAATGGCTATGTCACTGGATTCACACGTAGTCGACCACAGTTTACATCCTGGACCCGGTAGCTTAGAACTCACGCCGGGCGCGTGTGTGTGCGTGCCTGAGATCCTGAGAGGAGAATGGAGGAGAAGGGATTGGGGTGTGACCATCCCCTCTGGGGGATGATTTCTCGCTTTCTGTGTCTCTGTCTCTCTCTGTCTGTCTGGTGAGCGCACGTGCCCTATAGCAAAAAACCTCTCCAAAAAAAAAAAAAAAAGAAAAGAAAATCAAACAAATTGTGACACATTACTGCATGGAATAGTATTCAGCCATAAGAAACAATACCACCCTGGCATTTAATGGAAAGTGGTCGAATATGGAAGATTTATTGCTGAGTGAAGCAAGTCAGGTTATGAAAGAAAGACATAGTATGTATCCACAAAATATATACTGACTGTCTGCACTCTATGGTAGAGACTGAAATATTGGAGGACATAAAACCATTGAAAATATTTACGAAGACAGTGTGGAAGGAGGGTAGGAGAGGGGAAAAATATAGGGAAGAAAATTAGGGAGAAAAAATAGACATGTGTAGGACACAGTAATGGTTTATTACCTGTTGATAATAATGTATATCATATTCTCAACTGATTGGTCTGAGATGAATTTCATGTTGGATAAATTCTCTTTGTAAGGCAAATGATCTATAGTGATTAAATGCATAAAATTAACAATTAATAATAATTAAAAAATATTTCTCAGTACAGGAGGATGCTTGTATTCCAACATCTTCACCTTTACTTTTATTTTTAAAGCAGTTAAACTGCGTATCTCTTAAACTTGAGTTTTATAAGGTAGGAGTCAGAAACCAGCCACCCCCCCATAAAGTGAATCACAAATTAAATATCCCACATAATCTTTAGAAAGTCTCTCTCACTAAACTTAAAATGAGCACAAGACATTATATTACATGTATTTAAAAAATATAACCCTAAAATAAGTAGAGAGTATTTTCTGTCTCTCTGTGTGATACTAGCTAGTATGTTAAAATGTTTTAACACTAAGGAAAAATTAAATTATGTGAACCAGGTGGTCTAGATAAAGAAAGAAAAAAAACATAGCATCAAGTTGCCTAAAAAATTAGAGTATTGAAAAGTTATTTAGAGATAATAGACCATCAAACTTTATGAATTTAATGTATCTACAATCTATACTTGCTACAATTTCCTGGACGGCTATTTTCTCCCATATACTACAGTGCTAAAATACTACTACTCTGTACCTACTACACTAATACTACTATGCTAACCTACTCATATTAATTCTGTGAGGTCAAATAATCATTTTCATAGAGAGATATGTAGTAATACATATATTAACAAATAAATACAGTAATATGTAACAGATAAGTACCCCCCCACACATTTCAAGACCACGTAGCATGTAAGAATGAGAATCAAGTTTTAAGCCCAGTTTTTACCTAAATCCCAAGATACCTAAACAAGAATTGAAGCTTAAATTAAAAATAAAGTGCACATGATAATTTTAAAAAGAAATAGCAAGATAATCTTAAAATGGAGTATTTCCTGAAAGTAAAATCATAATTTCACCTCCATCGAATGTCTTGTCCAAAAGGAGATGTGCAGAAATACAGAGAAAAATATACAGACACACACAACACACACACACACACACACACATGACAAACTGATCATCGATTTTCTATAAAAAGATTTAACTGAGCTGAAAATAAGTTTGAAATTTATGAAGTTCAGTTCTATCATTTTACAGATAATATGTGAAGTGCAAAATGTCAACCTCTAGCCTTAGATTTGAGCAGCAAGCCCAAAACTGTGGCTTCTAGTGTATTTTCTCAAACTTACCTTAGAATGTTACAGCGATGTCATTCGTTTTTAAATCAAGTCAATGTAATTATTAGTTACATATCAGGGGAAAGTAATTGTAACTTTTCTTGTTGAAGCATATTTGTATTTATTTCCTTTGAAATATGGTATGTGGTCTTTTCAAAAGGAACATAATGAAATGCAAAATCTCTTCTCAAAAATACCTTTTTGAATAATCTGTGTAATACTACTGTGAATAGAAACTGCGGTGCATTATTTAAAATTCTTGTCTCAAAGGGTGTTAGAGGACAAATTTACAGATTATAGCAATTCCTTTATATCCAAAACAAGGCTAATGACTAGAATTCAGATAGTAAAAAAAGTTGAATTGCACATTCGAGTTGGAAATGGCCTCTTAGGCTTTTTAGCCTTTCTCTCTGAAAGCAGGAGAACCAATTTAATCAAACAGTGTGAAGAGACTGACAGATGAAAAGCGCATCAATCCCAGTAGGTCTGGCATGACTTGAAAGACAAAATCTATCACAATGAATTAAAAGCACAACGTGAAAGAGAAACAGACAGAAAGACTTGATTTACATGCCCGCTCTATCAGAGCAAGGATAATGACTGCCGAAGCCATCTACTGGAAGTACAGCTGGAAAGGAGGTGTCAGGCCAGCACAGCCCCCAAATGACAAAGCGATGGAAAAGCCACGTTCAACTCTCAACCGTTAGCTTAACCGTTTAGGACAACTTGCAAAGCACTTAACATAAAGGAAAGTGTAGATATTGCACTTTAAAGCTGTTGAGATTTTGGAGTTTTTCTGGATAACTTTGAAAAATTTTGTTAGAGAAAACATTAATTAGGGAAGTACACAGATTAGAGAAAAGATACGTGTCTAAGAATGTACAACTTCTTAACTATAACTTGAATCTCTGTAAAGGTAAAAAGACAGTCATTTCTAGAAATAGTATCTCATTTTTAGATTATACTACCCAAAAATGTTAAGGAGCAGTATAGAACAATTTTTTTTGCTTTTTCCATGAACTCTATTAACCTCACCTCAATTTCTATAGCATCCACCCATGATTCGGCTATTCCACCCACTATCTTCTTTCATCATATTCTTATTCTCACCTGGCTTCACATTCCTACTTTTGCCTGTTAAATTACATTTATTCATTTTAATGTGGATTTGATTCAGTTCTTCATATCTTGTGCTCAGAGGAGAAAAAGGAAAAAAAAAAGGAAGGTATTCCAATTGAGTTTCAGACTGAAACATCTGACATGAAAACAAATTGTACCTGGTAATACTGGATCTGATTAAGGTAATTCAATTTTCTCATCTTCGTTTAATAGATTATGAAATAAGGCTCATTACAATCAGTATTCAAAGTCCATATCAATAGGAGGAAAACAATAGATTTTTGGAGCTAATAAAAAGAAAATAATTCAATAGGCATTATTTATTATATTCGTGAGTAAATCAAATCAATAAGAAGTGCCATAAATAAAATAAGTTCAAATTAAAAGATATAGACTAGCTATTGAGGAGGTGGAAGACTTTAGAAGATGTTTAGAAAGAACTGAAAGAAAAAAATATGCAAGAAAAGTTTCTATACCTGAAGGCCCCAAATCTCCATATTGAAAATGCTTTTACAACATCAACTACAATAAATATTTCTAAAAATATACAGAAAAAGGTTGTTATCATCAAGTAACAAATGCTACAAAAAAATAAGACAATCTTACCTATTTATATAGGAAACATAAAAAGAAAACAAGATTTAGTATACTTGGTCACATACAAATGAGAAAAAAATGAAAATAGCAGGACCAGCAGTTGATGTAATGGCTATGTCATTGGACTCCCATGTAGTCGACTGTGGTTCAAGTCCTGGACCTGGTGGCTTAAACTCATTCTGGGTACAAGTGCATGCATGCCCAAGATCTCGAGAGGAGAATGAAAGAGAAGGGATAGTGGCGTGACCATCACCCTTGAGGAGTGATTTCTCTCTTTCCATCTCTCTGTCTTTCTGGCAAGCGCATGTATCCTATAGCAAAAATCCTCTCAAAAAAAAAAAAAAAAAAAAAAAGAAAATACCATTTGTCAAAAGCATCATTGAATGTCAGACAAAAATTTTCTATGACTTCTCCTTTCTTTGAGAAAACACAGAGAACAACACAGAAGAGTTACAAATTAATTTTCAGAGTACAATGAATATATTTTCACACTAGTAATGATTCATAAAACATATCTCCCATCTAAACAGAACAATTCTGAAAAATATGCTCTAGAATGCAGAGGGATGGAGCTTAAAACAAAAAACTAGTAAGACTTAGAAATATCTGATTCAGTAAAAGAGCAAAATAAAATAAAATCTTGTAATGAGACTTGTAAGTCATGCCAAGTGGCACATCAGACATTGCTAAATCCTTTTTCAGATTTTAAGCTATGCGATGCCAAATAAAACCAAGAAGTATGTTAAGAGCTCTGACTTATAAACTTGAAAAACCTTAGACAAAATTTAGAGAAAACTGTTAGGAAAAAGCCAGCCTACATCAGAAAGAAAAGGATTGCCAAGGGCATTGGAGTGAATGTGATATGATTAGCTATGCTTTTTTTCTTGGATAACTGACCTCTAAGTCAGTATTTTAAATCAAAAACAAAAAAAATATATAAGGTAACAAGTTCGACTGAATTACATTGAAATTAGCCCTTGTCCTCTCTATTCTCTCTCTTTATTTCTTCTTTACCCAGATGACTAGACTGCTAGATTAGGAATGGATAGTTCTTCAACAGTGCATTACACATCAAAGATAAGACTGTAATATCAAATTATCTATTCTCTAGGCTCTTTCTTTATAGTATTTAAATTTGTTAGATTACAATACTGAGTCTAAGTACTTCTAAAAGGAATCTCCATATAAGATGGTAAACAGCTATGAATATTGTACCCATGGAGAAATCAAATGAAACATGATAAACTCAAGTATAATTAAAAGCAACAACAAATGTTTGGTTTCCAGTAAGACTCTTAAAGGGTACAAAAGTTGTCACACCCATCCTCACAACAAGAAAATAGCTAAACAAACTGAAAAATAATAGCTCTTCTTAGATCTATCAGGGAATTGTGGCCACAGGTCTGTCTTACCAAACACGGAATATGTCGGCAAATGCAGAGAATCACAGCTACCTGCCATGAAATCAGACACTAGTAGAAATATTAAAGTATGACTGAGACCGGCAGTTAGCGTAATGTCTATGTCGCTGGACTCCCATGTAGTCGATCACGGTTTGAGTCCTGGCTTAAAACTCACACCGGGCGTGTGTGTGTTTCTGCCCAAGATTCTAAGAGAATGGGGGAGAAGAGATTGTGGCATGGCCATCCCCCCAGGGGGTGATTTCTCGCTTTCTGTCTTTCTGTCTCTGTCTGCCTGGCGGGTACTCGTGCCTGTAGCAAAAACCTCTCAAAAAAAAAAAAAAAGTATGACTGACTGACTACTGATAGTTGAGGATGGGCTGTATTGAGAGATAAAAACTCCTTGAGGATTAAAAACTCCCTCTCAAACCTTCCTAAATTTTACAGGAGCCTCACTAGGTTCTTAGAACACATATTTTCTTTAAATAACCATTTTAAAGAAGATTTATGACAAGCATTTCTCTGAAACAAAGGCCTGTTTCTAAAGAAATCCATCAAACTATAACCTAACCAGTGAGGATTTCATGAGAAAGCCCAACTTGTTTTGGGGAAGAAAATTATCTGACTCCAACCCTTCCTAGACTGCTTCATTCACAAAAGAGGGCAGGGGACAACAGAGGAAGAGAAGTGCTCAGGCAAGAAATCACCCCCCAAGGGAGATAGCCACTCCACATTCCCTTCTCCTCCATTCTCTCCTTGGGACTTTCGGCATGCTCGCACATGTACATGGGTTATCACCAGGTCTGGGACTCAAACCATTGTCCATTACGTGGGAGTCCAGTGATATAACCATGTGGTCCCTCCATTGTGTTTTTCAAGCCATGGGGCCTGCAACTCTAACCACACAGTGACAATGTGGGACCAGTTGCCCTAACCACTATGCCACTGTGAGGCCTATTTTTTAAGTTTAATTGTATACATGAGTTACTTAGCTACACATAAAAATGTGAAAATATATATTTATGTTAATTTCTGAAAGTACCACTCTTCAAAGAACATACAAAAATATTCACTCTCCAATAGTAAAAAATTTATTTATTACAAGATGGTTTAGGACTCATCTTCCACCAACTTCTATAAAATAAGTAAAACACAGAATAGCAGAGTAGAGAAGGCCTTCTGGCTGGAGCACTACCATTGTATCTGCTTCAAGACACTTAGATGAGAAGTTATATAATTGCCTGCTCTCCTCTGACCCCTGCCTGTAGTACTCATGTACCTGATTTAAACCTATAACCTATGTCATTAGCATTTTAATTCATGTCTTCTGACCTGAATAAGCAGTTCTCTTACATTGCATATTTTATAACAACATGATGATAGCATGTCAGCAACATCAACATGATTCCTAAAACCATTCATATGGCTTCAAGCAGTGGGAATTCTTAGAGATATTTAAAATAAAATAATCAATAAAAAGAATGAAATTACAAAATACCACTTATTTGAAGTTTAAAATATTATTTTGTAATAATTTCATTAAACTTTAAATGTTATATTTTAGTTATAGGTATATAATATTTATTAAAAAGTAAAGAATACCCCCAAATTATATTGAAATATATTGATGGCCAGTTTTGAAATCTGTAAAATGGAAATGTATAAAAATATGGGAACTGGAAATGATTTCACAATAAAGGATTAATTATATGAATTATAATTAATTAATTATATAAATGTGAATAACAGAAAGAATAGGTGCTAAATAAATGCTTAGTTATTTTTGCTTTTTTTTTTTTTTCAGGTGGCAGCAGTAAAGGGAAATGCCAGTCAGATTTCTGGTTTAGTTTTCTAAAATGTTAATGTAATACTTAAGACTTTCAAATATGGCATAAATTTTATGACAGGAGATTTGACAAAAAGTCAAGAATATGACAAACTACATTTAATTGAAAAGGAAAGCATAGCTTGATAATTATACTTTTAACCCTTAATATTAGTAAGGAGGCTGTATGACAGTACAGTTATAGTAAATTATTCTGTAGTAAAATATATTTGTTTCCATCAGTTTACTAACTTTACTAACCATATAACTTTGAACATGTTACTTAAATCTGATGATTTTTAAAGAACTGCAAAGGTGGGAACCAGCAGTTAGTGTAATGGCTATGTTGCTGGACTCCCACATAGTCGACCACGGTTCGTGTCCCGGACCCGGTGGCTTAAAACTCACACCAGGCGTGTGTGTGTGCATGCCCAAGATCCCAAGAGGAGAATGGAGGAGAAGGGATTGCGGTGTGGCCATCCCCCCTGGTGGATGATTTCTCGCTTTCTCTCTTTCTCTTTCTGGCGAGTGCATGTGCCCTATAGCAAAAACCTCTCAAAAAGAAAAAATAAGAAAGAAACAGCCCTTTCCAGTAGCTACAATTATTATCATCCTTACTTTATAGATGAGGAAGCTGAGATACCAAGGAATTACAAAATTGTCTGAGATTATACAGATTTTAAGTAGCAAAGCTGTGACTCCACCTTAGTCAGTCTTACTCCACAGTACATACTCTAAATCATAAAAACACTGCCATTTATAAGTGTGTTATGATTATTGGGAGAATTAAATAAGATAATGCATTTAAACTATGGATGTTAATTGCTCAATAAATATTAGCTCATATACTCTCTATGTTCTTAACCATTACAATTCTTAATTACTAATCCTAAATATTTAATTTTAATGATGCAAACATTGAAATACTATTGGCTTCCGATTCATATGATACCTCTAATTATAAGAAAAAATATTTTATATTAACATTACGAAAGCTGTTGATGACACTGTCCCTATTATAAGCATTCATTTCTGCCCCTTTGCCTGTGTATTACCATAGATTCATTTTTTAAAGAGGTTTTGACTTATGGCACATCTGCTCCTTGGAGAGAGAGAGACGGAGATGGTGAGCGAGAAAGTGAGAAATCACTACTCCACCCCCAGGAGGGGATGGCCACACCACAATCCATTCTCCTCCCAAGATCTGTAAATTTACTTTGAAAAAAAGAGGTCAAACAGTCTTTTGTCAAAGTTGAACTCAAGAAGAGTAGAAAAAATAGGAAGTAGAGAGAGGAAGGCAAGATTGAGAACTATTTAAGAGGCACATGGATAGGGTCGGTGGTGGACTATCAGAATACAGGAGACCAAGGAGTTTAGAATGTGTAGGCCCTAAAGCATGAACAACCACTTTCGGGCTTGGGCAACAGACTTATTGAAGCAAATTACTGAGAATGATGAGTTCAATTTTAGACATGTTGAAAATGTTGTTTCTATTGAATATGTAAATGAAAATAATTTGGCAGCTGCAAGCCTGAATTTTTGAAAACTCTGAAAGGAAAATGTAATTTTAAGGGTAACTAATGTGTAAGTTACAGGATGTTTCAACTGGACCAAGACTAACCACTTTGCATTTCCAATCCAGACAAAGGCTCTTCTTAGTATTTAAGAACAATGATCTTGGTACATGTGCTCTGGAACTAAAGAAGAGATAAAAGCGCAGTTTTAACCTTCTCCAAATGGAAATCCAGACTTACTTTGACACAGTGGAACTCGGGAGGTGTCACACAAAGTTGTAAAAAAAAGTCAAATAAACAAATCATCCGAGAAAGACTAATAAGTGGCATAGATCTCAATGAGTGGAAAGAGGCAAACGGAAGACACTAATCTTCAAAAGAACGTATAGAGTAAACTAGAAACTAGGGAAAGGGACTTCAAAGGCACTTTTTTTTTTTTTTTTGAGAGGTTTTCACTATAGGGCGCGTGCGCTCGCCAGACAGAGAAAGACATAGAGACAAAAAGCGAGAAATCACCCCCCAGGGGGGACGGTCACACCACAGTCCCTTCTCCTCCATTCTCCTCTCGGGATCTTGGGCATGCACGCACACGCGCCCGGCTTGAGTTCTAAGCCACCCGGTCCGGGACGTGAACCGCAGTCGACTACGTGGGAGTCCAGTGACATAGTCATTATGCTAACTGCTGGTTCCTTTAAAAGGCACTTTTAAGAATACAAAAATTTCATTACTTTTTCCCAAGTATCTTTTTTTCCATGGGCTATTTCCTTTCATACTTAGCAGTAACTTTTACAAATAATTGTTAGAAGACTTAACTGCTTCATTGGAAGAGTAAGAAAAGCATGTTTAAGGAGTCGGTCTCCAAAACAATTTTGAGATGAGGAACTCTTAAGGAAAAACATATATTTAAAAATTGATACTTTAAAAGATAGTTTCTGTGTGTTTGTTCTTTTAGACCTTAGGATGAAAAAAGGATCAGAAGATATAAAGTGAATGTATATGTACTTTTTCCACTATCTGCTTTCACACTCGTTTTTCTTGGGTGTAAGATTACTTTTACTCCTCTAATACAGAACTGATTAGGTGTGAATTCCAAGCTGATAGCTTTCATAAAGGTCTCTATGTGGCAATAGAAAGTATTTGTTTTGGCCTAAGGGTTTTCTAAGTGTTATGAAAGCTTAAGAAAACAGGTTGCTTTATTGTTTTTTGGTTTTTTCCTCCCCCAAATTGGCTCCATCAGCCAATTGGTATCCTAATAGACTTCGATTGTAAAATACCACCAGGATTATTTTGTAAGTTTTTTTCTGCCCTCATGAGAAAGAGTAAAGATGAAATGGAGGGTGGGACGGAGAAAAAAAGAAAAATATAGACAATACCACATTTTTTTTTTTTTGCCAGTTACAAATACATGTACGATTAAAAAATAGATGCTTATGGTAATATACTGGGTTATCAGAAAAGTCACAATGTATTTTTCCTAGGGTTTTTGTGTAAATATGCATTAGGACTTTTCTGACAGCCCAATACAATGAGGATTTGTTTTTTATTAATGCATAATAAATTATCAAGAAATCTATAGACAAAAATAACATGTTTATTATCTCACATCACCTGTGGGTCAGATCTGGACAAAGCTTTCCTGGGTCCTGGGTGGGATTTCAGAAAGGTTTCAGAGGGTTTTCAGAGGGTTGTCATCAAGATGTCAGCTTGACTGGGCTTTCCTCTGAGGATTGGAAGGATCCTCATTCGAGCTTAGTTAAGTGGTTGGCAGAGTCATCACCTGTGGCTGTACAACCAAGGCCCTAGGTGTTTGCTAGGCTCAGAGGCTACCCGTTGTTTCTGGCCCTGTTGTCTTTTCCCAAATGACTGCTTATGTCATCACATCAGCAAGGAGATTTTCTGACCTCAGTTGGAGAACCCAGGCTCTCTTTTAAGAGATTTCTCATGATTAAGTTTTTCCCACACAGAATACTCTGTCATTTGATTAATTCAAACGTACTGAACTCATACCTTAATTACATATAAAATATCTCTTTGCCTTTCCTTCATTCCCTGCCTATCTGGCCCCATAATATATGACTGAGGAGTATGTAAAACTGCCTACTGCCTTATATTGGGTTGTGGGAAAAGTCATGACATATTTTTTTCTGTACAAAAATGCATCATGAGGGACCAGCAGCTGGCATAATGGCTTTGTTGCTGGACTCCCATGTAGCCAACCGCACTTTGAGTCCCAGACCCAGTGGCTTAAACTCACGCAAGGCATGTGTGTGTGCATGCCCAAAATCCCAAGAAGAGAATGAAGGAGAAGGGACTTTGGCATGGCCATTCCTCCTGGATGGGGGAGGGGGGTGATTTCTCACTTTGTGTATCTCTCTGGTATCTCTGTCTTTCTGGTTTGCTCATGCGCCCTTTAAAAAAAAAAACTCAAAAAAAAAAGCATCATGATTTTTTTGATAACCCTATAGTATTAATTAATCCTCCCATGTTTAATTTGAACCGTGTTTATTAATAGAATGGTGTTTTTAAAATTAAATAAATATATATACACCTGTGTGAATATATATTACTCTATTCTATTCTATTTAAAATATGATAGGTTAGAAATAAATTAACCAAACTGGTTTTTGTATATATATGAAACTGGAATTCCAATAGAAACTTTAAAATCAATAGGAGCACACTGATTTTTAATTTTACTCTAAAACTTGATCCCCTACTTGTGATATTTTCTTTGGGTGGGTACAATATCCACCTGGAAACTGAGAGTCATCTAATTAAACAGACCACTCTAATTAAACAGACCCCTAGACTCTTTCTAAGTTATTCTCAAATGTTAATATGTAAGGGCTTGTTAAAAACTTAGGTTTCTGTGTCTAATCCCTAATTTTCTGATCCAATAGGTCTGGAGGGGAGCCTAAAAGTTGGTGTAGTGGTTAAGATGACCATTGTTCAAGTCCTTGACCCAACAGCTTGAAGCTTAATGCCAGTGGCATATGGATACATGCCCACACTCTGTCTCTTTCTGTATCTCTGGGATAGGCAGTTAGTCGTGAGCGGGCAGCCCTAAGAGAAAAGCAAAAGGCTCATCTAGCTCCAGGCTCCAGGAGGGTGAGGCAATTTGCCATCTTCCTTCCTTGGGGCCTGAGGGAAGCACAAAGGGATCATTCCTAGAATTTTCTCTTATCCAAAAGACCAAAGCAAGTGTTTTGATCAACACCCTAATTCCCATTAGGGTGATGAACTAATTGGGCAGTCTAATTGGGGCAGCCTGGCTCGCATTGGGTGTGCACAATTAGGTGATCAAGTTCCTTATTCTTTACCTGTGAGGAAGATGTGCAGGTGCAGGAAAAACCTATGGATTCAAATTTAAAGGAAGGACATAGGCAGCTTAACGGGTCTCCCACTAATGAATATTCATGATCTTTAGTAATAAAAATAACAGTTAACTAGTGCCAAGTGCAGTTGCCATCCAGCAATCTGCCTGCCCAAGAACCTTTTTGGGTGTACTACCTTTGTTTCCTTTCCTTTCTTTCTATTAAATCTTCTTTTCTACCTACTTCATTCGTGGTTGCAGTTTCATTTTGCACCTAGGAACAGATCTCTAATTTTAGTGATCTGGACCCAAAGAATCAAGGACTTCACGACGCAGCTTGACACTCTCCCATCCGTTAACACTGGGAGCATCAGTGATACTGGCTGGCCCCAGGTCTTAGGGAAGAATTGTAGCATGAACACTTGCCTAAGTTGCCTTTTCTCTCTCTCTCTCTCTCTCTCTCTCTCTGGATGTACGTAAATAAATGTCTGATAAAAGAGAGAAAGTGAGAACCACTGCAAATACCTACTTTGGAGATATCTCGTCCATATTCCATGCCAGCCTTTATGCCATGAGCTGATAATAGACAGGTGAGAGTCTAAGCACAGCAAGGTGGGATGGAGAGGGGTTGAAGGTGCCCTCATCTAACACACATTCTAAATGCCTTATTAGTAATTAGAGCAGTGTTAATATCATGCAATTAAAATAGCACAAAAAGACAAAATATTATCCCAGTAGATGAAATCAGGCCAGATTTCAAGTACAGATGTCAGAAACTCTTAGGAAAGAGGAGTAACCTGAGCAAATATCCCAAAGAACTCATAAAGCAGAAGCTAGGGCAGCTAAAAAAGAGCAGAAGAGATACAAATTGTAAGAAAGGGAGCCAGGAGGAATGTGTATTGGGAAAGAGAGAGTATAGAACCTTGTGGGCTACTGTAAGAGACTGATTTCACACTGAAAACCATGAGGATGATGGCAGTTTTTCTAGAAGAGGAGTTACATGATCTGGCTTCGTTCTCAAAAGAGCATTCAGAATGTGCCGATGACTGGCAATGCTTGTTAATAAATGAACATAGTTTCTTCCTTTACAAATAAAGAGAATGATTAATAAGATAGTTATTAATAAGTATGTGATCTAGATATGGGAAGTTATCATGAGGATTTTGTTAGCCAGGCTCATTAACTAATTCAAACCAGATACTTTCATCTGTGTTGCTGGGATATAACTGTCAGCTAGATTAGAAAACTGAGTGTATAGGTCAGAGCAACCTCTGTGCTACAAGGAACCACAGCGTACTGCCAAAATTGTGGGATCATACAAACGGTGTTTCTCTCTCTAATTATGCTCATCTTAAATCAATTTTATACCCTATCTGCATGTACAAGACCTTGAACTTTAGATCCTTTCTTATTCTTCAGGGTCTCACAGCTTTGACTTTTATTTCCAACTCTCTGCACGTTGTTCTTCAGTCTTCCGTTATTAACATGCCGAACTTCTACCGTAACACAGATTTAAATACTCCTTTCTTTCTGCATTAAAAAAAGCAATAAAGCCAAAAATTACCCTAGTCAGTTTCAGAAACTCTTTATATGTTTTATATACTGTACATATATGCATTATAATTTTTATCGCATTTAATCTTATTTGTTTGACATAGCAATGCGTTTCTTGAGAATAGGCATAATGTCTCATTCGATTTTCATAAATCTCCCAGAGCTACAACGCATGGAACCTCACATTGTGACATATGCATAATATCAGAAGTAAATGGATATTTGTTGCACAGCTGAGGAATAAAGTATCCGTTTGTTCTTTTGTGCTGATTTGTTCCATGGCTTGTTATTCAGTACCTTGTACTTGTTCCATCTTGTAACTTCCTCTTGTGAGATCTATGTGTTGCTGTGAATTACTAAATTCAGAGCGAGGTCTTGTGAATTTGCATGTGTCTCTTCTCAATATTTGCTTTAAATGTGGCTTGATTTACATATGCTACAAGACTAATGATCTTATTAGAATTCTACTTTCCCATAGCAATATTTAGTTTAGTATTCCATAAAATACTAAAACACGAAATGTAGAACATTATATAAAGGCAATTATTCTCATTTTAATATTAAAAATGGTAATTGCTTATGTAAACAGTGAGGGAGAGAACAGAGAGCACTGACTGATTAACATATTAAAGCATGAAGACTAACAACAAAAAAGCACATATTAGATGATTTTTCAGCTCTGACAATACAATATTTTGAGGCCATATAAAGACTCCTCGAAAATCAGTGCTCATGTAACGTCTATGGATAATCAAGTCTTAACAAGAGAATGTTGTTTTATCCAAATATTTTGATAACGAAGGAAATAGTAATAAATCAGAAAGACTAGCAATCCAATAATAATCTCATTATTTCTACTAAATATGTAACCTCTCTAAAGAAAGCACACACATAGATGTTTTACTGTGAGTATTCAGGTTTTCATATTGTGTCCACAAGAATCTAAACAAATTTACCATACACATTGAGAATAAGTGCTTTGTTATGTCATAGTCAAGTAAGCAATCATCATCATAATAACGAAAATAAAGTATCTGAACATTAAGCATCAATTATCATACATAAAACACTCAGAAAATGCCTCCTTTACACCGTGTATTTGCAATGATGGTTCTCATAGATGGTGTTTATATATTTGACTTGCAGTATACATAATATTTAAGAACATGCATTCTGGGCTGACCCTGTAGCCTATTGACTCAGGGAGTTGAATCTCACATGGCTAACTACATAGTTTGAATATGGGCTCTGCAGCTTGAAAAATATTCCATGTGTGTGCCTGTCCCAAATCTCAATAGGATGGAGAAATGGAGAAGGGATTGATTGCAGTGTGGCCACACTCTGTTGGAGGGTACTTTCTCCTCTCTCTCTCTCTCTGTCTCTATTTCTGTCTCTCTGTCTCTAGATGGCAAATGCTCTCTCACAATTAAAAAAATAATTTATACCTTTTTAAATGCAGAAATACATTTTTTCCTTCTTTGTTGTTCTTTCTTCCCCTCCTCTTTTCTTCTTCTTTTTGTCTTAATTCTTATCATTTTTAACTCCATAAATGGCTTTTTTTTTTTTCCTGGAGGAGTGTATTTGCCTATCATTTCAAATAGGAAACACTTCATCATTTTGCTCTTAAATATACATGAAGAAGTTTTAAAAAAAATCTAGTGAAGGAGCCAAGCCATAATGAGTATTTGTAAACATATCTTTTTTTATTTTTTGCTATGGTGACTAGATGAAGTGGTAGATTAGGGATATTAAGCTGGCTTTGCTCAGCTGCAACTGAAACAGAAACATATTTTACCAAAATTTAAGTGGTAAGATTTGTAACTGTAAAAAATTGCTTCATAAAGCTATATATTTTATATTTTGATTAACGTACTTTTTGCCTTTGGCATGTTTTCCTTTGTTACTCTATTTTTCTTTTTCATAGAATTCTTCATGCAGCTGTTCTGTTTTAAAAACACAAGATACTAGAAACATTTTTCCCATTGTTTGATAACATATTTACTGTAATAATTTCAACCTAGGATTCACACTATCCTTTTATGTTTTCCTCTTTCTTGGCATGTCATAAAAATATTAATACAAGAAAATATAGAAACTTAGTTTGAATATAAAATACTGACAAACAGGAAAAAGGATGGCTTATACAATGAAATAATTCAAAATAGAGGAGATAAAATAGTCTCTCAGGGTAAAATTTTGTAACCATATTAATCATATATTTAAACATACAGTCAACTCTTATTATAAACTTGAGCTTTGCTGTTGTCATAAATAGATTAATCACAAACTAAGCAAGAGCCCTAAAGCTGGAAAAATTTTTTAAAGAAATATTTACTGCCCCAAGTATTTTTTAAAGAGACAGTTTTTATACCATAGAAGTGCATCCAAAGAAAAAATTCCACAGTCAAAAATTAAAGTCAAAATATGCAATGACTATAATTTGTATATTAATATATTAGATATAATATTAATATTTCCCTTACCTATTACTTCATAATAAAGTATTCTAAAAACATAGTGCCTTAAAATAACAGTCAGGTCATTATTTTCACATATGGTTCCAAAATCGGGGCAGAGTTAGCCTGGACAATTCTGATCCATCCAGCACTCGCAAGGGAAGTAGCTCTGTCTTTGCTGGTAGCTAAGCTGGTGTAGAATGTTCAGTAAGGCTTCCCATGACTACCTGCTCTGTTGGAAGAGACATCTCTTTTTCTTTTAAGTCAACTCAGGATTCTTTAAATACAGTCTTCTGCAAAGTTGTCAGACTCTTCACATGAAGGCTCAAGACTCCAAGAAGAAGGAAGTAGAAAATTAGAAAAGGAAAAGAAGAGTGGAAAAGTTCTCTTACAGGCTAGGACGTTTATTGGCATAGTGTCATTTTCACGATACTTTGTTATAGTCACAGGACAGCATGAATTCAAGGGGAAAGGACATGAACTGGCCCTCTAAATGAGAGGCGAATCAGTGAATATACAGCTGATTTTAATCTGCAACAAATGTAATAGCTCATAGTACTTGTTAGGCTTTCTATCTCTGTGTCTTTTCTGTATGCATGTTTATTTAAAGCAGAAACATGGCAATAATTTAAATATTTGTGCATTTGAATAATATATGGCCTTTAAGTATTTCAAAATTTTTACTTTTTTATTTCGTGAGATTCAGTTGTCTTGCTGAAAGCCAGTTCTGCAATACATATTTGACATAAAAATTAATTAGAACTGGGATCATTAACAACTTTTTCTGTTTTTATGTCTCCGTCAGAAATACCACAAATAAATGAAACAGATAAGCATACTAACAAACATACACACAAAATGCCTGTGAATAGAATGAAAAATAAAACTTAGAGGAACTGTGATGAAAATTCAGATAAGAAGAAGCAGTGTGTGAGAATACACATGTGTATGTATTTACACCCTGGTTTGAATAAAACATAAATAGATCTGAAGAGTAAGAGGCTGACAAAATTAAAAGACTGAGAAAAGAAAAGGCATAATACAAGTAGAAAAATA
Organism: Tupaia belangeri chinensis; assembly: GCF_000334495.1. Classification (NCBI taxonomy): domain Eukaryota; kingdom Metazoa; phylum Chordata; class Mammalia; order Scandentia; family Tupaiidae; genus Tupaia; species Tupaia belangeri. Next base: position 2,615,482 of record NW_006207899.1, read on the forward strand.
AACACAAGCTCCATTGTATCACATATGAATGCCAAGGATTTTCTCGTTTTCCTCTATGTGCTTTGCTGACAGCATACCAAGAATGTTCCAAAATTGTACATTCAGGATTCTGATGGATCCTCAAAGAGACCAAGTTCTACTAAAGCTGCAAGAATAACTCAGGTAGTTATTCTCACTGTGTGCTGCATATGACAAACTTCACTGGATGCGGAACTCTGTATTAGGAACCTCAGGCCTTTGGGCCCAAAAAGGTAAAAGAGCCAAGCAATTGGAGAGAGGAGCTGTAAATAATAGAACCACTCACATAAACACAGAAGGCAAAAAGAAAAAAAAAATAAGAAAAAGGAAAAGTAGACTTTATCTTTCGCATGGCAGAAAAATGGTGAAAGAGATTGTTATTATTATTATTATTAAGAACCAAATAGGTAGTACTTAAGAGTTGGCAATGTGTGGTTCTATATCACTGGGGGAGAAATGTTCCTTGATAGTCTTATTTTTGAGTATCACAAAGCAGCCTAGATGGATTACTAGCTGGGTGGTACCTGCAAACCTTCCTCTGAATTAATAGCAGAGAAAAACAAGAGCTGCCTACTGAACCATGCATGGGGTTCCTAAAGTTTGATTATTTTGAAGTAGGCATTTAAGAGCAGTTTAGTTATAGAGGGCAATCTGGAAGAGCATCCAGATAAAGAGCTTGGAATTATACCATGTTACTGCCTCTACATGAGTTTACTGTATAGACAATGGCTGTTTAGAAATTAGATACAATATAAAACAGTAGTTGATTTATATACTATTAAGGTAATTGAAAACTGCTAATTGCTATTATTTCATAGATAATGACAAATGACTATTCTTTGTTCTTTTAGGTTTAGCTTCTTTCATGTGAGAGAAAGAGATAGATAGAGATACAGAGACAGGGACTTTTGACAGGGTCCTGGCATGCTTCCCTGCACATAGTCTACCTGGTGTTTTAAATTGACCAGGAAACTAAACCCAGGGATTTTTTACATGTCCCCAATATTGTACAGTGGCATCCTATTGCCTTCGCGACAATGGCTGGACTTGGCAAGTACATATTCTATATTAGCCCCTGTGATGAGTTTTACATCGTAAGTGAAAACAGTTTTTATGGCAGAGGGGCACAATAAATAATATTGCAACAGAGAAGATTTACTTGTGTTGAAGAAAGGCTAAAACAAGAGCAGAGGCCATGTCTGTGGTTCATCCCCAACATGCTGTATCCTGCACAGTCCTGGGCACCTGGTAGGAGCTCCAAATTTTAAGAACCAAATAGGCAGCACTTAAGAGTTGGCAATGTGTGGTTCTACAATGAAGAAATAAGTAGGTAATGGATAAATAGAAGAGTTGAGACTTAACCAAAAACATTTAATAATTTGTCATGGTAGATAAAGAGTTACTGGGCTGGAGTATGTGAAAGGGCTTTTGGTCAAACCAAAGTGTTTATTTTAAAAGGCATGAAAGGCACAGGTCCAGGACTTGAATCTGTCAGTCTGTGTGAGTCCTGAACCTCTCCCCTACCTTCTTCCTGTCTCTCTCTGGTGAGTAAATATAAATAACAAATAATAATAATGAAATTAAATAAATTATTATTTTTAAAGAAGGTATAAAAGGTGACCAACAGATGGCATAATGAATACGTTGCTGGACTCGCACATAGTTGGTTCCCAACCCAAGTCTTGGTTTGAAACTCATGGCAGGTGCATATGTGTGCATGCCCAGGTTCCTAAGAGGAGAATGTCTTTCTCTGTCTCTCCAGTGTGAACATGCCCTATAAGAAAAGGATCTTTCCTTTAAAAAAAAAAAGACATAAAAAGAAGAATCTTAGTGTACATAGAGAATAGCATTCAGACACTATAGTGTGTTAGGAGTACATAGATTTTTTTTATTATTGACTAGTGGAGGAAGTGTAGTAGAGACTCTATTAAATTCAGAGGCAAATCACCGCTGGTCTTATTGAGCATGACTCCAATGTGGATATCTTTTTATTTTATTTTATTTTATTTTATTTTCTGAAAGCAGAGTAAAAGAATTTTAAGTGCTAAAATGGCATGATCAAGTTTTCAATTTAGAATATTCCCTTTGACAGTAACGAGATAGTGAATTGGGAGTTTTCAGACCTGATGGCAGAAAGAAGAGCTCTGAGCAGTTTTAATAGTGTAGATAAATAATGAAATCTGATCGATCAGTGGAAAAGAGCTAATAAAAGAGGAGAGATGAGCTTGAGTCATTTTGTCTGTTGTGAGAGATGAGGAAAGAGGTGATGCGTATTTCAAAATCTGGAGCCACAGTAGATGGGCTGCCTTTACTAAAGATACACAGAGGACAGAAATCAGGCATGTGGAGTAGTTCTATTTTTAACATAACAATTTTCAGGTGCCTGCAGATGTTCCAGGTGGCTGTGCACAGTAATGCCAAAAACTATGGATTTGGAATTCAAGAGACATACCGTGGTGAATTTATATATATATATATATATATATACACACACATGACGCATCAGTGTGTACTGGAAACCATAAGCTGGGATAACGTTTTCTAAGCAAGTGTATAAAATCATGAATTCCAAAACCAGAATGCGGCAGAATGAGGTATAAAAATATCATCTTTTTCAGGATGGTTAAAGACAAATCTATGACAAATTGAGAAGTTCAATGGGGTTATGGTATTCAAGAAGAGATAACAAAACAAATTGAGAAAAAGCATAACTGTGCTGAATGACACAGAAGTGTCAAGAAAGAAAACTTCTGAAAAGTATTCATTGTATTTGTGTGCAGTTCCAATTAGATTGGAGAAAGTACTTTTAAAAAATAAAGTGTGAAACAACAAAATAAGGCATGCGACATGAGAAGCTTGGTGAAGTAAAAATTAAAAAGGAAAAAAGGAGAAAAAACTAGTGCATTGCTGAGGATAACAAGTAACAGTTACGGTTTTATTTACGCCATTTTATAAATACACACAGAACTTCAACAAGCTGCTAAATTATACCTGGTATGTTTTCTTATTGTGAATTTGAGTTTTTGTCTAATCTTACTATTTATAAATATTATTTTTGCATATGTTATATTTTATAAGCAAAAATAACATCAAACCAAATCTCACATTGTCAGTGTATGATAATAACTATGTTTAATTTGAAGACATTAATTAAATGTATAGCATACACACCCACAGAATAGTAGATCTATTGCAATTAAGTGTCTTCATGAAGTAATATACATTGATACTGATTTTAGACTTAAAGACTGCCAAGAAGTGAAATACTGCTGCAAGACTTGCAATGATAAATTGGAATAAAATCATCTTTGAAACCCATCTGTGATTAGAAAATAAATTTGAAACCATTAAATAGTTTTTGAGAAATGATAAACACTGTGGCCAGATCCTGGCACAGTGGTAAAACGCAATACTCTGCAAGGTAGTGCCACTTGGGAAAGCTGTCAAATCCAGAGACCTCCTTCAGACTGGGCACATGCTGGGCCATGAGCTAGGACTGCCTGAAGTTGGGCATATGTCACAGCAATAAGACCCTATTTGAGGTCAGGCTCTCTCTCTCTCTCTCTCTACCTATCTCTGTCTCAGTCTTCCTTGTTCATGTAAGAAATAAAGGCAGAAATTTTAAAAATTAATGATAAATATCAATTCTGTACGGCATTATCTTGACAAATATTTACTAGATAACATATGACTCCTATATCTTTGATAATAAGAAATTTATAAATTATTAAAGTCTATGTTTATACTAATACAAAAATATTAAAAAATTCTAAACCAAGTGTTTTCCAAGGTTAGCAAACATGATATTTGTATCATTTTTTCCTCATGTTTTTCTCTTTTTATTTTTTTAATTTAACTTATTTAGTTATTTATTTTAATTTGACTGGAGAAGGACAGAGTAGAAGAGAGCATGTGAGCACAAGGCCAAGAGTGAGAGAGAGGGAGAATGAGAAAGCAAACACCAGGTCTAGGACTTGAACCAACTTGAACCATGGTTGGCCATGTGGGAGTCCAGCACTTTATCTACCACGCCACCTGCCAGCCCCTCTCTTTTTATTCTTATACTTCATTAAGATTTAGGTCAATCTGTTAAGACTCAAGACAATGAGAGCTAGCCAGGATAGCACGGCAGAATATATCACTCTGTGTCCCAAGGTCCCAGGTAAATGTCCTGGGTTTGAATCTCAAAGTTTCTTAATATATTTCAGGTGTGCTCAAGAGTTTCTATGATCCTGTCTGATCAGGACTAGAGGTGGGTCATGGGTCATGGTGTGAAGAAGATTCCTAGATAACATATGACTCCTATATCTTTGATAATAAGAAATTTATAAATTATTAAAGTCTATGTTTATACTAATACAAAAATATTAAAAAATTCTAAACCAAGTGTTTTCCAAGGTTAGCAAACATGATATTTGTATCATTTTTTCCTCATGTTTTTCTCTTTTTATTTTTTTAATTTAACTTATTTAGTTATTTATTTTAATTTGACTGGAGAAGGACAGAGTAGAAGAGAGCATGTGAGCACAAGGCCAAGAGTGAGAGAGAGGGAGAATGAGAAAGCAAACACCAGGTCTAGGACTTGAACCAACTTGAACCATGGTTGGCCATGTGGGAGTCCAGCACTTTATCTACCACGCCACCTGCCAGCCCCTCTCTTTTTATTCTTATACTTCATTAAGATTTAGGTCAATCTGTTAAGACTCAAGACAATGAGAGCTAGCCAGGATAGCACGGCAGAATATATCACTCTGTGTCCCAAGGTCCCAGGTAAATGTCCTGGGTTTGAATCTCAAAGTTTCTTAATATATTTCAGGTGTGCTCAAGAGTTTCTATGATCCTGTCTGATCAGGACTAGAGGTGGGTCATGGGTCATGGTGTGAAGAAGATTCTGTTAAGGGTGCCTGTTTCTCTGTCTTTGAGTCTCTCATAAATGAAATAAATACCTAAACTTTAAAAATTACTAAAAATAAAATCAGGGATAGTGAACTTCAACTGAAACATTGTCTTGTGTACACAGCAAACTCAAAATGTCATATCATTTTTCAATAGGAAACACTGATTGAGATAAAAACAAGGAAATTCTCCCTTTGAATTTTCAGAGTAATTGCAGATACTCAAAAGTACAAAACTATGTTATTATCAAATATGGGATATCAAGAAATAAAAACTAAACCTAAATCTCCAGAAGAAAATCATTCTGCTTGAAAAAAATGTTTAAAAGAAAAGGAAACTCATGGGAAAAATCTCATATTTAGGATTATTTATTTTTCTCTTGCACATGACAATCACATAATGTCTTCAAAGATGAATCTATTGCAGCTATTTTGTATTGGCAGATGAATTTAGCTCCCGGAACTACTTGCTTCTCATGCCAATGAAATTAAATCAATTAAAGTCATCCTTACCTAACCTAATTAATATGCTAGTACAAGCAAAAAAGTAAACCACTGGCATTCAGAATAGTTTTTAAAAGATCTTTTCAAAATAAATCACTTTAGTAACAGAAATGCAAGGACAAATTTAAAACAACAAAAGAAAATTAAACAAAAATCTCAATTAAGAGATTAAATATATATATGTTTTCTTAGATATTAGAAATGTGATGTAATAAAGTCACTTGCTCTTCTGCACTTACAACATTCCTCTGTTCTTAATCATCATACAGATCAGTAAGTTCTTGGGACCAGCAGTTAGCGTAATGGCTATGTCGCTGGACTTCCATGTAGTCGACCGTTGTTCAAGTCCTGGACCTGGTGGCTTAAACTCACGCCGGGCGCGTGTGCGTGTGTGCCCAAGATCCTGAGAGGAGATTGGAGGAGAAGGAATTGCAGCATGGCCATCCCCCCTGGGGGGTAATTTCTCGCTTTCTGTCTCTCTGTCTCTCTCTGTCTGTCTGGCGAGTGCACATACCCTATAGCAAAAACCTCTCCAAAAAAAGAAAAAAAAAAGATAAAGATCAGTAAGTTCTTTGCAATGTATGGAGAGAAAACTTTCTCTGAGGAAAAAAAAAAAAAAAAACACCTACTCTGAAACTTTAGTGTATGGTCCAAATAAATATAGATATAAGAGTGCCTGAAATAGAACTTTTCAGTGAATCAGCAACTATCTTTCTATGTTAGCATTTAACATTTTATTATTTATGTACTAAGGTCATAACATGGATAGGCCTGGATTGGACTAAACTTTTCCCCAAAATTCATTGTCTGTCATGATTTTTGGACATGTATTTATCCATCAGTTCTTAGTATCAAAATATTATCTGACCTAGAAATTAGGAAAGCCAGATTACCAAAAAAATCCTACTTATCCTTCTTGGCTCTTGAAGTGTAAAAATACACAGACATTATAACTGCACCCATCACAAACCATGGTTCTGTCTGTGTAAAGGATTATTATCCTTGAATGTTCCTTATTTTATTTATATTTATCTTAAAATTTAATGGGCAAACTAATTTTATATATTTGTGGAGAGCTGTGTGATTATATGTAATAATTATATCAGTGTAGTCAGCATACCAGTCATCTCAAACATTTAGCATTTTTTTTCATTTTCTTTTCTTCCTTTTTTTTTAAGAGAGAGATTTTTGCTATAGGGCACATGTGCTCGCCAGAGATAGAGAGACAGAAAAATGAGAAATCCCCCCTGTGAGGGGGCATGGCCACACCACCACAATCCCTTCTCCGTTCTCCTCTCAGGATCTTGGGCACGCATGCACATGTACCCAGCCTGAGGTTTAAGTCACAAGATCCCAGACTGTGGTGGACGACGTGGGAGTCCAGTAATGAAACTATTACGCCATTGGTTGGTCCCATTACTCTGTTGGGAACATGCATAATGCTGTCCTTTAGTTACATACACTGTATATTTGAAATATACAGTAAACTATCAGTAACAATAGTTACCTTATTGTGCTGTAGAACACTAGAACTTATTTCTCTTCTCTAACTATATTCCTGTGTTTGTTAAGCAAGATCACTTTTCTATCCTTCCCAGCTTCTAATTTAAAACACTATTTCTATGCTTCAATGAGGTCAACTTTCTTAGTTTCCAAAAATGAATGGGAATATACAATGTTCTCTTAGTGCCTTGCTTATTATATTTACCATAATACTCTCCATGCCCACCTATGTCCCCTCAAAGAACAGCTTTTTATTCCTGAGTAGTATTTAATTTTCATATAGATAGATGATATAAATATAAATAGATAGATATCTATAAACATCCATCTAGACACATAGGTTGATTCCATATTTTGGTTACTGGAAATAATGCTGCATTGGAATACAACTATCTCTATAATATATAATTTCCTTTGTTGTGCATGTATATCTAGTGTGGGGTTGCCGAATATTGTGATGGTTCTATTTTTAGTTTATTAAGGAACTTCCATACTGTTTTCCGTAATTGTTGTACTAACTTACATTACCATCACCAGTGTGTAAGAGTTTCTTTCCTTGGGATCAGCCAGACGTATGATGATTAAGGCAGCTGAATCTCACATGGCTGACTCTGTGGTTCCAGTACCAGACTCATAAGCTTGAAAAACATGCTGGACATGAGTGCATACATGCTGAAGATCCCAAAAGGAGAATGGAAGAGAAGGGGTTGCAGTATGGTTGTCCTTCCTGGGGGTGAGTACTTTCTCATGTTCCATCTTTCTTTATCTGTCTCTGGTGAGTGCACACACCCTACAACAACAACAACAACAAGAAAAAAAAAAAAAGGCTCTTCTTTCTCTTAATTCTAACCAGCATCTTTTATTTGATTTTTTTTTGATAAGAGCTATTATAAGATTCTATCTCATGGTAGCTTGGATCTGCATTTCTTTAATGCTTATAATGCTTAGTAACTTTGAGCATTTTTTTTTCCACATAGTTGTTGACTGTATGCCTTTTGAGAACTGTTTGTTCAAGTCTATTGCCCATTTTATGTTGGACTATTTATTTATTTTTTATGAGGGTGAGTTTTTTCTATATGTTGGTTCTTAGGAGTTATAGATTGTAAATATTTTTCCCCATTCTGTAGATTTTCTCTTTATTCTGTTGATATTATAGTTTTATTTGCTGTGCATAGGCTTTTTAGTCTGATGTAATTCTATTAATCTATTTTGCTTTAGTTAGTGCTTTTGAGATCTCATCTAAAAAATATTTGCCATTACCTATGTCCTGAAGCAGTTCCTCTAGTAATCTCATACTTTGGAGTCTTATGTTTGAGTGTTTGACTTATTTTGAATAAATTTTGTATATGGTAAGATATTAGTCTAGCATTATTTCTGCATACAGAAATCTAATTTTCTCAGCATCATGTATTAAAAATATTGCTATTTTCCCATGAAATCTTCTTTGCATATTTGTCAAAAATCAGTTGACTGTATACATGTGCTTTTATTTCTAGGTTCTCTATTCTGTTTATATATAATGCTGTTTTGGTATTCTAACTTTATAGTATATTGAAGTCAGGTAGTGAGATGATGTTAGCTTTTTCTAAAATTTTATTTTATTTTATACATTCAATCACATTATTATTTGGCTTACAAAATGGATATTTCAACAGGTGAACATTTCTCCCTAGTACAATTGATAAAAATTATTTATTTCATTTCATTTATATATTTATTTTATTTTAATTGGACCAGATAGAGACACAGAGAAAGAGACAGACAGAGAGGGAAAGTTAGAAAGCAAGCCAAAGCAACTCACCAGGTCCAGGACTAGAACCATGGTCAGCCATGTGGGAGTGTCCAGCACCTTAACCATCACACCACTTGCTGGTCCCAGACTTTAGCTTTTTGTTGTTTTGCTTGTTTGTTTTCTCAGAATTGCTTTGGCTATTTTGGAGTCTTTGAGAAATTTATAATTATTTAATTCTATTTCTGTGAAAATATCATTGTTATTTTGAGAGGGATTGCATTGAATCTGTAAGCTGCTTTACATAGTATAAGCATTTTAACAATATTAACTCTTCCAATCCATGATAAGTGCACTCACCAGAGAAAGAGAGAGAGAGACAGAAACAGTGAGAGGAAAACTGAGGAATGCTCTTGGAAGGGATGGTGAGGATGCAATCTTTCTTCTCTCAAAATTTTAGTCACACAGGTACAGACATTTAGTGTGATTTTCAAATATGTGTATTCAGGACCCATGTGAGATCCAGTTGCCTTAACGTGCTGGCCTGAGAAAATAAGATGCTTTCTATATTTTTGTTTATTTTTAAATTTGTTTTATCAATATTTTATAATTTTTTACTGTGGAGAGTTTTTACATCTTTGGTTAAATTTATTTTTAGATATTTCTTTTGGTAGCTATAGGGAATGGACATGTTCTTTTTTATTCTTTTATAGTTAATTTATTAGTACTGTAGAGAAAAGTTACTGATTTTTGTATGTTGACTTTTGTCTCTTGAAACTCTACTATATTTGTTTATCAGATCTAATAGTCTTTTGGTTTTATTATATTATTAGTTTTTTTCTCCATATAAGATGATGCCATCTGCAACAGGGAAAATTTAATTTCCTTCAATTCCATTCGGATGCACTTCTTTATTTCTCTTGCCAGATTTCTCCTCTTAGGACTTCCAGTATTACACTGAATACAAATGGTGAGTGTCATTGTCTTGTTCCCAGGTCTTAGAGACAATGCCTTTCAACTTTTTCTCATTCAATATGATGGCTTATCATGTATGGCCTTTATTGTGTTGAGTTATATGACTGCTATAACTATTTTGTTGTAAGTACTTATCATGAAGAAATATTATCTCCTATCAAATACATTTCTGCATCTATTGAGATAATTATATACTTTTTTCCCTTCATTTTCTTGATGTAGTATGTCACATTCAGTGATTTGTACATGTCTAACCATCCTTTCATCTCTGGGATAAATGACAATCATCGTGTGTAATATTTTTGATGTGCTGTCAGACTCACTTTGCTAGTATTTTATTGGAAAATTTTGCACCTCAGTTTGTCAGCAATATTCATCTGTAGTATTGTTTTCAGCTGTGCCTTTCCCTGATTTTGATATCAAGGTAATACTTGCCTTATAAAATGAGTTTAGGAAGATTTCTTTCACTTCAATATTTTGGAATAGTTGTAGAAAAATTGGTAATAGATTTTTTTTTAAAGTTCTATAGATGCAGATTAAAACCACACAATGAGATACCATATAACTCTGTCAGAATGGTAAAGATTAAAAATACAAAATGGTAAGTGTTGGCATGGTTAAAGTGAAAGGGGACCTCTCCTACACTGTTGGTGGGAATGTAAATTATTCCAGCCACTGTCAAAAACAATATGGAGGTTCCTCAAAGACTTACAAATAAAACTATCATAAGATTCAGCAATTCCAAAGGTAAATACCTTGAGAATGCTTAGTCAGAAAAGTGCTTGCAAGTCTGTATTTATCATGGCATCTATTCACATAGAAGCAACCCAAATGTACATAAACAGATGAAAGGATTCAAAAATTGTGGCAAATATACTCCATAGAATACTATTCCACCATAAAAAGCAAGACCCTGGCATTTTATAGAAAATAGACGACTATGGAGGATTTATTGCTAAATGAAGAAAATCGGGCTATAAAAAAGAGACATTGTATGTCTCCACTTAACATACACTGATTATCCACACCATGTGGTAGAGACCAAAAATTGGAGGGTATAAAAGCACTGAAAATAGTTATGGACACTAGAGACAGTGTGGAAAGAAGGTGGGAGAGGAAAAGAGTGCGAAGAAGGAAATAAGAGGAAAAAACAGAGAAGTAAGATGTTCGTGGGACACAGAAATAGTTTATTACCTACTGATGATAATATATATAGTATTCGCTATTGCACTGGTCTGAGGTGTGTTTCATGTTGAGTAATTTTCTCTATAAGCTAAATGATGTATAACAATTGAATGGATGAAAATAATAATAATCTAAACTCTTTACCTTAATAAACAATATCTTTGATTTTATATTATTCATATCAGTGTCTAATTTATTATTTTCAACTATATTATACTTGTCCATTAATATTTCCATTAATCCACCAAATATTTTTCTTAGAACTTTACATTTGTAACTCCACCTTGCCTCTCAGTCCTGGCATTGGTAATGATGACATCTTCTTTTATATCTCCACTTAAGAGTTTTCTCTATAGTTTCACATAACCAGCCAACTTTGTGTGAGTGCTCAGAATCCCAAGAGAAGCATGGAAGAGGAGGAATTGCAGCATGGTCAATCCCCCCGGTGGGTGACTTCTTGCTTTCTGTCTCTTTCTCTCCAGCTAGCACACAAGTCCTATAACAAGAATCTATTTTTTTAAAAAAAAATGGATGGTAGAATACAAGAGAATAATGATGAAAAATGTTGGGGAGGGCAGCAAGAAGATCATGAACTGTGAAAAGAAAATAAATTAACTGTAAGGACCACTGTATCTATACTTGAGAATGACTATGTTGTAGATAAGCATTCACCCCAGGGGCTGCCATAGAAGATTCAAGTTTGGACCACTATCATGCTTAAGTTGCAGAGGATTTTACTATGTAACCATGCACACTTTCTCACAGCCTTTGTAGAACACATTGATTTGTAGTTATTATGATTTATATTCAAAGCAGGTTTTCAACAGCAACCCTCATAACAGCAAAAAATGTTGCTAGGTCAGAATGTTTCATCTTAATGAATAATTTATGTAGCACTCAGTCACATGTTGAGTTGTGAGAAGTATCACTGTTAGCGAACACTTAGGAATAGGAATCCAGTTTTTCTACTTACTTCGATTGAAGACCAAAAAAAAAAAAAAAACGAATTTAGTTTCTTTTCAAAGGAATCAGGAAGCACTTGTAAAAGATAAAACAACTCCCATGACAAGTGCAGAGGATTCCATATTATAGTTTCACATCTAAAAGGAACAAATTCTAATTAAAAAATGAAAATTTTAAAATATGCCTTAAATCTAAGAATTACATAAAATTGCTGCTGAGAAGAGAAGCCTATTTTAACCTAGACTAACCTAATAAAATATAATTTTAAGATAAATTAGATTTTTGTGTATTCCCTCTAGTCTCAAACCAGGATAACATAATCTACTGAAACAAAACTACCCAAAAGCAGAGTGTCTTGCTACTACCAGATTTTTAGCAAAAAGGAAGCTATTTGTCAGTGTTCACTACCATATTAAAGTACCATATTGTCTCCTCTGTCCCTTGATCAGATATTTCAGTCATCTCAAGGTTTTACAGAAATAAAATGCAACCACATCTGTCAGCAGTATTAGAAATATCTGCTATACAAGGTTAACTTCCACTGCCAGCACAATAAGTATACAATAAATATTTACTGGCATGAATTTATATATTTAGACTTATACACAGTAAATACAGCATTTCTCTACCAATGCAGCATAGCTTAGAAACATAATACCTGTCTAACACCTATGGAGTGCTTACTAAGTTACTATGGTAAATTATTTTATTCCCATAACTTAATGTGACCTTTGTGACAATAAAGCAGGAAGGCTATGTGACCATAAGAAAGATTGCAACACTATGGTTTGATAATATTAGATAAATCACCCTAGGCCAAGCTGTTTATAAATATGAGAACAGAAATTTCACCAGGATGTCTAATAAAAAACTCATAGCCTTAATCATTTTCCCCTGTGTTATCAACTCAATAAAGAAATAGAAGGGAGAAGCAAAGAAAAATGACTTTAAAATGCCCTCTATTCCTCTTCTCTGTTGACAGATTGGAAGGACCAAGGCCTATTAGATTCTCATTAATATTGGCTTTATTAGTTTTTATGGATCCCTTGATTTCTTACGGTCCTTGCTTGTTCTCATTGAACATTAGGTAAATTTTTCATCTCCCATCATGTCTTACGGTATGTTAAACCCTTCTTATTAGCCAATTATTAGAAAGCCAACGTAAACCAATAGACACAAAGTTTAAATGTTTTATAATTTATAATTATAATATAAAAATATATATGCTTTATTTTAAAGAAAATCTGTGCTGTACTTGTGTAATAACTATATGAAATGTTAAAGACAAAAAGTTTCAGATTTCTTCACCTTTTTTTATATTCTACCTCACTGTATCAAAATCTTAAAATATAAATAGGAATACATAGCACTTGTAATTTAGCATTTTTTTAATAACACATATATAAGCAGTTAACAACTTTTATACATTATGTTTCCCCATTAGTGAGGTGGTAACATCAAGGGTCTAATATAGTAAACATAACAAATAAATCTGTAATTCAAAACTGGTTTGACAATCTACTATCTGTGTGACCTGTATGACTTTGTCCAGTTTATGTGTTTTTTTTGTTTGTTTGTTTGTTTTTTTGCCATAGGTCACATGAGCTCACCAGAGAGAGACAGAGAGAGGAAAGTGAAGAATCATTCCTCAGAAGGTGGCCATACCTCAATCCGTCCTTCACTCACCTCTGAGACTTGGGATACTCACACACATGAGCCTGATGGAAATTGGCTAGGAAACTGCAGTCAGCCATGTGGGAATCCAGCACTTTAACCATCACACCACCTGCTGGTCCCAATTTATATCATCTTAAACCCCTGTCTCTGAAACTGTAGAACAATAATAGTATTGGCACTTAATGTGGAATGTTATGTAATTAAATTAAATGTTGCACTCCAAGGTCTCCATGTTGTGTGTGACACAGAATAATACTTAAAAGATATTATCTCTGATTATTAAGTAGACAGTGTCCTTGATGTCTAATGAGATTTAAATAATTTTTAAAAACAGCCCTCTGAAATATAACTAAAAGGTGGTACCTACTTCTTACTCTGTTTCATTTTTATCATGTGTTTTATTTTGGTTTTTCTGGTATAACTGTTTGTATTGGCCCCTGGTTGGATGTGGAGCATATTTATAAGGAGAGAAGTCATTTTCTATACCTAAATTTATTTTCCGGCTTTTATGGCCCCAAACTCTTTCTCTAACATTCAGATGAATGATACAAATGAATACTTGAAGAATGTTTCAAAATGATTAAAAAAATAAAATTATCGATCTTTATAATTTCTATTTTGCTTAATCCAAAAATACATGAAAAGAGGTATGGAGAAGAATTGTTTAATTTATTATACATTATCCAGTGGGATACACTGGCCTTCCAGATTGTCCCATTAATGCCATGATCCTTGGCATTTCAGTGATGTAGGTTGTTTTGCCATCAGCTTCTCTAATACTAGCAGATAAGATAAACATGGACATTTTATATAATTATGGACTGTAAGTGTTCCACAATCGCACTGAAATATTAGCAAAGTCAGTGCCTCAGGACATTGCAGTATTGTGGTCAACTATATGATAAGCTGAATTTTTAAAGTTTTTTGTTTGTTTGTTTGTTTTGTTTTTAATTTGCTATAGGGCATGTGCACTCACCAGACAGAGAGAGAAAGAGAGAGAGAGGGAAATAAAGACAGGAAGTGAGGGAGCATGCACCCCCTCTCCAGAGGGGATGGTCACACCACAAACCATTCTCTTCTTGGGATTTTGGGAAGTCACACACACACATGCCCCCAGCATGTTTTTCTTTCTTTCTTTCTTTTTTTTTTTTTTTTTTTTTTTTTTTTTTTTGGGGGTTTTTCTCTTTTGGGGGCTGGGCCTCAGAGAGAGACATAGAGACAGAAAGCGAGAAATTACCCCCCAAGGGGGATGGTCATGCTACAGTCCCTTCTCCTCCATTCTTCTCTCGGGATCTTGGGCATGCATGCACATGCACCCAGAATGAGTTCTAAGCCACCGAGTCCAGGACATGAACCACAGTCGACTATGTGGGACTCCAGTGACATAGCCATTACGCTAACTACTGGTTCCCCCCAGCATGTTTTTCTAACTGCGAAGGTCAGGGACTCAAACCATGTGTTCAGCCATGTGGGACCCAGTAGTTTTAGCCACCAGACCACGAGCTGGCCCTCATAAGCCAAAAATTTTACATGCATATATTATTGAAAGAGGTGGGAATCTTGATTTTCGGTGATACTGTTAAAATAAAATTTTAGGATGTTTGTTTTCTGAGAGTCACTTGTGAGTTTCCAGTGTTCACCATATTGGGCAAAACAGTGCTGTGGTTTGAAGTAGAGTCTGTGTCAGAGTAAACAGTCAGTAATTATGGTGAAGCATATGGCTAGAGACCAGAAATGTAACTGTAATGAAAAAGTTGCAGGGCTTTTTCATCTGTTGGTTTGTGTTTGTTTTAATCTGTTGTTTTTGTAGCAGCAGTCTACATAGAAAGGAATGGCCCATGCTAGTTTTCGTGAGCTCACAGTCTTCTCCACAGGGACATGCTAGGAGAGACAAAGCGCAGGTTCATGGTGTCTTTAATATATCCTATTCGACTGTCTGACCCTACATAGAAAGAAAAAAATACAAACGGGTTAAAGCAGGATTATTCAGACTCCAAATACCCCTGTTTACAATGGAAAGAATTAATTTTTAAAAAGAATTTTAGGGACCAGAAGGTCACTTGGTGGTTGAGGTGCTGGACTGCCTCATGGCTGACCACGGTTCGAATCTTGAATCTAGTGACTTGTTTTCTCATTTTCTCTCTCTCTTCCTCTCTCTGGTGAGCATAAGAACCCTATAGCAAACTGAAACACTAATCATAATAATAATAAATAAAATTAAATTATTTTAAAAAGAAAAAAGAATTTTAATAGAGTCATGAGATTGTAATCGTTTCTTTGCATAAACCTGGTAACTTGAGGATGATAACAATTAATTTCTGCTTATTTTAAACTTACTTTACAAATGCAAATTTTATCAAAAGAAACTTGATTTGAAAACACTTGAAAATCCTAGAGTATTAAGAGTAACAGCGTTATGTTTATATTTTAGTTTGACAACAAAATTGATTTTTAAATCAACTCAAAATCCAGATCAAAATAATTTCATGATACACACACACACACACACACACACACACAGTTGCACTAATTAAAATGTTTCAGTACAGTGAAAAGTCCTTTATAGGCAGAATTCACTTTCATATAAAAAATAGGATCTGAATGTATTGCTTAGATGATAAATATGTGGGGGATTTGAGGACAGAATTCAAAAATGTTATATTGGTTAAATGAGACTGCATTATAACGGTTTGTATTCCCTGAATCCCCATAAACTTGAAATGGTATTTTATATCAAAACACAGTGGAATTATACAAGCAAATATTTTGTTTGTGGTTAGTAAGCTTCAAGTGATGAAATTGCTCCGATGAAATGCACAGAAACAGTAGATAGGGACTCACAGAGTTATATTTTTCTACCTGCATTGTGATGTGAGTGACTGGCCTATGAAATATGTAAGGTTGTACTGCTTTAAATAGTTCTCTAAAAATAACTTACCTTTTGAAATATCCATAAATTTGTGGTCAAGGGACAGTGTTTATTTCTGCTTTATGTTCTCCTCAGTGTAGAAGTAGTACCTGTAAATAATTTTAAGTGTATGTATGATGGTTAACAATCACTAGTATGGTAAACTAGTGCCCACTCTGGCATCGAATTTGGACTCAACATGTAAAACACCTCATTATAGACCCAAAAAGTCTTATTTGTGGAGTTTTAGCCTATGATATACAATGAGAGACCAATTTTTAAATAAGTGAACTTTCCATCAAACAATAAGTACATTTTCCTTTTTTAGAGAGATTTTGCTATTAGGGCATGTTTGCTCACCAGAGAGACAGAAAACAATAACTACCTTTTCGTTTTTTTTTTTTTTTTTTTATTCCAATTGCCAGAGGATGTGTTTGCTCTCCCAAAAGTTAAGGAACACTCCTGCATGGGTCATGGTTATGCCACAATCTCTTTTTCTCCATTCCTGCATTTTGTCAGGTTGGGGGCATGTACATACACAAACCCAGCACGTCTTTCAAATCACTGGGCTAAGATTTGAACTCCTGACCATGAGGAATCTGGCTTTTTAACCACTAAGTTACAAGCCTAGACCCAAACTACATTTTTATCTTTGCATTTGGATGAATGTTTATTCTACATTTCCAACTACTTTTGTTTCCAAATAGCATCTATCGGAGGTTAGGTAACTGAATGAAATTGTTAACTATTTCTCCAGATCACTGTTTCCAAGAGCAAGAAATTAGAAGTGTGATACATTGAGATTTATTTTACAATATGCTTCTTATGTTTTTTTTTTTTCTTTTGTCCTGTCACCTGGAAAATAATTCTTTACCTTCAAACTCATTCAGTAAGTTTAGGAACACCCTGCAAAAAAATACAATTAAAATTTCCAGAGTCATGCTGAAATACCCAACCTAGCCATTCACTTAAAATGACTCAATGGTTTAATTCTCCGCAAGTTATACAACGTCTTGCTTCAGAAGATACAAACTGTATTTCTTTCTAATTCATAGAATTAAAAACTAAATGTATTACACTTTGTTGTATAGAGTTGTGAGAATTAACATCTTCTTACTGAAAGAAAGACTATCTCGCTTTTACTCTATTGCCCTATCTTGAGTTCTAATGATCATTAATTAACTGATTGCTGATACTTTTATTATTAAATATTTTATTTAGAGCACAGATAAGAATGTAACTGAAGTCACATTAGAGACACGGGGAATAGGAGTCACAGCTCATCAGCCTCACTATTGGAAGCTCTCAAATATTTCTAGTAGTTTTGCCTCCTTCCTGCCCCAAATCCTAGATATGTCTGACATAGCAGCTCCACTCTTAGGTACAATTAATTTGTTGTCCTTCTTCAGTGCCCATTTGCTACTCTTGTCTCCTGAATATTTCTTCATTCAATATCACATCTGACACTAATTATTATGCAACACCAATGCTTGATTTTCAGGAGTTAATAGATTAAAGCTCGGAGTTAAATTTATGTTCAAAATGTCTGTAACAGCAATTATTTACTATGTACTCCTGTAAGTGTGAAAGATTATTCTTTTTTTCTTTTTTAATATTAGTCAGTGCAGTGATTCGGAATTGGGAATCCTAAACCTTATCTAAGAAATCTGGGTTGGCTGGTGGCATGGTGATTAAGGGTGCTAGAATCCCACATTACCAATTGCTGTTCAAGTACCGGACCTGGTAGCTTTCTTACTCACTTTCTCTTTCTCTCTCTCTCTCTTGTCAAATATAAATTAACAAATTAAAAAGTTAAATAAAATAATTCTTTAAAAAATATATCTAAGAAATTTAAAATTACTGGAAGAAATTCCCTCAATCCATCTTTAAGTTATAAAGTCAAAGAAAGGCTTCCTCAGAGACTATTAGCATTGTTAAAACACTTGTAGGAAGGGACTAGAAAACAATAATACTCACTCTCAAGTGAGTAATGTGATACAGAGGAGAAGCTATTTTCATACAGTGAGATGGCTTCCACAATAGAATGATACTGAAGATTAAATATGACTTAATCAAGGGAATGAGCCAAGCACGTACACGTACTTAAATCCAGCACAGGGAAGAGTACCTGCTGAAACTAATGCAAGAGCACGCTTGATGCATTCCAAAAAGAATATGAATTTTTTTTTTTTTTCACTATAGGGCATGTGAGCTAGCCAGAGATACAAAAATAGAGAGACAGAAAGTGAGAAACCATCCCCCAGGGGGATGATCATACTGCAATCCCTTCCCTTCCATTCTCCTCTCAGGGTTTTGGCATGCACACATATGTGCCCACCATGAGTTTTAAGCTGCTGAGTCTAGGACTCAAATCACATTGATTTTGTGGGAGTCCAGTGATGTAACCATTACATCATCTGCTTGTCCCAAGAATAAGACTACTACTGCAGATATAGTCACTTGAGATAATCATAATATTGCTCTACAGAAAGTAACTATAAAGCTGGCTGAAAATTAAAACAATAGTAACAAACATTTTGGTGTACAAGCAGTGGTCCAAAGGTACCTAATTATCAGAGAGGAGTTTATCCTTGAATAACTGTCAAACATCCAGTCTGAACACAGGGAAACTGTGTTGCACCTAATCCTATACATGCCACTACATCCTGTGCTTTGCCTAGGAAGGCAAGGAGCTTCTTGGAGTGAGAGCCCACAAAGAATAGCAGTCTCCCTGCCTTGACCTAAGAAGCTCACTCATTTTCATTTTCAAGCATTGGGTAATGCAGTGTCATTTTTGGTGGAAATGATCTTACAGATAGGCGAATTAAGGAATATCAATAGTTTTGCTAGCCTGAGGTTTCCATCTTGGTTGGAGCAAACATGTTCTTGGTTGAGATTATTCACTTGCATAGAGAGGGTCTAAGCTAACCCAACACTCCTGGCAAACGCTGACGATGTCCTCTGCATATGGAGAAGAGGTGATAAAGCCCCAGTAAAAATTGCAAGCCAGGAAAGCCATGAAAAATTCTATGCGCTTCCCTGAAGACAGATTCATCATCAAATGAATAATTCCTTAATGGATCAAAACATTTGAGAATAACTTTTTTTTTTTTTTGAGAGGTTTTCGCTATAGGGTGCGTGTGCTTGCCAGACAGACAGAGACATAGAGACAGAAAGTGAGAAATCACCCCACAGGGGGGATGGTCACGCTGCAATCCCTTCTCCTCCATTCTCCTCTCAGGATCTTGGGCACACACGCACACGTTCCCGGTGTGAGTTTTAAGCCACCGGGTCTGGGACACGAACCGCGGTCGACTACGTGGTAGTCCAGCGACATAGCCATTACGCTAACTGCTGATTCCCTTTGAGAATAACTTCTGTCCAGTAGTTGGCTGGTCACTAAGCTACCAACACAGAAGAATTTAAAATGCACACACACACACACAGGAAAAAAAAAAAAAAAGCAAGCAAACAAACAAAAACACCTAAAGAGAAACATTAGCTACCACATATATATAGGGAGATATATTTCACAGATCTTTCCTAGGAAAGGTACTGAACAAAGAAATAGCGAGCAAACAAAAACTAAAAACAACTGCCAACTTCATAGGAAAATAAATTAACATTATGCTTCATAAGCAGGCGAATGATGGTGCAGTGTTAAAACGGGGTAAACGGGATGCTTTTAGAGGCCGATTCATATTGGAAGGTCCTAAGTTTGCATCTGGAGAGCTGCCTAAGTACATGATGAGGGTGGGTCATGGCATCAAGAATCAAGAGTCTTGGGGTGGAGACTCCCTCTCTCTCTCTCATGAAAATAAATAAATAAATAAATGGACCAGCAGTTAGTGTAATGGCTGGGTTGCTGAACTCCCATGTAGTCGACCGTGGTTCAAGTTCCAGACCCGGTGGATTAAACTCATGCTGGGCGCACGTGAGTGTGTGCCCAAGATCCTGAGAGGAGAATGGAGGAGAAGGGAGTGCAGTGTGGCCATCACCCTGGGGGATAATTTCTCGCTTTCTGTCTCTGTCTCTCTGGTGAACGCACATGCCCTATAGCAAAAAAAAACCCTTAAATAAATAAATAAATAAATATAAATAAACAAGTTAACTTAAAACAGCAAAACAAAAACAGATCTTTGTGCTTCATTACATGTCAGAAGAAAAAGACAAGTCATAGGCTAGGAAAAATAATCAATTATATAACCAATCAATCATGACATAAGTGATAAATATGTGTATATATTTATAAATACATGTACATGCTTAAATGACTATAGTAAAAAGGACACACCATCAAGTGCTAGTGAAGATGTGGAGAAATTGAAATCCTCATACATAACTAGTGAATGTAAAATATTAAAGTTATTTTGAGAAACAAATTGCCATAAGACCCAGAAATCCCTCTCCTAGAAATCAACCAAGGTAAATGAAAAAATATACAGAAACACAAAAATGTTAAATGTATAGCAATTTCATTAACAATAACCCAAACCCAGAAACAACCTTAATGTTTATCAAGAAAATGGGATATATGCACTCAATAGAATATTATTAAGCAATAAAAACTGAGCTACAACATAGGTGAACCTCAAAAATGTTATGCTAAGTGAATGAAGCTACCTTCAAAAGGCCGCATATTGTATGATTCTGGTTATCTAAAATATATGGAACCCTAGTACTGACTTTCATGACTCCCTGGAACACTACTCATTTGTCTTGTTGTTTTACATAAAATCTGCTTTCACCGTTCATCTTTGGAATGCAAAGTTTAGATTAAGGGTCTACAGCACTATTCCTATTTGAACTACTCCCAAATAAGTTTGTGTTTCTCATTTTCTACATAATTAATGACTATCTTTGCTCTTATTGGCACTAACATTTTTTTTTTTTGGAGAGGTTTTTACCATAGTGTGTGTGCACTTGCGAGAGAGACAGAGAGAGACAGAGAGATAGAAAGCGACAAATCACCCCCGGGGGATGGCCACGCCGCAATCCCTTCTCCTCCATTTTCCTCTTGGGATCTTGGGCATGCACGCACACATGCCCGGCTTGAGTTTTAAGCCACCGGGTCCAGGACGCAAACCGTGGTCGACTACGTGGGAGTTCAGCGACACGGCCATTATGCTAACTGCTGGTCCCGGCACTAACATTTTTGTGACCAAGAATTCTGACACCTCCCATTCAGACACACTATATTTTGAAAGATCACATTGCAACATTAACGTACTTAATATTCTCCCATATACTTTTAGTCACACTATATTCTCTGCCTAAGAAATGCGTAAGATGAATGAACTGGGTCTGATCTTTGCTGATCACTCTTTTATCTATCATTTAAGCTCACTTAATAATTGAATTTTCAAATCTCAATGAAGCTATTACCATGGACATATCCCTGGTCAAAGTAATATCTCTTTTCTAAGTTACCTTATTTTTTTAATAGCTCTTCTATGATACTTATACTCAACAGTGCATCAGTGTATTTAGGTACGTATGTGCCAGTGTATGTATGTGCCAAATATCACATACATATATCTTATCTTCAACTGTTAAAAAACTGATTGTCTGCATTCAGAGGAAGAATTCCATTAGTTCTCCTAGTGCCCAAAAGAGCTCTTTTCAGATAATAATTGCATTGAGGTCATTGAACTCTATTGTTTAATCTTGTAAGTGGCTTGAGTCTACAGCTGTAATCAGATATATATGAATAACCATGAGTCTATTCAGTATAGATCTAGCTGGCTACTCTGTAAGAGAGTTATAAAAGTTTGCTTTAATTGTGAAAGATGTCTACATTTCAATATTGTATTGGCTTTGGTATCAACATTTCTGTATCTCTGGTCACCTAAATTGGTCACCTATATTAAAAGAGCCGCTGGTAAAAACTTGCACTATATGTGTACATCAAGCACAGTTAGAATGTAACTTCATGGACACAGAGGATGACAACATCGTACAGTTCATTCCCAGAGCTCAGGCATCAGTACTGCCAAACAATTGCTGTGAGTTGGAAAACATTCTGGATATTGATATTCAATATTTTTAACCTTTTGTCAGTAGGTGATGAATTAACTCAGCTCCAAGGCTGTTCTAGTTGACAGTGAGAGCTGATTTAACTCATTTCTCACTGCAGGGAAATGAATCAGATCCAGGGAGAACAGCCAATAGAAAAAAGAAAATGAATTAAAAATAAAATGAGTGCACTACAACTTTAGCACTTTTAGGCATTCCAGAAATTCAGAGATAATTAACATTCTTAATATAAAATATTGATGTTATGCAGTATTAATATAGTATCACAGTAAGAATTGACAGTGTTTAATGTTTCATAGCAGCCTCCTAGCTGAGCATAGGAATTCTTTTCACAAGCAAAAGGAATTTAATTTTAGACTCAAAAAATATTAAAACTGTTCAGATGAAATGCAATGATTTTTACTTTTCTATCTTTACTGTCTGACCTTAGTCATTTACAATGAAAGTGCCTCATTTAAAATTATTGCTTATCACTGTTTGGAAATTTGGGTAAATTTCTTGAACCTCTGGTGTTTCCTCTTTTACAACCAGGAATAATATAAATCACACCATTGTGTAAATCAGTTACCTTATTAGGAGTTGTGACATTGTAGATTTCTATTTCATTTAAACTATCCACATTTACTAGTTGAAAATATTTCATTTAATCTCCCTTCACCTCCATTTAGTTGGCTTTGGTAACCCTGTGCTTAGGGAACCAGATCCCATAAGGCCAGCTGCAGCTTAATCTTGGCCCTGGAAGCTTTTGAAATATACCAGGCCCATATATATATACATGACCCACATCTTGAAAGGAAGGAGAAATGGAGGAAAAAGGATTACTGCATGACCATGCCAATTGGGGCTTGCTCTCTCTCTCTCTCTCTCTCTCTCTCTCTCTATCTCTGTCTCAAGAGTGTACTTACCCTTTAGCCATAAAAGAAGAAGGAGGGAGAAAAAGAATAAGAAGCGGAGGAGGAAGAAGAAAGGAAAAGAAACAATATTTATGTCTCAGACTTCTAGAGATTCGTGAGACCAAAATCAAAGTGCTGGTATATTCGGTTCTGCTGAAGGCCTACTTCTTGTTTGTAGACAGCTTTCTCTTTTCTGTAAACTCACATTACCAAAAGAGAAAGCATCTCTCTTGTGTTTCTACTTATAAGGGCACTAGTCATTTCTGAGGTGTGCACTCTCATGACTTAAGTACTTTCCGCAGTCTTGAATTACTGGTGTCATCACATTTGATGGCAAGACTTTCACATATGAGTTTTTAGAGGAACACAAACATTTAGTCCATAACACTTTAATACTTATATTCAGCAATATGCCCTGAACTTATTTCACACATTTTCTATTCCACAGCTACAAGAGCTCTTTCTTTAGGGTGCCAGTTACTTCGATTGTGGAAAGGTATCTGATGAACAGAATGGAATGACTAGGGATGCTTCTCATTATTGGGTTGCTATTACATTTCGATTATTTATTTATTTATTTATTTATTTATTTATTTATTTATTTATTTATTTATTTTAAGTTTTTGTCAGCGGGTACATGTGCTTGCCAGGGACCCAAAGAGAGAGAAAGCACCCCTCATGAGAGATGGTCATGCCATAATCTGCTCTCTTTCACTTCTTCCTCCCTTAAACAAATTTCATATGTAATTAATATGTAAGTTTTCTATTACGAAAAGTTTATTTCATATTCATAATTAACATAATTACTTTATTATATAATATGGAAAATTATACATGGTATATTATCAATAATAACACAACTAAAGTTTAAGATGCTTTTTGTGGTATTTTTGATGTTCAATATATCACTTTGAGAATATATAAGAAACTTGGGACCAGCAGTTAGCGTAATGGCTATGTCGCTGGACTCCCACATAGTCGACCGCGGTTCGAGTCTCGGACCCGGTGACTTAGACTCACGCCGCGCGGGTGTGCGTGCGTGCCCAAGATCCCGAGAGGAGAAAGGAGGAGAAGGGGTTGCGGCATGGCCACCCTCCCGGGGGATGATTTCTCGCTTTCTGTCTCTCTGTCTCTGTCTGTCTGTCTGGCGAGTGCATGCGCCTTACAGCAAAAACCTCTCCAAAAAAAAAAAAAAAGAATATATAAGAAACTGGAAAAATCATTTTTTCTTCTATGAGGTTATTAAAATTATATACAACCAGCTGTATCTATTTTAAATTGTTTTAAGTTTTTTCTTATGATTGCATTTTTTTATTTGATTATAAAAAATATTTACTTGACTTAAATATCAAAAATATATTACTATGCATTTCATAGGAATTTCTTTCATCCCTTTTTCATTCATATCGTTCTCCCTTTTCTTTTTTCTTCCTTTCTTTCTTTTTTTTTTTTTGAGAGATTTTTGCTGTAGGGCATGTGTGCTCGTCAGAGAGACAGAGACAAAAAGTGAGAAATCATTCCCTGAGGTGATAGCCATGCTGGAATCCCTTCACCTCCATTCTCCCAAGGTTTTGGCCATATTCCTCACCACACATGCAGCATAAATTTCAAGCCACTAGGTCCAGGATTCAAACTACAGTTGGCTATGTGAGAGACCAACGACATAACCACTACATCATTTGCTGGTCCCACCCCCTTCCCCTTTTCTTATTAGTTTTTGCTGGATATTCATTAATTTTTATGAATAAAAGATGGTTCATGCATGTATTTACTTTTCTAATTTTCTTAATAAGAAAGTTTATATATTCTGCTTTGCATTGTTATAAACCTAATATATCTTGGGATCACTCCATGTAATTTTATAGAGCTCTTGCTCATGTGTTTTTACAATAGCCTACAATCCTTTTTGTTACTGTAGAATGTCAGTGCTTTTTCTTACACATGTGTATTTTGTTATCCTCCTTTATAGATGGGCATTTTGATTGTTTCTAACATTGCTATTAGAAATAATGCCAGAACAAATAACTTTGCTCATAAGCCATTTTGCAAGTGTTTAGTTAGGGTAGATTTTTAGACGTGGGATTGCTGTGCTGAAAAATAGATGCATGTGTTATTTCCCTGGAAATCACCACATTGCCCTCCACGGGGATTGCACCATTTTGCATTCTCATCTATGATGTATGCGACATATTGTCAACTTGAGTTGACAATATGTCAACTTTTATTTTGAGTTTCTCGTGTTACATGTAAAGCTTAGTGTCTTTTTCTATGTTAAAAAGACATATGGATCTTTTTTTAAGTGATGAATATATCTACCTTTTTCACATATTCTGTAATTTTTTTAGTTTTTATCCTCTAATTTTTTTAAGCTTTTGTCTTAAGCTGGGAATATATTATTGTCATTTGCAAATTGCTTGCTAAGCATGTTTATTTATTTCGTCCATGAGCAAGAGAGAAATTTAGAAAGAAAACAGCTCCAACAGGGTCTTGATTAGTCAGTCAGTCCTGGATCATGGGGATGTGTAAGCCCAGCATATTTATGGAATTCTCCATATATGAATCTAGAACCTTCCTATGCCTTACAGAGCATTGTGTTTCATTGTTGCACCACTACCCAGCCTTCTATGCATAGTCCTTATAAAAATTATAACCCTAATTACTTTATTAATTGATCCTTATTCATTTATTCACTTACTGTATGACATTGTGAGGCTCTATTCTAAGAGATGGGGATGCAACCATAAATATAATGAGTATGATTATCGTCTGAATATTTGTGTCCCTTCAAAATTCCTATGTTGAATGTCTAACCTGCACAGTGATAGGATGTGGAACTTTCCTTTCTTTAGAAGTAATTAGATTATGAAGAGAATGCTCTGAATGAGATTAGTGCCCCTAAAAAAGAGTCCTGAGAGCTGCTTTGCCACTTCCATTTTGTGAGAACACATTAGGAAGGCACCATCCACAAATCAGGGAATGGGCCGTTTCCATATACCAAATCTGTTTTCACTCTTCATCTTGAACTTATCAGCCTCCAGAACTGTGAGGAATAAATTCCCATTGGTCATAAGCCAGCCAACTTACAGTATTTTGTTATAGTAACAGAAATGGACTAAGACTAATATTATAGTGAAAGAGACATGCACTAAAGAGATGTACAATATGTATTATTTTACAGAAAACAAGATCATTGGAAATCATGGAAGTTTGTAGGTCATGTGAGTGTGCTGATGTAGCACTATTGTAAAAGTAGATCCCCTCACTCACAGGTATTTTCCTTGGTTACTACACAAATGCAGTACAATGATCAGCCGAAAATATACTTGTATATACAAATTCAAACTGAATTCTGTGGAATGGCACCACGAGGCACCTAAGTTGTGCTCGTAGGGAGATTCCTACTCAGAAAAATCCAGGGCAATCTTTCTCCCATT
The DNA here is from genome assembly GCF_000334495.1 of Tupaia belangeri chinensis. Taxonomy (NCBI): domain Eukaryota; kingdom Metazoa; phylum Chordata; class Mammalia; order Scandentia; family Tupaiidae; genus Tupaia; species Tupaia belangeri. The sequence goes on from NW_006207899.1 coordinate 2,642,202, forward strand.
AGAGTATTGCCACTGGTAAAGGCATGGGATCAGAATAAATTTCTTTGCTAAAGCAGTTGAAAAGAGGTAGAGAAAGAAAAGAAAAGCATCATAAACCCAGATTTCAGCTCCAAACCTTGTTCTTTTCCTTTCAACTTCAGAATACTTCTTCATTTCTAATTCTGTAGACAGATTTGATCATTTTTCTCTATTGTTCTTTCATGGCTTTAATGCCCTACCTCTCAACACATATTTAAATTTTTATTTGTAAAAATGCCATATTGGAGAGTCTGGGATATAAATATGGTTTGGAAGTCAGTACTTTCCTGACATTTTTCATTTAAGAGTCAGAGATTTCATATGTTGCCATTTTTTATTATATAAAGAGATATTATGCTGCTTCTGAATCAGAGTCATCTCAGACAGATACTCGATGAAATATCTCTGCACTCCATTATATCGTATTCTTGATATGCTTCTTTTCCAATAGATTATCTATTGTCAAAAAAATTTAGCCTCTTCACTGCAAAACAGATACCTTAAACTGGGGATGGAGTAGCTATTGACATTAAATTGAGAGTGGGGTTGATGTGGCTGAGGTGGTGAATATGATCATGCTCCATTCATCTTTTTTCTTCCGTCTGACCTTTGGCTATTACCACTGCTACCATATTAATGCGTGCTGCAATGTTCCCAATCATCCTCAATGTTCTCCTGCCTCTTATCAAGGGTCTTCAAAATGTTCATGTAACATGTGTATTAAGAAAATAAACATTCATGGCTTTCAAAATATTTGCACTAAATTGTTTAACTTGTTAGAGGACACTTGCACAAGCCAGAAATGGAAAGAGACAGAGAGAGAAAGTGAGAAAGCACCTCCTCATGAGGCATGGTTATGCCATAATTCCTTCTTCATTTCTCCATTTATCCCACCTTTTTGATATTTCAGGCAAGCACACATGTGCACCAGGCATATTTCTCAAGAAGCAAGCTTTATAAATCAAACTGCAGGGTCATCACGTGGGCTCCTGCTACTTAACCACAAAGCCGTTGGCTGACCCCATAAACTTGTGCTTTAATTCCATGTTGTTAATAAAGTCTCCTTGTATATATCCAAAAAAGGAAATGTGTAAGCATTTTTTTCTATTTGAAAATATAAACAGAAAGATATAGCATAAAATGATTATTTGATCTTTTTCAGTTAGTTTCCCTTTCCTCAATAGCAGCTGTATTATGGCATTTCAAAAAGACATGCATTAATTCTAGTCAAAGAAAAATAACTTAATGGGACTGAATTCTATTCTGTAGAGAACTTGCTTTGTAGCAATATCTATAAGTACTGAAAAGGAGAGTGAATGAAGGCATATGGGGATCTGGAAGAACAGATAGGGTGGCTCTGTGTAGTTAGTTTGGTAGAAGCACTAGGAACTTACATTTTACAATCCTCAAATTTAAAGAGAATTTATGTAACCTTTCCCATTATGTGTCACACCCCTGTCTTTCCTCCGTAATTGCTTTCCTAGATAGTTAGATTTTTTTCAATATGTAGTTATACTAACATTCTCAGGATTGCAGATAAGAGAATTAAGGAAAGGTCAGAACTACAATCAGGATGGGATTCTGGAATAAGAATCAATTTTTTTTCACTAGGATTAAGGCCATAAATTTCAATACAGAGTAGCTCAAATACTGTAGGACTGCCAAAAGCCTTTTGAATATACCTGCCTTGACCAGAAACTCTGGACAACTTACTTTCCAATTTGGTAGTTGCTGACATGTGGCTATTTACATTTGAATTTATATTAATTAAAATAAAAATAAAATAAAGTAATAGATTTAGTTTCTCAGTTATACTAGTTATATTTTATTGGAGCTGGGGCTAGTAACCACTGCAATGACTAACGCAAATTAAAAGCATTCCATCAAGGATAAGTGGATGGCATAATAGTTACATCACTGGACTCCCAGGTACTTCCACTCCTTAATTTAAGTTCTGGAGCTGGTGGCTTAAAACTCATGCCAGGTATGTGTGCATGCATGCCCAAGATTCTAAGAGGAGAACAGAGAAAAAGGGATTGTGGCATGGCCATCTGCCATGGGGAGCAATTTCTTGCTTTCTGTCTCACTGTCTTTCTGGCCCACAGTGCATGAGCTCTATAGTAGGATGAAAAAAGAACATGTCCATCTGTGCAGAATGCTTTATTGGACAGTGCAATAACCACACGGTGCTTAGGTATATTATCTTTTGGGTTTATTACATGATAAATCTGAATGGATTTCTCTTAAATCACTTCTACTAAGACACAGGACAGCTGATAAATGCCACTACATCCAGTCTTTAGGTTTAACCAGGAATTGTATCTGGGCTTCCATGTGGTTCTCAGACTGTGGAACACTTATTTATTTACATTTATTTATTATTTATTTATTTATTTGTTGCCAGGCAGCACATATATTAGTCAGAGGCTTACAGAGAATAAAAGAGAGAGATAGAAAGTGAGAAAGCACCTTTCATAGGAGATGGCCACACCACAATCCTCTCTCCATTTCTCCCTTCTTTCAGCATTTTGGGTAAGCATGCACATATGCCCAGCATATTTTTCAGGGTTCCAAGTTCAGAACTTGAACTATACAATTGGCAATGCAGGATCTAGCTGTCTTAATCACCATGTCACTGGGTAGCCTTGAACACAGTTTTAGCAACACATGCTATTGCATCTAGGCCAGCATTTTCTTCTTTTTAAAAGTTGAATAATGTACCACTATATCTATATACCATATTTTCTTTATTTGTTGATGAACATTTAGGTTTCTTCCTATATTGGCTATTGTGCACAATGCCATCATAAACATACAGATAAAGCTATATCTTCAACATATTGATTTTATTTCCTTTGGATTTGTACCCAGTAGTGTGGTTGCTGCGCAGTATGGTAGTTCCATTTTTAACTTTTTAAGGCACTTTTATACTGTTTCCATAATTGCTATGTTATTTATATTTCTACCAACAAAAATAGAAAGGTTACCTTTTCTCTACATTCTTATCACACTTTTTATTTTATTTAAAAGCTATTGTAACAGGTTTGAGGGAATAATTCATTGTAGATTTTTATTTGTTTTTACTTTTGAGTTTTCTTTTGGAGAGTTTTTTTGCTATAGGCTGCATATGTCTCTGGAGAGACAGAGAGAGCTAGAGAGACAGCAAGAGAGAAATCACCCTCTGGAGGATGGCCATGCTGCAATCCTCCATTCTCCTCCTGGGATCTTAGGTACATATGCACACATGCTTGTCGTGAGTTTGAAGCCACCAGGTTCAGAACTCAACCATGTGGGAGTCAAGCAACATAACTGCTATGCCATCTGCTGATCCCTCATTATGGTTTTAATTTACAATTTCCTGGTAGTGATGGGAAATTTTTCACATGCCTGTTGGCCATTTGGATGTCTTCTTTGACAAATGTCTGTTCAATTCCTCTCCCTTTTTTTATTCCTTTTTAATTTTTTTTTTCTGTATGGCATGTGTGATCTCTAGAGAGAGAGAAAGAGATAGAGAGACAGAAAGAGATAAGTGAGAAGTCACCCCAAGAGGAGATGGGCACACCACAATTCCTTCTCTGTCATTCTCCTCTAAGGACTTTGGGCACACATATTTATGTGACTGGCATGATTTTCAAGCTGCCAGCTCTGGGACTTGAACTGCAGTCAGCCAGGGAGGAGTCCAGAGCCTTAACCACACCAGCTACTGTTCATGTTTTTGGGGTTATTTTACTTTACTTTTACTAGGAAGTTGGAGTTTTTTAAACTATTTTGAAAATTAACCTTTCTCAGATGAAAGGCAGGTAAGCATTTTCCTCCATTTGTAGGTTGCCTTTTTATTCAGTTGATTGTTTTCTTTGCTGTACAGAAGTTCTTTAGATGAATGTAATTCCACTTATCTAATTTTGTTTTTGTTAGATATACTTTTTGTGTGGAGTTCAAGAAATCATTGTCAAGTAGCTTTTATTCCAAATTTTCTAGAGCTTTTTTTTTTAGTTGTATGTCTTATATTTAACACTTAAGACATCTTAACTTGTTTTTTGTGTGACATAAGGTAGTGATCCAATCTTACCTTTTGGCATGTGAATATCTAGTTTATTCAACACTATTTTTATTGAAGAGATTATTTTTCTTCCATTGTGTTCTTGGCATCCCTATTGAAGGTCATTAGACCATACATGTATAGATTTATTTCTGGTCTCTCACTGTATTCTACTAATCTATATGTTTGTTTAAGTTACTTACATGAGTAATACTTATCAAAATAGAGAAATGACCCCCAAAACGGTTAACTATAATTATTTTCACTGTCTTCTGTAGCTATCACATATGTTCAATAAAAATAAATATAATATTTCCCACTTCTTAAGTTTTTTTTTTCTAGCCAAAATTACTCACCTAAACACTGAATACAACATTACTAATAGTAAGAAAAAAAAATAGCAAACAAGCAAAATTTATCAATGAGATTTATGAAGCGAATGCTCATAAGTCAAGTGATCATACATGGTAATTTAGCAAACTACAATATGTTTAAAACTATAAATTATAAGTACTATGTTCAGTTTCTCTTATTCAATTTTATATAACTTGTGCAAAAAAGGAAAGTTAAGAAAACCCTCAAACCTCTGTTCCACTCACAGTTTATTCATCTAGCAAGTCATTGAGAGAAGAGAGTGCAATAGTTTTTCATGTTCATGTATTCATAATGACTTATTTTCAGAATCACTATTTCAATTAAAAATCCTTTGGTGTGATTTTTATCTGAAAGGAAAAAGTAGTTAAGTAATTTATTTCAAAGACTTACTAAAACAATTAATAGTCTTTGAAGTACTTCAGGCAGCTATTGAAAGTTTAGAATCAAAGTTCCAAGAGTTATTCTCATGTCTCTTAGCTGTTCATTAGTTTCATATATTTCTTTTAGACACCATTACTGCCAGGCTGTTGATCAATTACAGTATCTAACAGGGTCTCATTACCACATGACTAATTATTTTGGGTAGATACTCAGAATTTTGTTTTCAGAAAGTACATGTGAGCATAGATGTAATCTCTGAATTGTATTTTTGAACTCTAAATATGATTATGTCTATATTAATATAGTAAGTATTTAAGACAAAAGTTAGAAAGTTATGTCTGATATTATACGCATTTCTAAAATGTGTCTTGAAGATTATCCCTAAATAAAGAAAATAAGGTTCCTGTCAAATTTGTCACTTAGTTTTTACTAGCATATAGAAGAGCGAAACTTATTTGAGTCATAAATCTAATTAATGATTAAAAAACTAAAGGAATATGGCTTTTAAAAGTTTCTGCCGTTTAAATGTAAGACTCCCTCCTGTTTTCTATGTATTTATGGAATTATAACTTTTTTTTTTAACTTCTGCCATAGGGTCTTTGTGTTCACCAGAAAGAGAAGGGGAGAAATAAAGTAAGAAATCGACCCCTGAGAAGGGATTGTCATGCCACAATCTCTTCTCCACCACTTTCTTCTCAGGATTTTGGTCACATATGCATATACACTCGGTGTAATTTTCTGGCACATGTTCAAGACTCAAATCATGCAGTGCCTTAACCTCCTCACCAACTGCTGGCCTACAACATTATTGTTAACGAAGATTAGATAATCATTTCATTTCCTCTTAGTCCTCACAAAGAAAATTGATGCCAGGACCAGCAGATTGCATAATGGTTACGTCGCTGAACTCCCACGTAGTCGACCATGGTTTGATTCCCAGATCTGGTGGCTTAAAACTAATGCCAGGAACATGCACATGCTTGCTCAAAATTCCAAGAGGAGAAGGGATTGGATTGTGACATGGTCATCCACCCTGGGGGGTGATTTCTCACTTTCTGTCTCCCTCTCTCTTTGTCTCACCAGCGAGCACACGCACCCTATAGCAAAAAACTCTCTTAAAAATGATGCCTAGACATTAATATTTGTCTATGTTATGAATAGTAAGTAAATGGTGAGGACACACTGTGGACTGGTTGAAACTTACTTTTTAATTGTAAAAGTCACTATGTATCAAAGTCACACTATTTCCTAGTGTTAAGTATGCTACTAAATATAATTTAGCATCTTGTCTTAGATTAATATTTCTTCACTTCCATACATATGGCAATGTAAACAGATTAGAGACAAATTGCCAATATGATCTAAATACTACTAGCAAGTAACTTTTGGAAAATTATCACATTTCACACATCATTAAGTTATGAATACTTCTGTACAATATTCTCTGAATATGCCAGTGAAGTATCTATTGGTTAACTCTCCAGGATAGTGTAAAAATCTATCTACTTCCCTAGAGTAGGAAAAAGTAACATAAAGATCAACAAAGTTTTTATTTGCCAGTGTTTTACAGGCTATAAAGGAAGTCATTAACTCCTTTAGACAGACTGATGACCAATAAATTGCACTACAGTACTTTCCTATTTATTAGACACACTTTACAGATTTGGGAATCAAACTAACAAGAAAACGGTAAGAAACCAGATCAATTTCTCAGAATGCGTAAGTGTAAAGACTGTCCTCTTAACAACTATAGTTAACTAACGTTTTAGGGAACATGGATATTTTATTGGGAAACTGTAAACCTCAAATTAATATGAATAAATTATGCTAATTTAAAAGAAGTAAAGGAAGAATAAAATTTAAGAAAGGTATGAGCCAAAAGTTACAAAAAATAGAAGAAAATTTTAAAATATTTTGGAAGAGTTTTTGGCTTTAATGATCAGTGACATTGAAACTTTCATATGACCAAATAGAAAATACGACCTCAGTAGATAATCACATTCCAAGAATGAGGGGAAAAAAGGGAAAAGGCTGAAATGATCATGTCCAGTTGTATTTTTCTAAACTCATTGAGGACAGAAATTAATGAGCATATGAAAAAAAGAGCTGGAATCCAGTGCTAATGGGCATCCTTTCTACATGGAAGGAATTGTAAAGGTGGGGATGAGTCTTTTTCCCTCTAATGCACTTCAATTTGGGCTTCAGTTCCTTTACCTAGTAACACAAATGACTAATGTTTAATTTCTTCTTTTTTTTTCGGAGAGGTTTTGTTGCTATAGGGTGCGTGCACTAGCCAGACAGACAGAGAGAGACATAGAGACAGAAAGCAAGAAATCACCCCCCAGGGGGATGGACACGCCGCAATCCCTTCTCCTCCATTCTCCTCTCGGGATCTTGGGCACACACACACACACGCGCCTGGCGTGAGTTTTAAGTCACTGGGTCCGGGACAAGAACCACAGTTGACTACGTGGGAGTCCAGCGATATAGTCATTACACTAACTGCTGGTTCCCCAATTTCTTCTTTTATTATATATTTATTTTTTCTTTCTTTCTTTTTTTTTTCTTTTTTCTTTTTTTTTTTTTTTAGAGAGTTTTTTTCTATGTGGCATGTGCACTTACCAGAGAGACAGAGATAAAAAGCAAGGAATCAATGCCTTCTCCAGTCCCTCTCGGGATTTGGGGCATGCACACACACACATGCCCAGCATATGGTTTTTTGTTTGTTTGTTTCTTTGTTTTTACAGCATGAGTTTTTAAGCTGTCAAGTCCAGAACTTGAACAGTGGTCGACTGTGTAACCATTTTTATATTTTTATGCATATTTTAAAAATTCATGGTAGGACATCTGTGTTCATGAAAGAGAGAAAGAGACAATTCCCTCCACAGGCTTCAGTCAAATTGTAATCCCCTTCTCCAGCCTTCTAGAATTGTGTGCAAAGCCACATGGGCCCAGTGTGTTTTTATGCTGGCTAGGCCAGGGACTTGAACCATAGTTGGTATGTAGCTTCCAGTTACACAGTCCAGTTTGATATCACCATGCTTCATAGACCGGGCCACACATTTTTCTTTACACTTAAAATTTCTGTATCATCGAGATTTTTCTTCTGCTGTCTCTCTGGTGATGAACACAGGTCAGGTATATGTTTCTCATTATGGAATACCCTTGTAAATTCCGACGCTTAGATTGATTTTTTTTTTTCCCCACTTATACATACTGCCACCTACTGTTTGTCTGTGGTATGCTAAAGAATTAAAAATTAAATGAGAATTTGCAGAACCATATCACACATTTTTTTTTATCGTCCCACAAAAATACTTCCTAAAGAGACCTTGATACTTGTTGTGATCTAGATTTAATCACTCATGGGCTACTAACAAATAAGTAAGGCAGACTATAATGTAGAAAAAGTCTGTTTTATAGAGCATTAGAAAAAAAGCTAAGTTTTTGAATCTTGAGATAAGTAAGCAAAAATATGGTGACAAAAACAAAAGTAATTCAATGTGTGCAGATCAACATTAATGTTTAATATATTTATTTAATTATTTATTTTTAATTAATTAACTACTTTTTATTATCAGTCATACATTAAATCACTATACATCATTTACATTGTGAAGAGACTTCACCCAGCATGATATACACCTCAGTCTAGCCCAGTTGAGACCACTGTACACAGATGGTGTCAACAGATAAACCGTACCTATGTCTCACAAGTGTCTTACCAGATCAACATTCATTGGAAAGAAAAGGTGGCAGAATATGGGGTCATATGATTAAATCATATTGAAACAAATGATAAGATTCTGAATGTCCATTGAAGAGAGCTATGGTAAGTTATCAATATGATTCTGATTTGGTGAAAATTAGAACAAGCAGCCATCTAAGACCAGTACGAAATATTAGAAACCCTATCCATCTCCATCTCTGACATTAAAAGGCTTCAAAATCCACCTGTCGTAGCTCAAGCACAGTTCAAAAACAGATGTAGCAACAGAAATCACTTACTTTTGAGTCCAAGATCTGTCGAAGTAGAGATAATGACAAGACTATCAATTATATTCATTTGTCAGATTTATTTACACATTCATCATTATTTGCCTAGCAAATATTCCTAAATTTCAGAAACTATGCTAGATGGGAGAAAATTAGCTGAGAATAGACCACATTACTCTTTCTAGGTCTTTCTCCTTAAAAATCTCAAGTGTTACTGTCCTTGCTATCATATCATTTGATTTCATCCCCAACACTCCTTCCTGCAGTCATCTGTAGACATTTCCCTTAATTCCTCTAGTTCTTCTATGAATATAGTCTATTAGCAAAACTAGTGTTGTCATAGTTCTTGGTGTTTTAAGAACCAAGAATATAACCTTTCCATATTCATGGTTCTTAGTGCCTTGAATGTTCCTCTAACTATGGATCTGTCTATACCTTAACTCAGTCCCTAATAATATATGTGTGTATACATGGTAATGTCCTAGATTTTGACATTGTTCCAATAGTTGATACGTGTTCATCATCTACATAATTTCCAGGACCAGCAGGTCTCATGGTGATTAAGGCATTGGACTCCACATACAGTTTGAGTCCTGGACCCAGCAGCTAGAAGAATTATGCTGGACAGAGTGTGTGCATACCCAAAATCTCAAGAGGAGAATGTAGGAGAAGGGATTACCTCATGGCCACCGCCCCTTGGGGGAAGAGTGATTACTCACTTTCCCTCTCACTGGCTATTTCTCTCTCTTTCTCTGTCTGTCTTTCTCTCTCAGACAAACACACATGCCCTCTGGCAAAAACCTTAAGAGGAAAAAAATTAACTTTTAAACTATTTAGAATCATACCGTATTTTTCTTCTTCAGTTTCTTCTGTTTGAAGACAATTTCATGCCTTCTTGATCTTGAAAACTGCAACACATTCTCTTTCCTCTTCACTGTCATGCGATGATTTTGTTTATATTTTGTGAAGTACGTAAAAGTAATGCTTTGAGTGCTCTCACTGCCACTTGCAAATATTCTGTGTTTGAATTGTTGTCATCTCTCCTGAAATTAAGGGTAGTGAGATTGTCCTTGTAACTAATGCCAACTCTTATCACTCACTAGAACCCATAGTCGCTTACTTACTCTAAGTTATTAATCCAGCATTTGCCTCCTCTTCAGTTCATGTGAATTTGCCCTTTCTACTCCATCATCTTTGCTTTAGCATACAACCATACAGTAATATATCCTTAGTTATTAAACAATATATTTTATTTAATGTGCCCTTGACCCCATCCTTTCTCATAAAATAGCCAAAAGAGTTGTCTATGATGTTTTCTTCAAATGATTTTCCTTCATATTTTTTGCTGTATTTTATTTTTTTTATTTTATATTACATTTAATCACATATATCTTTACAGTGTATAACATTTCTTTTTCCAGCATGATTACCATGCATATCAGTCAAGACAAAGACATTACTATACACATCAGCAGCAGCAAATAGCTTTTCATTTATTTTTCAGATTTTTTAAAAAAATTTGTATTCTCTTTTTTTTTAAAACATTCTACCTCTATACATCATTTGGTTTGTAAAGAGAATTTACCCAACATGAAATACTTCTCAGACCAGTCCAGATGAGAATACTGATGTTGTCATTAATAGGTAATAAACCATTACTGTGTCCCATAAATGTCATACCTCTCTATTTTTTTCTCCCTGATATTTTCTGTAGTATTTGTCACATGATATTATTTCTTCTTTCTTGAAAAACATTTTCACCTGATAAGTAGGACAATACTCTGTTCTCTACCTACCTCTATGGTCAGTCCTTCTCCATTTTCCTTACACACTCTTTTTTTTTGTTGGTTTCTCTAAATTATATAATTTATGATGCCCCAGGGATTATTTTTTGAGTTTTTTATTTATCATTTAAAGTCATATTATAGATAATTACATCCAATCTACTAACCTTAAATCAGAGTTTTAAAATCCTCTCATTATTATTATTACCCCCCTTAGGATAAAAATGAAATTGAATTTACAATCTCTCTAATAATAGAAATTAAATATTAAGCAATACAAGTTCATTAGATAGCTTTGAGCTATGGAGGGCCACAGACCCTAAAAGATCTCAGATTTTTTTCACCTGGGAGGATCTAATTTTTTTTATTTTCTGGAGGGAACTTATACACCTATTGAGAATGCATACTTTAAATTTTACTTATAGTTTAATGAATCACAATTTTATATTTGCAGGAAGATCTTGAGGTGAACCCTAACTCATTACCAACTACCTGAATGACCCTTTTAGTTGATGTTTAACAGGTATCACAAATTTAAAATGTCCTATACCAAAATTCTAATGTTTATCTTTGCAAGTCTTTTTCTTGTTCCCTTTCTCTTTTGAAGTCTTCCCTCTTCTCAATAAATGGCAAAGTAGTTGTTACATTTGTTCAGATTCAAAGCTTTGAGAGCACCTATGTTTCCTCTTCATCATCATTTCATCAGTATGTCTGGTTGGAGCTAGCTTTACAATTTACTCAGAATACAACCACTTCTCATCATTTCTATCATTAATTCACCTAAATAGCACACTGTTGTGCCTTAGTCAAATTACTGTAACACTGCCCTTTTCTTTTTTTTTTTCTCAGATTTCTCTTCTGATGTCTGCTCTCGCAATTCCATGAGGAAACTACAAAACTGTGTGGAATAATGGAATTAAATATATGTTTATTTTGGTGCAAAAATAAGCAATGCATATGTATAGTTTTTCCATACTATACATGATCATAAACTTTGTGAAGATTCACCTATATTTTCCAAGTTATGTGGAGTCAGCCAGGTGACATGGTGTTTAAGGCAGCTTGATCCCACTGGCTAAATGTATGGTTCAAGACCTGAGTTCAGTGGTTTGAAAAACATGGCAGGCATGTGTGTGTGCATGCCCTAAGTCTGGAGATGAGAATAGAAGAGAAGGGATTCTGGCATAGTTGTTGCCCCCTAAGAGATGATTTATCATTTTTTTTTTCTCTCTCTGTCTTTCTCTCTGGTGAGCTTATGGAAAACAAACAAACGAACAAGAATAAACTAACAAACATCAAAAAATGTGTCTGGTTTCACTCGACCAGAAATTGAATGAATAAAGTGAGGAACATACATTCTACAAAATACCTGTGGGATAAAGAGTCTGCCAACTTGCTTCCAGAAACATAGCAAGAACGGAAGCTTTCCCAGCTTTTTAAAATTTATGGCTTACCCTAGAAAGTGGAGCATTTTAGATTAAAGTAAAGAACAAAGATCCACTTACCAGAGACGTTTCTATGCCCTGCTAATTATTTGATTCTGTTATACTTTAATATCTTCTTTCTATATTTCTAATTTATATAAGAGATAATGAGCCAATGACTTTGTTTTTTTGTGGCAATATAGAATGCTAAAATACAAAATCATCCTTTCCAAAATGTATATATCATCTACACTTACATGACTTAAGCTTCTGTGTTACCATTTTCTTAGAATTTAAAACAAGATTTTTATGTGTTTCAGTAAATCCCCTTAAAATATATAGAGTTTGAAAACAACAACAAAACAGTTAAGTATCCTTTGATAATTATTGTATAATTATTCATTTTCAATATAAACAAATCAAATTGGGGTTAGCCCCATGGCCAATGTTTAATGGGGTTAGATCCCACACAGATGACCATGGTCCAAATACTGGTGGCTTTTTTGGAAAAACATGCCTGGCCTGTGTTCATGCAAGCTTAAAATCTCAACAAAATTAAGAAATTGGAGGACAAGGGATTGAGGTATGACCATGTCAACTAGGGGAGGGGGGGTGCTTTCTACTTCTCTTACTTATCTCCTTCTTTCTCTGGTAAGCATGCTTGCCCACTGGGGGGATACCTTATAGACAGTATAGCTACTTAGAAGGTAATATTTAGGTAGATATGAAATCTATGATCATGTGTAGCTCTTGAATCCCGAAAACATAAATACAATCTCCAATGTTGCCTTTTTTAAAATGTGAGACATTTTAGTTATTCACAGAAGTTCATTATTTAATGCAAATTTGCAAGATTCATGTATAATACCATTGCTTATCAGTTAGGCTACAATCTATTTACATTGACAAAGCAATATTTACAGAGTCCAATGAAATCCTAGGGATTCTAGAAAAGCATAAAAAACTTTCAGAGAGAAAAGATATTTGTTTAAATTGTATAACAATCTTCAAAATTTTGCTAAAATATAATAAAAGTTAACTTTCAAAGCTATCTTATTTAATGTAATATTTTAACAGTTTAGATTATTTGCACATTTTTCTGAAGCAATGAAAAGAGTTTAAATGTAATAATTTTATCCCATTTGTTACATTCTATTTTTTTTTTTGAGAGGTTTTTGCTATAGGTCATATGTGTTCACCAGAAAGACAGAGAGAGAGACAGAGAGACAGAAAGTTAGAAATCACCCTCTCCCCGCCAGGGGGGACGACCAGCTGCAATCCCTTCTCCTCCATTCTTCTCAGGATCTTGGGCACACACGCACAGGCACCAGGCATGAGTTTAAGCCACCGGGTATGGGACTTGAACCACAATCGACAATATGGGAGTTCAGGGACACAGTCATTATGTCAACTGTTGGTCTCATATTTGTTACATTCTTTAAAACTATTTTTCAAACATTAATTTTACAAATTATGGAAGGAAAAATAATGCTTATTCTGAACTTGCAATGCTCATAGTAGGTTAACTTATCAGATTTGATTTTTTTTCAGTTACTTAGTAGCTTTTAACTATTGGAGACCAAATGAATAACAGGTGGCTTTGTTCTATGTGGTCATTACTTTTTCTCCTCATAAGATAAGGCTACATAAATAAGGCATTTAAAAATGAAAGCAAATAAAAACGACTACAACCATCAGCACAAAGATATTAGGAGAATTAATAGACAATTGAATACTTCTACTCCCCTGGGGGTTTGATTATCTTTTGTGAAGTAAAGTTCCATAAAATTCAGTGGAATAAATGAACAGAAGAAAATCTTGCCTTTTATAATATATAATTATATACCATTGTTCTATCATTTCTCTCAGTAAAAGTTAACGCACATAAAGGATGCCAAGATTATTGTACTATTATAAATATAGAACATTAGGGAACAGCAGATGGTGTAGTGGTTGTGTTGCTAGACTCCCATGTAGTAGGCTGCCGTTTGAGTCCTAGACCTGGTAGGTAGCTCAAACCTCACTCCAGATGCATGTGCATGTGTGCCCAAGATCCCTAGAGGAGAATGAAAAAGAAGGGATTGCGGTGTGGCCATACTCTCTAGGGGGTGATTTCTATCTTTCTGTTTCTCTGTCTCTGTCTTTCTCTCCAGTGGGTGCATGTGCCCTGTAGCAAAAAATCTCTCTCTAAAAAAATAGAAAACACTAGGGGTCATTATTATTACTCAATAGTGGAGCACAAATATTGGACCTTTTCTTAGAGTATAAAATCAACATTAGCAGATTTTATCTATAAAATTATTTCTGTACAAAATGATTCCAGAAAATTATTTTTTTAAATACTAGTAAGATGAAAAAAATTTATAAATACATATTCTTGCCATAGATTTTTACTTCTGGTGAACAAATTTTTAAGACTCTAAAAGACTGAATTATCTATACTAAACTTTTTTTTTTAAACAGAGAAAATCATGGAGGTTATGGAAGTAAAATAAGTTGTGTAATGTCATATAATATTTCCTAAAACAATACCATATCATTGTATTTTATGTTCTAGGATTTCTCCTCTTTATCCTTTTGAAAAGAGTTACTCAATTTTATTTTGTAATATTAACATATATAGATTTATTGAAAAACTAGTATGATAAAAGATTACTGGTTATAAGATTTTTGTTATTATAAATAATAAGTTATAATCTCCAATACACTTAATGTAAAAAATCATAAAGTTACAAAATACCTTAGACAAAAGTGTGATGGTTTTACAAATTTTTGAGAATGCAAATCCATAGGCATGTAAAGTAAAAAGCTCAGATAAGTTTAGCTTAGCTCAACACATGCTTAATGCATGAGTAGTGTATGTTTAATAATGCTTTACACAGCTCTATATATGCTTAAATGATTAAAATAATGACTATCACTTATATCAGATAACTCTTTTGAAAGTTCTGACTTGTATGAAGCAAATGCTATAGCACTATTGCATACTATTGCACATTTTTAAAAATTTCATTTCTTGTTTCACAAACAAAACTTGGGATCAGCAGTTAGCGCAATGGCTATGTCGCTGGACTGCCATGTAGTCGACTGCGGTTCGCATCCTGGACCCGGTAGCTTAAAACTCACGCCGGGCGCGTGTGCGTGAGTACCCAAGATCCTGAGAGGAGAACGGAGGAGAAGGGATTGCAGCATGGCCATTCCCCCCTGGAGGGTGATATCTCGCTTTCTGTCTCTCTGTCTCTCTCTGTCTGTCTGGCGAGCGCACACGCCCTATAGCAAAAAAACTCTTCAAAAAAAAAAAAAAAACCTTTTTTTAGATCAGGGGTCCCCAAACCCTGGGCCATGAACTAATACCAGTCCCTGGGTCTATGGCCTATTAGAAACTGATTGCATAGAAGAACAGCAGGCTAGAAAGAGGAGCTTTACCTGAATTTATAACCACACCCCACCACTTACACCAAGGTCAATGCTCCGCCTCCAGTCATATCAGAAGGGGCATTTGATTCTCATTGGGATCTCCAGGATGTGACCATCTACTTGCAGGAAGGCAAGCTTAGGGCCCCCACTGATTCTGCATTGTGGTGAGTTGTATAATTTTTTCATCATATAATGTACTACTAATAGAAATAACAATCACAATAAATGTAATGTTCTTGAATCATCCTGAAACTGTGCTCTTTCCCCCCGCCCCAAGTCCATGGAAAAAATGTCTTCCATGGGACCAGTTCCTGGTGCCTTAAAGGTTTTATATCAGTGCTTTAGATAGCATTGGAAATTATACATTTACATGCCAAATAACACTTATGTTATTTGTAAAATATATACATATACATATATATATATATATATATATATATATATATATGTACACACAGTTAAATTTTAAGTATTTACTTGTGTATGCATTTTTTTCTTAAACAAGAGAGAGACAGAGAAAGAGAGAGATACAGTTACCCCCAACAGGATCTTCATACAATAATCCACCTGTGGCCCCAGCCCAGGAATGAAGAGCACACATGTGTGCACCTAGCATTCAGGGAGGCCCTGAGACAGCACCTGAGGTCCTTCCTATGTGGGAGCAGTTACATTATCCCTTCACCACCATCTGGACCAATAGTTAACTTTAAAGGTGAGAAGAAAAGTTTTTTAAGTTTTTTTTTTCTTCTTTTCAAGTAGGTAATAGTTTTTAGAATGAAAATATAAATCTGGTTTGCTTTTAATGATCAACACAGTGTTTTGCTTGCTATTTTCACAATAAGACCCCAGGATAGCATTATAAGATAACTTATTTTTGGTTGTTAATTATAATTTTCAATGGAATAAGATGGAAACTTAACAATTTTAATTCAATTATTACTGACAATTTGAAAATTCCAGCCATGATATTCAGTGTTAGTATGTTTGTTCCCACCTAGATTTGCTTTGGCTCATAGTACGGCAAGATTTTTTTTTTTTTAAAGCATTTTGTGATTTGTCAAGTGTGTTTTTATTCGATATATTAGTAACGGAATTTGTTCCCTGTATCTCAACAAGAGACACTGGAAGTATGTCATCCCAGAAGTAGGATATTTGCTTGAATTGTTCCTTTGACTATCTCAAATATTTCCATAATTTCTTATGCATTGCTTCCAACCTACTCTTCCACTCTATTTTCATATAATTATCTAAACAAAATGATTTTCCTCTTCTTTCCCTTTCCCATCTTCCTTCTTTTCCTCAATCTATTCTCCATAGTAATACTTAGTAAAGCACTATATTCAGTGTTACAGAACACAGTGAGTGTAGGGCTAGGAGTTAAGACGCATCATATGATACAAGATAAAAGTTAAACCTATAATAAATTAGTTATACATTCTGTAATAGAAGTTCTAAATAAAATATTTCCTTCGCCTTAATCTAGTTCAACGTTTGTGCTTCATTTAGGATTCACCTCACACTTAACCTTCCAGTATTTTAAGTTTAAAATATTTTCCTGAAAAAAAAAAAGTCTAAGCTATTTTCCTTTCCCATTCAAGAAGTTTCCAAAATCCCATCTTTTCATGGAATTTCTTAAAAAGAATAACAGAATATAAATTATATGGACATAAAAGATAATTTCTAATATCATACTAATAAAGAATATAGAAAGCTAGAACTTGGTTTGACACTCTTCATAGTTAACAACCATTTTTAAAAATGAAAAGTAAGCCTTCTCATTTATATGTGCATATGTGTATATTTTAAAATTTGAAAAAAATTAGATCTAGATGCTGGAAAAAAAGCCAAGTTGCACATTGCAAAGATGTACAGTGATTAAATGTAAATTTTTTAAAAAGTTGTATCTATATTTTAAATAATAAATATGAAATATGCATATCACCTCTTCCTACTCAGTTTTAGGTACCCTTTCTGTTTTTTTGGCTTTGATCCTTTCCTTAATGCAGTGAGATCATTAATTGTGTGCTCAATTTTGAACTGCTTCAGATTTTTTCTGGTGTGCTGTTCCAACATTTAACAAGGTTTTCTTAGCTTTTCAGGTTCAATGAATTTGTGAAAGTGGCAGTTATGTGAATTTCCAATCTTTTCTTTTGAAAGCCAAAGGGAATGGAGGCAGTTAGGGGCTTCAGGGCAGCAGTCAACTATTACAGTTTTTTTTTTTTTTTTTTTTAAATAATATAGTGTTTTCTCTGCTAAGGAAGGTAACAAGGGAATACAAAACTAGGTTTGCAGTTGAGTAGAGAAATATCGACTCCACAAAAGTAAATAGAAGACACAAAATACAGAACATTTCGCAGAGCAATATTTAGAGATTAGGTCAGCCTTCAAGTCATTTACTACAAACCAACTAAATTAACCAGAAGAGACTCATACTATAGGGAAGAACTTTAAGATTTTATTTGGTAGATGGATTGTTTAGTGGTAATCTGTTCTCACTTTTTTTTTCCTTTAAAGGATATCTTAATAAGATCATTTCAATTTACAGAAAATATATAGATTTACTGAATGAAGTTAATCAATGTTTATTGGTTTTATGTTCTTAGCAACTTTAAATAAATAAGTAAGCTAGAATTTACATTAAGTATTAAACATGTAAATGAGGGAACACCCTGGATGAAAAGATGCTTTTTCTATAAATTTAAAAAATACAATACAAGGCTAGAATTCAAAATATTCATTAGATACCTAAACTACTAAAAATCATGAATCTTACTTGTTAAGCATTCATACTAAATTCAATTTTTATAAAATAATAAGGCATCATGTCCCTGAATAAATCTTTTAGTTTTAAAGATTTATTTTATTTAATTTTATCTATTCATTCATTTATTATAATTTGACCATAGAGAAAGAGAGACAGAGAGAGAGACAAGGAAAATGAGAAAGCAAGCTACTAGGTTCAGGACTGGAACCGAGAACAGTCCTGTGGGAGTGTCCAGCACCTTAATCACCACACCACCAGCTGGTCCCCAAATAAATCTTTTTTTTTTTTTTTTTTGGTATGGGTTTTTATATTAGGCACTTCGCCAGACAGACAGAGAGAGACATAGAGACAGAAAGCAAGAAATCACCCCCAAGGGGGGATGGTCACGCCGCAATCCCTTCTCCTCCATTCTCCTCTTGGGATCTTGTGCACACACGCACACGCATCTGGCGTGAGTTTTAAGACACCGGGTCTGGGACGCGAACCATGGTAGACTACGTGGGAGTCCAGCGACATAGCCACTACGCTAACTGCTGGTTCCCAATAAATCTTTTTTATAAGAGCATATTTTTAAAAAATTCTGACATCTATGAAGAAAATGCAACTATGCTGTGAAATTAACTGAAGCTTAGCCAGTATTTAATTTATCTTTTGGAAACTCATTGTATACTGTTAGAGAGGAGAGGCAATAAAGCAGTTTCAACTTAAAAAGTGATCCTAGGACTTCTAGGCAACAGAAAATGAATATTTGTTTCAGTACTTTGGGCAAGTCAACTATTTCAATAGAAGGGAAGGAGTCAGTAGGCTGACTCTGTTGTAAGCTTTTGACTATTCTATTTTCTGAAACATAACAATTATTCGATAAAAATTTTAATTGTTGAAAAGAAGACATGGTTTCTAATTTTTTCTCTGCTACCCCAAGCTTATGAAATGAAGCAATCTGTTTTTTCATTATAGTACTATTTCTTTGCCACTGAGAAAAGGAATTGGCCTGAATAACCACTAATATTCTTGTCAAATGCAAAAATTTTATGTTGACATAAGGAATAAAGTTTTACATGCAAACATGTTTTTCTTAATTTTGTCTTAAATCGGTAACAATTTTCTTTTATGGTTTTAAATAGAGCTAGTCTGTGCTTCCTTAAACAGTGTATATTGGCTAGGCATTAAATATTTCTTAAAGACTTAGATCCTAATCATGAACATTAATTAGTTGATTTTACAGCCTTTCCCCTTGCTCTTAGCTGTTTATTTTACTCTCAGCTTTAAGGGATCCCTATTTTAAAATAAGTGAGCTTGAATAAGCTTTGGGACCTAGGGGAATTGATGAAAAGAAAACATGCTCTTTTCAATATAAAAAGGGTGAATTAAGATTCTGAGCACAAGTGGGGAAAAAAAAAAAAGCTTTGTTAAAAAAAATAAGAAGAAGAGTTCTGACTTTTTAAAAAGGATCTCAAGAGGATCTGGCTTTACAGTCCAGGGAGTTAACTTATGAGTGGAAATCAGCCATGCTGAAGACAGTATGGAGCTCTGGGAACTGTCGAAGGACAAGTGATAAAACTCTCCTAAGGGTTTCTACTTCAAATCTCTTGTATAGTGCTTTGTTGGTCAAACACACTGAACCTGCATAATTTCTTTGACATTTTCTATTATACAAAATACCAATGGTCCTCATTTATGTTGGTTTTATTTATAATTTGATTATTTATTTATTTTTTAAATTCATGGTAAAACATGGGCACTAAAGAGAAAGAAATAGAGTGAAGAGTATCCCCCAGGGTCTGGTCAATACCATAGCCCCTTTCTTCAGAACATCAGGTCTTCCTCCCTCACTAGCATGCATGGTGTACTTCAGAATGACTGGGCTCAGTATTTAGAGCAGGGTGACAGTGAAAGACCTTCTGTTGAGCAGCTGCAGCACAGAGTGAACCTGATTTATGATTTTTAAAATTTTATGGTAGAACAAAAGTGATACACATCTAGTAGGACTGTACTTCAAGTGCCTATACCTGTTTTTCACTTTCAGTAAGGTATTTTCTAAATCTGTTAACTCATTATGTGAACTATTCAATACTTTATTATAAAATAAGCTTCACATTAGGTGATGTCGTCCAATAGTAGGTTAGTATAAATATTCTGAGCATGTTTAAGGTAGGCTAGGCTTATTGACGACGTTTGCTATGTTAGATGCATTAAATGCATTTCTGACTTAACCATAGTTTCAACTTATGATAGATTTCTTGTGCTATAACCCCATTCATTTTACATACAAGAGCATCTATATTACTAAATACATTTTATGCTTTCATATAGTGAATTACTATAAATAAATCTGGAATGTATATATTAATAGAGCCATAGCTAGCCAGAACTTATAACCTAAGCCTTGTAATTAATGGAGTATGAGATAATCCACAAAGCAGTGAAATGGCTTCCTCTCTGAGTGATAGGTTCCTCTGCATTGACCAAACATCCTGGGGGTTTACTCAGAGCCAAAACTTTTAATAGAGACAAAAAACAATACTTTTTTTTTTTTTCTTAATGAGAAGGTGCAGACTACAAGGTTTGTAATTATTAGAAAGTTTCAGATTAGTAAACTACTTGATTCATACTATGTATGATCCAGAAATTTAACATGCTTGTTACCACAGGTAACAAGATGGTTGTAGAAACAGGTTTCTTCCACAGCTGCCAGTCTTCTCAGAAGCAGGTTCTTTTATGTATGGGAGTGTGGGTCTTTATATCTGATGAGAGAAAGAGAAAGACAGGAAAGAAACACAGAGAGAGAAAGTAAAGAAGGATGGAAATAAGCTTGCATCCTGAAAAACTAAAGAGATCTCAGAAATAAGAGACAACAGCATTTGATGAGAGAAGAGAACTGGATTATACTAACAGTGTCATCTTCCTTGACCTCTGAATTCACCCTGGTGTTTTCACCTAAGCAAACAGGAAATTATGACAGAAATGAAAGTAGTTCATTTGTTTGGGAATTGAAACAGGTACTAGGTAATTACAGACAGTCTTCCCAAGCCGACTAAACCAAAGTACCAGAGAAGTAATCATTAATTATCAACATATCTAGTGAACATTTTCTTCAGTATTTTCATTTCTAGTAAATGCATAAATTATACTTACGTGTAAAACATACCTACAAAATATATTAATAAAAATTTCCCAATGACATTGAGGTGGTCATCAATTTATTAATTTATTGTACATTTTAAATAATTATTGAACAAATTAATTTGATGACTTTGACGCAACCAAAACTAATCTAAATCTGGATTAGAATAATAGAGCACTTGGAAACTAGGAAATTACTGTGGTAGTTCAAATTATGGGTATTAAGTAAAACACAGAAACTTGTAATTTATAGGAGGAATCTGCATTTTACAGGATGAAAAAGAAAGAATTATAATGGAATCCCATGCTTCTTTCCAACATCTACAAACATGTGAGTGTATTTTCAAATACAGTTTGAAAAGTGTTGTCACACAGAAAGACTAGAAAAATTACAGGTAATTTAATCTGAAAGCATAGCTCACTAAAAACTCAGAATGTGAGGCCAGATAGTGGTGCAGCTGTAACAAAACTCAACCCACAGAGGAAGGTCCTGGGTTCATGTCCTGAGTCTCCCGGAACACGATGGATGGATGCACACTTGCTCGTGGTCTGAGCTGACAGGCTGGGGGTGGATTGGTTGGATTGCTGTGTGAAGACTCTGTCAGGGTGCCTGTCTCTCTCGTCCTTTTCTTTCTCTTTCACTTCCTCTCTCTCTGTGTGTGTCTCTGTCTCTGCTCCTGTCTTTTTATCTCTCATGGAAAAAAAATAAATGGCTAAAATATAAAACTTGAAATGTGTCCCTGAGGGTTAATGCGTAAGTCTTCTTTGCTTTTGTTTCATTTCCTTTCTCCTTTTACTGAAGAGATTGTAAAATAAAACATAGTAAGTGATATTTAAGAAATCATACTCTAAATACTGTGGCACACAAAGCCATTTCTAAAGAATGCTCTAAAACCTTATTTTTTAAGTGTTTACAAAGTAGACTCTTAAACTTGCAGCAACTCCTCAGCCTTGTCATACAAAACATCTTATAAGGTACACTTTCCATGTACTCAGAAACATTTGATGGCTGATTGAATAATGTTACAATGGTTCCAGTGAGTACATTCAAAATCTTAAGGAATTACAACTCTTAGCAAAACTATTTTTTTAATGGGCATTTAAAAAAATTGCTATAGCTTACATGTGTTTACTAGAGAGAGGCAGAGGGAGAGAGAGTGAAAAAGAAACCTTCCAGGAGGAATGTCCACACTGCAATCCCTTCTCCTCCATTCTCCTCCAGAGATTTAGAGCATGCATGCATATATGCCCAGCACGTTTTTAAGCTGCCAGTCCCAGGACTCAAATCACACATTTGAACATGTGGGATACAGCAACCTTAACCATCATACCACTGACTGGCCTGATAAATTTTTTTTTAACTAGAACTTTCTACAAACAAATTTCTATGTTAAGTGACCTTTTTGAGCCTGTGGAAAGAAATGTGTTTAGCTTTCAGATTGTACCTAAAAGAAGTACATATTATTTCAACTGATACGTTTTATTCTTTACTTCCTATAATTAGAAAATTTATGTAGGGAAGTGTATACCTGCTACATTTGCTATCATATCCCTGCAATTACAACAGTGTCTGGAAAATGCTGATAAAGTCAGTATAATATGTTGATATTTCGTTGGTGTCACATCTTGAATTTTGTTGAAAAATGTGTGAGTAAATAATATGAAACACTCCTGGGAGTCTTTGAAAGGTTTTGTAGCCAATGACTTGTGAGCTTGAAGTTTTCCAAGTTTTCAAGTCAGGGCAGTTAAGATGATACCTGCTGTCATTAACAGAAGGAAAAACAAACAGACAAACAAACAGAAAACAAAAACAAAATTAGAGGATAAAAATAGAACAACTAGGAAAAATGCAAAGAAAATAAATTCAGAAATGGCTAAATTATGGCCAAAAGGCAATAAGTATAAAAGTGAAATTTCTGACGGTCAGTAGGAATGTGTGAAGTTCACAGCTAGTGACAGAGAATTTTGAAGTATTGTCCTGGATGTAGTATTGTATTTCTGAAAACAGATGAGTTTGAACAGATGAGCGTCAATATCTTGTTTCTTTGAAAACACACACACACACACACACACACACACACACACACACACACACAGAGAGAGAGAGAGAGAGAGAGAGAGAGAGAGAGAAACAGAGAAGATAGAAGTAAAATATTAGAGCTATATAAAGTAAAAGAGAAGGAAACAGAGTAAAACAATAGGGAACAGAACAGTGTAATGCAAGAAAAGTGAATTTTCACAAGGAGAAAATAGTCAACCCCATCAAATGAATAGTATCATTTAAGATCTGAAAGTGTGAACTATAAACTCCTCTCAAACTGACTCTGAACCAGAGCAGACTAAGATAAAAAAAAAAAAAAAAATCTAATTAAATTGAACTTTGGGGTTCAGACAGAATTTGGCAGCTCTGTGAAAACTGTTTTACTTTGAGAAACTGATTAAGTGTGCATTCTTTACCATACCTAGTCATTTTTACATGCTTGCAATTTTCAAATTTCCTATTATACCAGGTCAAAATCCATGACTTCCATAGCAGGGCTTAGTGACAACTGCATTAAAATTTTTCTCATGCACACATACACAAAAATGGATGATATACTAATAAGCAGATATCTTATGGGTGCTTTTTATTAGATTAGACGTCTTGTTTATCATGTAAATTCAGTAAATCCTTGAGGACTACGTGGTAATGTCCCCTCTACTTCTTGAGGAAAGATGTTTGTTATAAAATAAATCCAATACCCCCCCCCCCAATAGCAACCAATGTCTCCTACTGACCGCTTCCTCCCTTGCCTTTTATATGATTTACTGTCAGTCATTCTTGTCATCATATAACTGCTACTTTGATACTTTGCAATGAGCGTTCTCCCTCCTGGCTTATTAGCTTTTTGCTTCCCTTCTTCACTGCATCTCAGCTTTTTCACCTCTCGTTATCCTTGTCCTGTCAGTCCTGTTCAGCTTCTTCCTTTATTCTCAATTCCCAAAACTATAATCCTCTTGTATTTTTGGTCTGCTGATTTTAGATGCTTCCTCTCCTTTTGTTTTGGTTCACTCTGCTGCTTTATATATCAAGAGTGCTTTTTTTTTTCTTTGATTTTTGCCATGCTACTTTTTAAATATTGCATCCGATCTGAAATTTTACACCACAGAATATTCTATTACTACTTTTCCTCTATCTATTTTACTACGGAACTTATTCCCTTTACATCCTATCACCCTACTTTTTCTGGCATTTTACTGCTGTAAGTCCTCAGTTGTTGTGCAGCCCCAATGAATCAACATCTTTTATTGTACTAAAGCAATTTACAATGGTCACTAGTGAATTGCTCTTTTTTGGCTACTCCAGGGATAGACTATCTATTCTATTTTTTTATTACTTCTTGTTTCCACTAAAGAAAAATCACTTCGTGTGGAAAGTGATACAAAAAATAAAACCCAGATTTATTACAAGTCAGGAAGTGACTTTTTTCTTTTTATTATTTTAGTTATATATCATTTAGTTGAGGGAAATAAAATTTCAGAAAAAAACAACTATAACCTTTCATTTTATTACTTATTATGTAAGCGAGGCTGTGTCATAATGACATTAAAGCATAAACAGTAAGTTCATTTATCTATTTGAAACCATTGGGATAAATGTCAACAAATCGTGATGATTAAATCCAATTTTTACTACAGAATTGAAGGAAATTTCTGTGTGTCCACAAACAAAACTATACACATAGATTTCAGTCCAGATATGGGGCATGGTGGACACATGGCTCTGTGGTGGTGAGGGTATCTGGATTTGCATTCTAATGTCTCCTTGTACATACTGGGCACACATGTACTGCCCATGATCTTGCCTGGCTGAAGCTGGGGTTGCAAGGGGAATGGATTAAATTGCCAAATTTAACTAACCATTTATGAACATAACCATGTTTCACTCCTTTGTTGAGATGGTTTATAATATTTCTCCATTCTTGAGACCGCTCTGCTCCGATTCCCCTCTCCCTGAGACGTTTCCTTCTCAGTATCACCATCTATGACTATCTCCACGAGATGAAAATGTTGATCTCATTGTTTTCCTTGTTTCTAAAATGTCAGAAGGTATTTTCCAGGCTTATCCAATTAATTAGTTCTACGTATGATAAGAAGCTAAACTTCCACAAGAAGATGTAATCATTAGAAAGTGTTGTCAATAGCCAATTATCTTCATGTCAAGAATATGATTAGCGGATTCTTCCTGTCTCGATAACCTATTATTTATTAAGGGTTATGAGTTTTATGGGGAAGGAAAGAGCTGAACAATAGCACCATCTGGCTACTGAGATGAGAGTTGTAATTTACATAACTTTCTGTTTTTCTAGGTAAAAGTGTTTCATCAGTGCTGGCAATATCTGGTGGTGATCAGGTGCCCTAATAAGAAATACTTATTTTTAGCAATTGATGGAAATGATGCCTTTCAGAGAGGGTGATCCTCCACCTCCAAAAATAATGGTAGTATGTAACTGAAGTGCAGCATGCAATAACGTGCAAAGGGTTGCTTCATTTGAGAAGTACCTATCTTTATTATATGTGACATCTTGGGGACTCTAAAAGCAACTTAAGAGTGGAAGAGGATACAAACATTCCTAAATGAGTAGGTAGGAACAAAACTGAGTAGACTCTGCATTACTACCATTGATATATGGTGCCCAACATCCTAAGGTGTGCCATCCACAGTTCTTGGCATTAAGAGTGCAATGAAGCTCAGATGTAATCCCTGGCCTTCACTGCTTTGCATTTGGAGCCAAATTTGTACCAACAAATTAGAGACCACAAAAAGAAATAGTTATATGGATGAATAGGCAGTTTTGAAGACCGTGTCAATTAAGTTTAATGTGTCATCTAAAATCTTTCATAGTGCTATTTTTTAAGCTAAACTTATTCAAGTAGAACTTATAAAACCCACTGAAGTGGAGGTAAAAGAAACTGGTCTTATCTAGGAAAATGGACAAGTCTTCTACATGACTTTCTCTTCAAATCAGACATATTTTGCTGTACTCCTTCTCGGGGAGATTTAACTGATGGTGAATATTTTTGCACCTATCTGAGGTATTGTTTTATCCTCAGTGGTAACTAAGGACCCTAGCTACACTACTCTACCAAATTGTTTGGCACTCATTTAGAGCCTCAGTGCTTAGACTCTTAAACATCTTAACCTTGTTCCATTCTTTTTTTTTTTTTTTTAAAGGCATTGTCAGGCCAACACAGAGAAGATAAATACTCTTGGAAAAAATGTAAATAAGTTATTTTGATATCATAATAAAAAAAGTTGTCATGTGTATGTTTCAAGTTTAATTATGTAGCTAATGAACCCCTTCGAATAAACTCGGTCTTATTCCTATTCTAGCTTCCATAAATATATTTTCCTCATAATACAGTGGCTTTTTGTACCAACGTTTTACACTTCTTATCATGGGATATTTTATCTATTATATTTTTTAAAAATAATGTGTCTATATCCAAGTAGGATTAGGAAAAAAGAGATTATATTTTTTCTACAATTAAAAAAAATATGCAGATTTGGGGTGGAGAGCTTGTCCAGGTTGTTCTAGGTTTTACTTTATTTGTATTTTCAACGTTAAATTAATATTATTCTTATTACTTTTTTAAGAATGTATGTCTTTTTAATTAATAAAATGACATGTAAGTATTAATATATTAAGATACTCATGGTACCTGTAAGAAGTATTATGTTTTAAATTTATTTTAGATACATATCAAGAGACTTTTGATCCATAATAGTTAAGGAACAAAGAAAATAAAATTGATTGAAGCACTGCATAATACAGTGACTTCTGACAGTTTGTAAAAATTCATAAACTTCAACTTACAATTATTTGAAGTCTCCAAGAATTGTTTTCTTGAGAAACTGTCAGCATATGTAACATACATTGTGAAAAGGCAGACAGAGAAATTGTAGGAAACAGAGAAAGAGATGGGAAGAGACACTCATGCAGAAATAAAGTCTTGCCAAGTAATATATTTATTTAAGTTTTTCTATAAATTTATGGTAGGGCATTTGTTCACACAGAGTACTTACTGAATGCCTAAATACACTAAATTCTCCATTTAACACTCTGATATGTCAATTGTCAATTGAAAAGGTAAAAAATAGGTGAATATATGTAAAGTTTTTGTTGTTGTTGTTTTTTGGAGAGGTTTTTGCTATAGGGTGCGTGCGCTCAGTGGAAAGACAGAGAGAGACAGGACAGGGAGCTAGAAAGAGAGATATCACCCCGCAGGGGGGCTGGGCATGCCTCAATTCCTTCTTCTCCATTCTCCTCTCGAGATCTTGGGCACACACGCACACGTGCCTGGCATGAGTTTAAGCCACAAGGTCCGGGACTCGAACCATGGTCGACTACATGGGAGTCCAGCCACATAGCCATTACACCAACTGCTGGTCCTAATATGTGTAAAGTTTTATGGTAAGACTTAATTATGGGTACACATGCCATCAACCCTCTTAGTAATAATATGCCGTACCAATACAATGCATTCTAATTTGCCGAGCACTTTTTTTTTGGTATATAAAAGCACTACTGTAGAAGCAAATTTATATATGTATTTACTTATCTTTGTAAACAGATCAAGATATGCTTTAATTTTCAATACCATTTTACTGAAATGATAACTATTCAAATAAATAACTTTTGTTGGACTTTGGATAGGAATAGGTTTGAGTTTTAATGCAATTAATCAAAACAATATTGTACAAAACAATACATTGTATTATGCAGTGCTTCAACCAATTTTATTTTCTTTGTACCTTAACTATTATGGATCAAAAGTCTCTTGATATGTATCTAAAATAAATTTAAAACATAATGCTTCTTACAGGTTTCATGAGTATCTTAATATATTAATACTTACATATGGTTTTATTAATTAAAAAGACATACATTCTTAAAAAAGTAATAACAATAATATTAATTTAGGGTTAGTAGAAAAATGATTTCAATGTGTTGCTTTCTTTAATTCATGTATTTTCTAGTCTTTTGAGTGCATACTCTAAGCCCTGCATGATTTACAACCCTGTAGCTATTAATATTATATTCATATTATACAGGGAAGAAGGCAAAAGACATTTGAAATGGTAAATATTTTTAAGAGTCTCAAAGGGACATTGATATCCATCTTCTTAGAACTGAAAATGTATTTTATTCTATTTTATATTTGTTCCAGCCTCTGGTTTGGAGCAATTCAGCGTTTTGTTCAGACTCTAGCAGGGCAAGTAAACCTGATATTGTATACAATGGAAAGTCAGTTCGACCCTTTGCATAAAACGCTTTCTCACATGCTGCACTGCAAATAGCAACAAAGTGGTTTGACTTAATTTCAATGAATTGGAACCTCCCTTACAGAGTTGAATTTATTTTCAGCCCTTTATCTGATTAACATGAAGCAACTTAATTTAAAACTTTATTTGATAATTTGTGTTTCTGCTTTCGTGAGAAGAGTACAAACAAAAAAGCCTCAGGGCCTCAAGTTCCAGAGAGGACGCAATACAAGACAGAAGATCCAGGTCAAACGCACTTCCACATGTTAACTTAGACGTTTTCAATTTCAGCACCTGGAATTTTCTTCCTTCTTTCTTAACTTTGTCTACCAGGACATTTTTTTCCTGCCTTCATCATCTTTCTCAGATTTGTTTCTTCCCTCCGTCCAAACCCTGATATTGATCTCAAGATGCCATCATGTATGTATTTCTATCACATTTTACCTGTGTCTTGGCCTCTAGGATCTCTTCTCTGTAAACAATTATAAATATCAAATAATTATACTCAAAATACTGTTATAATTTTAAAAATTTCAATTCATATAAGACAACAAATTATCCTCGATTTTTATTTTTTAAGAGATTTTTGCTGTAAGACATGTGCATTCGCCAGACAGACGAAGAGTGAAAATCACCCCCAGGGGGCAGGGCCACACCACAATCCATTCTCCTTCATTCTTCTCTTAGTATTTTGAATATACATACACACACACACACACATACTCACACACATACACACACACTTCCGGTGTGAGTTTCAAGCCACTGGGTCTGAGACTCCAACTGCAGTCAGCCATGCGGGAATCCTGCAACACAACCATTATGCCATCTGCTGGTCCCCTTTAAAATATTTATAAACTAATTTAAATTCCTATCTACTATAAACCTATAAAACACTCCTTTTTCTCCTTGGTTTTCAGAAAATACTGAGCAGTTCGAAAATGGAAGAAAAAATTAGAACTGTAACAATATAATTCAATAACATAGTACTAGCAATAATACATATTTTAAGATGAAAACAAAAACACATCAGAAAATAAAAAAAATACAGGGTCAGCAAATGACATATTGGTTAAGGTGCTGGACTCCTACATGACTAACAATTCCAGTCCTGAGCTTGGCAGCTTGAAAATCATGCAAGGTGTGTGTGCATATTTGCATAAAATCCCGAGAGGAGAATGAAGAAAGGATGAGGCATGGCAATCCCTCTGTGCGTGGATGGATGATTTCTCATGTTCCCTTTCCCTGTCTCTCTGTGTCAAGTACAGAAATTCTATGGTAAAAATCTTAGAAAATAAACAGAAATTTATAAAAATGTAGAACACAGCTAGTAGCAATAACTCAAGAGTACAACACAAATGTCTTTTTTTTTTGGGGGGGGGGCTGTAAAACATATGTGCCC
>NW_006207899.1:2672250-2672461 GCF_000334495.1 Tupaia belangeri chinensis
AGTGAAAGAGGGAAAGTGAGAAAGCACTCCTCTGAGGGGATGAGAACACTACAATCCCTCTTTCTACTTCTCCTCTTGGGATTTTGGGTAGGCACCCACATGTGCCTTGTATGTTTTTCAAGCCTCAGTGTCTGGCAGGCTTGAAAACACACCAGGCCATGTGAGACCCGGAGCCTAACCTCCATGCCATTTGCTGGCCAGCAGGTGTCTT
>NW_006207899.1:2672476-2692456 GCF_000334495.1 Tupaia belangeri chinensis
TTCTATGGAAGATGTCCCATTTGCCAGTCTTATTCTACTTCCTCCTGGGTATGTTAGAAAGTTATAGTTACCTTGATAAGGTATGGTTAGCTCCCATGCTCTGCCTGATCAAATCTGAGAGGCAGAAATATATGGTATTTGCAAGCAGAAACACTTAACAGGCAGTTGAATGGATAGACATGCACAGTATGAGAAGAAATGAAACTTAAAGGTATTGATGTTTTGCAGTTATTGTAGCCTATATTGACTGATAAAGAACCCTGAAGTCTAGTTTTCAATATCTGGATAAGAGAAAATTTGCTTTTTACTGCTTTACCTCTTTTTCTTTTTTGAACCTGGAATCTATATGTAAAATATAAAGGCAATAACATTAAATCCATTTAATAATAAACTTTAGAGAGAGAAAATTGTTGAGAATTTCCATAGAGTATCCTCTTCCTGAAGTGATAATATCATGCTTAAAAGTTATATGTAATAAACAATATCAATAATAGCCACAAAAAGCATGAGTTGACCAAAACATTGTATAATTGATATCATATATCACCATTTCACTTTCATTTGCTTATCTCAAGTATGATATAAAAAGTTGTTAAATTATGAAAAAATTACGATAGAAAAGCACTTTTCAGACATTGTCTTTCATTTTTTTTTTGAAAGAGAGATTTTTGCTATAGAGCATGTACACTCATCAGAAAGACATGGAGAGACAAAGAGACAGAAAGCAAAAACTCACCCCCCACCCAGGGGAGATGGCCATGCCACAATCCCTTTTGCTCCATTCTCCTCTTGAGTTTTTGGGCACACAGACACATGTACCCAGCATGATTTTCAGGCATGTGCTCACCAGAGAGATAGAGAGACAGAAAGCAAGAAACCATCCCCAGGGTGTACCACACCACAATCCCTTCTTTTCCATTCTCCTCACAGCATCCTGGGCAAGCACACACATGCACCTGAGTGAGCTTTAAGCCACTGTGTCTGGGACTCAGACTTCAGTTAACCACAGTCCAGTGATATAGCCATTATGCTATCTGCTGTCCCCAATTTATTATTTCTTAAAAGAAAGGTATAAAGGTATCTAGCTATTGTCATTAACTCGCTTTGAATATACATTTACAGAAACAACTGAGTTCTGGCTATCTTTTCCCATTTTTCAGGTTCTGTTTCAATAAGATTTCAGTTTCAAATATTCTTTTTTTTCCCTCCATCATTTCCATGACATGTATTTTTTTAAATTAATGTATTCATTCATTTTCTAAGAAAACAAAGTGTTTTATCTCTCTTTTTTTTTCTTATTTATTTACTTAAATTTTTTTTGCTATAGAGCATGTGCCCTTGCCAGAGAGAGAAACACTGAAAGAAAACAAGAAATCACCCCAAGGAGGGTGGCAACACCACAATCCATTATCTTCCATTCTCCTTTGGGGATTTTGGGCCCACAGCACACATACCCAGCATGAGTTTTAAGCCTCTGGGTCTGGGACATGAACCACAGTCGACTATGTGGGAGAAAAGTGACATAATCATTTCGCCATAGGCTAATCCCATCTTTCTCTCTTTTTTCTGAGTTACAAAGTTTAACTAGAAGTAAATTTCGTTCTCAAGGAAAATAGATAATGGAGAGTAGGTCATGTAAACATGTAATTCCAACATTGCAAAATGGTTGTTAAATACATGTATTTATAAAGAAAGTATGGTTATATATCATGAGTGGATGAAATGAAGATAGCCAAGGAGTTGATGAAGCTTCATTGATGAGGAGGCCCTTCATAGGATGAAGGTCAGACACTGAGAGGAGTGTTATTAAAACCCTGACTCCCAGGTGTGTCTGTAGGTCATTATGCCAAGACAGGCAACACATAAGACACCACCATGTCTAAGTATCACCAAGTGTTGGTTACAAGCAACTGGGAGAAAGTCATGGTGAAAATGGTAAAGGGCCTTGCTCCATCATTTTTAAATATTTAGTATTTATCTGCTGAATTATGGAACCAACTGAATGTCATATGGACCTTAATAGTGTGCTATTACAGAGCTAATGATACAGTAGTAATGGCAAATAATACTTGATTGGATACGGAGGACAAGAGAGAATAGTTTTCAAAAGCTCATAGATTTTTGGCTAGGATTAAGTGGTACTAAACTCTACTAAGCTGTAATAACTATGAAAGAGAAGAGCATAGTAAAAGTAAACAACAGATTTGCATTTAATGGACACCACAATAAAAAAGAACATTAATCATTAAACTAAGTTATTTAGATTCATTATAGGCTTTAACTACTTTTATAGCATTGTTCTAAAAAATTAAAAAGTTGGTTGGTCCTGATCTGAAAGCTCATTTGGTTACCTCTATACATGCAGTGGAGGTTTTCTTTTAAAACAAAACAATGTAACACTCAATGCACCTCACCATGAGCAGAAACAAGAACACTAGTGTCAACATTATTCAATACTCGCCAGACCCTTAATAAGTGCTATGTGATAATTATTGCCATAATAAAAAGGGATCTGCTTTCAACTCTTAATTTTCTAAACAATTCAAGTATGACTTTTGGGGTAATAGGTGAGATTGAGCACCATCATAAAATGTAATATAGAATTACCATTTCATTTCCAGGGGCACATTGAATGAACCTATAATAACCGAAGTCTAGGAGTGACTCATAAAAGGCTAGGTCTCAGATTTAACAGTTGAAGGAGTTCATGTAAGTTATGGTGCCATGTGCCAAAGTTATTCTCAGCATAATGTTACACCAAGAGGCTCTTTCAAGTTGGTAAAATTCCATTAGCACTGTGTAGCATATACAACCTCTCTTATTTTTATTTTTTTAAAGGTTTTTGCCACAGGACCCATGTGCTTGCCAAAGACAGCCAGAGACAATGAGGAGGAAACAGAAATCAGCTCCCCGCATTCCTGAAAGGATGGCCACACCGCAATCCCTTCTCCTCCATTCTTCTCCTGGGATTTTGAGCATGCCACACAAATGTGCCCAGCATGTTTTTTTCAGGCCACTAGGTCCAGGACCTGAACTTGTTGGCCACGTGGGAGTCCAGCACTTTAACCACAACACCATCTGCTGACCCTACAACTTTTTAATATAAGGCAGTTAGGACCAGCTCAGAGGAACTTCGAACTCAAAAGGAGTCCTGCTGTTTATTTTCTGATTTTAAGACAAATATACTCTCTATATATTTTTGTCTTTCTCCTCATAACTTTCTATACATTTGAAACTTTTTCAAAATGTAAAATAAGTAAAACTTTAGCTTTGATATACATGGAACCAAGTTGTTATGTTTAATTTCTTGTCTGCAACCAACCAACCAACCAACCAAAATAACCAAAATGGCACTTCATATAAAAATTCTCTCTAGTTTTGTATGTGTTTAAAATTTTTACTTTTTGCATTTTTAATGCAGGAATGTATTTCAAGATTGCTTACACATTTTATAAGACCTAAATGTTCAAAGCTTCAAACAAATAACATAGAAAAATAATAATCCAGAATTACAATTTTCCAAACTCCTCTAAATTCCTCCTATTTCTATACTCATTGGATTCTTAGTCTCAGAATATTACAATAAAAAGTTATAAGAATAATACAAAGAATTCCATCAAGGATGGATACAAATACATCAATCACTGAGAGACCTTGTCATTGTGCCCATGTTTGTTCTGTTTTTATAGTAAAGAAATCCAAAACAGTATCTCATAACAAACTCATGTATTTCGATTTTCCAATATGTCTTTTGAGTTTCCTTAAATGCAAAATACACTGCCAACCTCTTTTGTTTTTCATGACTATAAAATTTTCAATACAAAGCAATAATTTTGTCAAGTATCTTGTTGTGTGAGTTTGTGGGGTATTTCCTCATGATTTGATTCAGATTATACATCATTTAACTAAATTATCATAAAATTATGGCCTAGCCATTGTAACACAGGCTGGTTGATGTTGCTAATTGATTGACTGAGATCACATGGTAAGCCCAGGTTCAATGTCTGGCCCATCCTAAAAACCAGGCATAGTGGCCCAGAACTGTAGTCCTAGCTACTCAGGAGGCAGAAGCAGCGAGGGTGTGAAATGGGAGAGAGTGAGAGGAAGAGGATCAAAGGGGAAAAGAAAGAAGCAAAATATTTAAGGGATACAAAAATGGAAAAGGATCTGTTGATGATAATAGGTATGGTAATATCTTTGAATGAACCAATGTACAATGTGTTCACAATTGGGTGAACTCATTTGGTATATTGTAATGATACATAGGGATGGAATATAAAATAAAAACACAAATTAAAAAAGAAAGATTATAACATACTGAGACATTGTCTTTAAAAAAGGAATAATGATATTGCCATTCATTGCATTTTACAGGTGACACTCAATGTCTATTTGACTCACTCCTGTGTAATTAAGATGGAATTCTTGATTAAGCTGATATCTGCCACATTTCCACAATGCAAAGTGTCTTATATTTCTCCCACCCTATTCACACTATAATTAAATGCTTTATGGAGAGCTATTTTGAGAGTATGTAAAATCTCATTTTTCATCTTACTTTCTCCCATAGCTTTAGCAACCATTGATATTTCTTGAATAAATGAATAATTAAAGTGTTATTTAGAAGTAATATTTTAAAAATAATTAAAGTAATATTTTATTCTACAATTACTAGTTGGCATTCTATAAGTAAGAGATTTTACTTCTATTAAATTATTCTTTTTTGCAAAAGTCTGTTGACTTATTTGCTTGATCAATAATGATCCTGATAAAAATCATAACCAATACAGAGACATTTGTAATGAAATACTAATTTTAAAAATCCATGACACCTTGATAGAAATTAGAATGTGTGCAGAAAAGAGCCATTCAATATTGCTAGCAAATATAAAATGAACCTAATATGACTGACAAGACAGCAAGAAGTTTTACATTTATCTTTGAAACCTGACCATATTTTCAGTCACCATAGTATCTTCTCTCCAGATTTAAAAAAACTAGTATGCTGATTTGTATAAGAAAGCTTCTTTAGTACAAAAATCAAATAATGGTCAACAAGTCACAAAATCGCAATGGGTAGAAGATAGAAAATTTTTAAAGATATTTAAAAAAACGTGTAGTACAGGTACTGAAAATAAATACTAATTAGGAGGACAAGGAGGAACAACCCTCATGGGAATTGATGTCCTCGGTTGACTGTGTGTGGGTTTTATCTTCAGAGCCAAGTACTCTGACCTGTCTCAGAGGTGCCATTTGTTTTGACAGTGTAGCTGACCCAAGCTACCTTTAAGCCTGGTCTCCCTGAAGCCATGGCACAGTCATCTCATCTGACCAACTGGAAGCAAGAAAACAGGATGGAATGAGTCACACCTACCATTGAAAGACAGGTCATTATTTTATTTTTTTTCTTTTTCAATCTTGTTGACTGGAAGTCCAATAGGTTCACTGAGACAATATTGATCATTTAAAACTTCTGTTTTTTTTTTTTTTTTAAGTTTATTTAGTTATATTTTAAGAGACAGAGATAGAAAGAAGGAAAGATACCCTTGACAGAGTCTTGCCTTGTCACAATCTGCCATTCAGCCTCTCAGCCAGCCAGGGTCACAAATGTGTGCCTGCCCACAAGGGTGTTTAGGTTCACCTGGGGTCTGAGCCTAGCCCTCCTACATGGCTCAAGTATCACATAGTGATACCTGGAGTCTGAACCCAGTCCTCTCACCTGCTATATGGAAGCTAGGTCTAATAATTCTTTTTTAATATCAGTATTAATCCATAAATTTCTATTTTATTCATTAATTAATATCCACTATCACTAGTATTTTTATGCTCAAATTGACAGATTTTACCAATAGTTGGCCTTAAGCAGGCCTGTGTTTTTTTATTTGTCCCCATCATCTTCTGAGAAATGTCTTACTTTTTTGATAAAACAAGTTATTTCAAGTGCAATTTTTTTTTCTTGTCTTGGTCTTAGAAAGAACCATTTTTCTAAGGTGTTTAGCTACTGACATCATGGTTCTCAATATACTGATTTCTATTATTCCCTTGTCACATGTGTACTCAAAGCACAGAAGGATGGAGGAAGGGAAGGAGGAAGAAAGAAAGCACAAGAAGGAGAAAGAGAAACTGTCCTTCTGAACGTGTCAGAAAGCAAATTGTAGGGCCAGCAGATGGCATAATGGTTGCATCAGTGGGCTCCCACATGGCTGACCATGGTTTGAGTCCCAGACCCAGTGGTTTGAAAATCATCATACCAGGTACATGCACGTGTATGCATGTGCATGCCCAAGATCCCAGGTGGAGAATGGAAGAGTCATTCCCCTGGAGTGGAAAGTGATTTCTCAATTTCCCTCTCACCATCTCTGTCTCTCACTCTCTGACAAGCACACATGCCCTATGTCAGAAACTTCTAAATAGAGGCTGGTAGGTGGCATGGTGGTTTAAGGGCACTGAATTCCACATGATCGACAGCAGTTCAAGTCTAGGACCTGGTGGCTTGCTTTTTCACTTTCTTTCTGTCTTTCTCTCTGTGTCCATCTTTAGTCAAATTAAAATAAATAAATAAGGTTAAACAAAATAATTCTAAAAAAAGAAAACTTCTAAATAAATAAATAAATAAATAAAGTATATTGTAGATACTGTGATTTCATCCTTACATATTTTTCAGACTATATCTCCAAACAGTAAGAACAGAACATAATCATTGCTTTAATAATAAAAATAAGGATATTATATTTGCCAAACTTAAAAAGAACATATTTATTTCATATAACACTCAGACTCTAACAAAATACTGACAATCAAATTGACTCCTTCCCTCCCACAGACACTGGAAGTATCTTTTTCCCTCCTGACATCCTTCTTTTCTTTTTTCTGATCTTCCTTAGACAAGTTGTCAACTATTTTATATAAGTACTGGTTTTGCCTCAGAAAAGTTTAAAAGTTCTGCTTTTTAACCTTGACAATTTACTGACTTAAAATCTACATTTTATCCAGGAAACAAATAAATTAAATTGGATTGTTTTGAGAGCCAGGGAATGTAGCCTATGAATAAATTACATGATGTTCAGTGCTTAACACTATGATATAACTTTTGTCTGCCTAAATAGAGTGGAACTATCCTATTTTCCAGAGTTTTGTATAGTTGCAGAATTCGTCTATATATTATTTTTATGATATTTATAATCCTCTCCATATGACCAACTCTACATTCCATTCTGCCATTGGGAAACCCATATATATATTTTGAATTAATTAACTTATTTTATTTCATTTATTATTTTTTGCATTCAATCACTTCGTATCATTATAGCATACCAAATGCATTTTCCCATCTTGAGTACACTCTATATTGTTTTAATCAAAGATATTACCATGCATATTATCATCAGATAATTTTCCATGTTTGTATCCCTTAAATATTTTGCTTTTCTCCCCTTTATTCCCTCTCTCTCATCCTCTGCCATTTCCCACCCTCCTCGCATGCTGTCTCTGGTACCCACAGTGGCTCTCCATGCCTTATACCATCCCGTCTTTCAGTTTTGCCCTAGAGTGCAGACATTTGGTATATACTGAGTGGAGAAATCCATATCTATTAGCAGCAATCTCTGCTCTATCATGAATTTCTTCTGTCTACTTAATGTTCCCTCTGCTTTCTGGCCCTCATTAAAAACTACTTGGTTGAAACCTTTATAAAGAAAAGGTGCTTTTACTGTTATTTAGTATCTGAATCAGAAGGAAGAGGCTGGGAGTACGAACCTCAGTTTTTCTCAGCAGTACTTTCTAACCCCCTCTGCCCTGCTGTCACAATGTGTAGACCTTTTGCTGACTCCTACTTCTTCAGCTTCTCACTTTAACTTCCTAATTGCATCTACTAATGCCATATAGTCACACCTTTGTTATCACATAGAACTTCACTCTTTTTTTCCTTTGTTTTTTGGAGAGATTTTTTGCTATAGGGCACATGCACTCCCAGACAGACAGAGAGACAGAAAGTAAGAAATCACCCTTGAGGGCAGATGGCTACACCACAATCTTTCTCCTCCATTCTCCTCTCCAGATTTTGGGTATGCACACATGCACACTGGGTTTTAAGCCATTGGGTCAGGGATTGATGCTGTGGTCGACTACATGGGAGTCCTGTGACATAACTCTTACACTATTTGCTGGTCCCAGAACTTCACTCTTTATTCTTTTTTTTCTTTTTTTGAGAGATTTTCACTATAGGGCACATGCGCTCACCAGACAGACAGAGAGAGACATAGAGACAGAAAGCGAGAAATCACCCCCCAGGGTGGATGGTCACGCTGCAATCCCTTCTCCTCCATTCTCCTCTCGGGATCTTGGGCACGCACGCACACGCGCCCGGCATGAGTTTTAAGCCACCGGGTCCAGGACACGAACTACAGTCAACTACGTGGGAGTCCAGCGACATAGCCATTACGCTAACTGCTGGTTCCCGAGAACTTAACTCTTTAAGAAACACCAGATTATCACTTCCCATCCTTTCCATTCAATACTGCAACGTATCTCTGCCATTACTATGTCATCTAACTATCTATTGCACTGGCCTTTCTACATCTTTTCTCCCTAATATATTTGAGTCCATGATTTGTTCTTTAGAGTCAAACTACTGCAAATAACCTCATATGACTAGCCCCTCTCTCCTACCACCAAACAAACTAGTCAACCTCAGGCACAGGCAAAGTCAACTATTCTTTTTCTCTGGCTTTACCCAAAAAGCTGAATTTTGAAGGAAAGAAACAAAACTTACACAGTCCGATTGCTTTAATTTTAAGTCAATGACATAATTTTAAATTAGTGATAATGTTTCTCATATGAATATAGAACACCCTGTTGATTGTACTCTGCGCCCATAGAAAGTTTACTTTATTACTCTACACAAACTTTATTTCATCATTTCTTCACGCTCTTACTCAGAACTCTATGCCAGTCCTCAGCTCATGGCTTTGTTTCCTACTTGTTTGAGAAAATAAAGACTTTCTAACATCGAGGAATAGATGCCAAGAATAAATTAGTTTTGCTCCAAGAACTTCAGGATATACTCTACTTGCTGTGAGTTTCCTTTAAAAGTATATGTAATAGGAGACTGAATTTTTCTGTAATGGGATTGCATTACAAATAAAAAAATTGATTTTTTTCTAATAGATAATACTCTATATCAGTGAGTTTTGATTTTCATAAATAGCTTGTGATCAGCAAGTAGTTTCAAAATATGGTATAGAGAATGAGAAGGACCCTAGTTTCAGAATTAATAGGTGACTTATATATTTGGCTCTACGTGTAGCTCACTGTCACAGTTGTGTACTTTCCATGATTTCTGTAAGATTTTGTTTCTTAACTGAAAAGTCAATACATTGTCTTGCATGAAACTTAGTGTTTCTTCTAAAGTAAACAGTGTCTGATTCTCTCGGTATATAAAGCCCTCATTGATCTCTAGAGTCTTTCTTAGCCATTTTTTAGTCAGGCTTCTGGACCTTGTCCTAGGCTTATCTGTGTGCTTCCCTGTAAAATCTCATTGTAGCAAAGAACCTTGCTAAGTTAGTTTGGCAAAAATACCACTCTCAATATATTGTCACCCTCAATATGGCTCAGGTTTCTTATCTTCTTCCAGTGATGTCTGGTTATACTGGCCTGTCTTTAGCAAGAACCCCCTTGTATCAATTTAGCCAGAATTCTCCTTCCTGTTTCCTCACAATAATGTTATATCCACTGACCCCATGCTGCTACTTGGCTATAAATTCCCGTTGGTCCATACGACTTTCAGACTTGAGCCAAACCTCTCTCCCTGACTGCATCATCCTGGGGTGGTCCCTATAACTGTCATGTTGGTTCCAAATAAAGTATTTTTTTTGCTATGCTTGATCAAGTATCACTGAATCATTTTTTACTTTAATAAAAACAGTAAGAACATATGATTGCCAGCAAATAACACAACTATGGTTTTAGAAAGCTTTGCATATTCATTATGAGTTACTAATTTTTAAATTCATAATGTACCATAAAAACAGTATTATAATAAGACAGACTTTTTGTCATTTTATATGGTATCATAGAGATAAATTTTCTTCAATAAATTTAATTGTAACAACTCTTTTATTATATTCTTCATTATGGTATTTCATAATTAATTTTAAAATTACCTCGAGGGACTATTGCTCATTGACTTTGTGATAGAACTTTTTTTAAAAAATCTTGTGGATGTTTTATATTAGAAATAAAGAAGTCTCCTTGGAATATCATAAAATTTATAGAGCCCAGTGCTATAAATTCACACATTTTCTCTGAAGTTCCTGAGCTTTGTAAATCAAGTCTAACCTCCAATGGCATCAGCTACCCCTTGCTATTAATAACATATTGTATTCCTCTTAAAATAAAATCTAGGATATTATACTATAACAGTAGAGTAAGACATACCCAAGTCTTTGAAGCTGAATAGGGATAGTAATAGTAAGTGGAAATTTAAAAAATACAGTAAATAGGAAATCTAATAGGCTTATTTACGAGTCAATGATAAGCCAAAGTCATTAGCATAAAGACCATTTTAGATGAAAAGCACCCTTAATGACTCATATCAATCATACATACACACATTCATACACACAAATCTATTCTTATTAAATTATAAATTGATATATCTGTATCTATACCTCTATTGCTCAGGTAGCATCTGCATGCTTTTACCTACTGGAAAAATGAGAAAATGTCTGCATCTATTTCCTATTTGGTTCTGTAACAAGTGACCATGCATTTGGTGCCTTAAAACAGCACATTTGGTGGGACCAGCAGGTGGCATGGTGGCTAAGGTGCTGGACACTCCCACATGGCTGACTGTGGTTCAAATACTGGACCTGATGGCTTACTTTCTCACTTTTCCTCTCTCTCTGCTCAAATTAAAATAAATTAATAAATAAATAAATAATAATTTTTTTTAAAAAAAAGCACATTTGGGAGCCAGCAGGTGGCATGGTGGTTAAGGCACTGGATCTGGCATGGCCCACTCCAGGGTTGAAATTCTGAACCCAGCACCCTGCAGAAAATGCCAGGCACATGTGTGTGCCCAAAATTCTGAGAGGAAGAGAGGAGAATGTGGGACCAGTAGTTGACATAATGGCTATGTTGCTGGACTCCCATGTAGTCGACCACGGTTTAAGTCCTGGACCCAGTGGCTTAAACTCACACCGAGTGTGTGTGCATGCGTGCCCAAGATCCCAAGAGGAGATTGGAAGAGAAAGGATTGCAACATGGCCATCCCCCCCCCCCCCCCCCGGGCCTTTCTTGGTTTTGCTCTCTTCTGTCTCTCTGTCATTCTGGCAAGCACATATGCCCTATAGCAAAAATTTCTCCAAAGGAAACAAAAAAAAAAAGGAAAAATATTAAAAAAAAAGACAGAGGAAAATGGAGGAGAAGGGATTATGGTGTGGCCATCTCCCCTGGAGTGATTTTTCAGTTTCCCTTGCTCTCTGTCTCCTTCTGGTGAGCACACAAGCCTTATGACAAAAACAAAAAACAAACAAACAAAAAGCAAAACCATACAGGGAACCAGCAGTTAGCATAATGGCTATGTGGCTGGATTCCCACGTAGTCGACCGTGGTCTACGTCCCGGCCCCGGTGGCTTAGAACTCACGCCAGGCGCATGTGCGTGCATGCCCAAGATCCCGAGAAGAGAATGGAGGAGAAGGGATTGTGGTGTGACAATCCCCCCTGGGGGGTGATTTCTCGTTTTCTGTCTCTCTGTCTCTCTCTGTCTGTTTGGTGAGCGCACGCACCCTATAGTGAAAACCTCTCAAAAAAAAACAAAAACAAAAACAACAACAACAAAAAACATACACACAAACACTTTTTGTTTTTTAAATCTTACATTTCGAGAGGTCAAAAGTTTGGTATGAGATTCAGTGGGTTAAAATTAATATACTGGAATTCTTATATTCCTTCTGAAGATTTGGGGGAAATATTTCTTCCCCTTTCCAACTGTTCTTATTTTATTTTTATTTATTTATTTTAATTTGACCAGAGAGGGACACAGTGAGAGAGAGAATAGAGAGAGGGAAAGAAAGAGAGAAAGCAAGCCACCAGGTCTGGGACTTGAACTGTGGTTGACCTTGTAGGAGTCCAGTGTCCTAATCACCATCCTACCTGATGGCCCCACCCCTTTCCAACTTCTAGAAATTGCTCCCTTTCCTTGGCTTGTAACGCTATTTTGTCTTCAAAGCCAGCAGTAGCTGGGCCACTGTTTCTCACATTACACCACACTGACATTGACTGTTCCACCTCTTTTTTCTGTCTTTTAAGGACTGTTGATATTACATTAGACCCATCTAGAAAATACAGGATGTCTATGTTAATTTAGCATGATTAGCCACCTTAATTCCATTTGCTATCTTAATTTCCCTTTACCATGTGATGTATCTGTGGTTCCACAGATTAAGATGTGAACATTATTGAGAAGTCATTATTCTACCCACCACATCCTACCACCTTTAAAATAGGCATTTTGAGAAAATCAACTTTTAAATATTCATCAATTTATTAAATTAAGCTTCTTCACTACTGTAGGAGACATACTCTAAAATGCCCCCTCCCCCCAAAAAAAAAATCACATCCTGATATTCATGGTATTCATGCCTTTGAAAAATCGTCTTCCTACTAGGGTAGCCTACCTAGTGAATTGATAATAACAAATAGAATATGGCAAAAGAAATGGGATGTGATTTCATTAGAGTATAGAAATTGTGGTTTCATTTTGCTAGCAAATTCTCTCTCCTGCTGTCTGTGATGAGAAAAGTGGCCATGTTGCAAAGATCAGTGTGGCAAGTAACTCAAAGTGCCTTTGGCCAACAACCAGAAGGAACTGAAAACTTCAAACTGTTTTTAGTAAACTTAGTGTTGTCAACAACCATGTAAGTGACCTTGGGAATGGATCCTTTACCAGCTGGATGTTTGAATTAATCTAACCATAGTATTATGAGAGACACTTGAACAGAATCTACACCTAAACTCCCTAGATTTCTGATCCAGTATATCTGAGATAAGTGTGTTATTTAAGTCACTAAAATGTGTGGTAATTTGTTACTCCATTAGCAAAGAGCTAACACAATCTCTCTCTTTTTGTTCTTAATTAAATAACAAGCTTTACTAAGATTTACTGTGCTGCACAATAAAAGAAAAATTGCAATGTCACAAAGTAGAAATTAAAAACAAATTTCAGCCCAACTTCAGTGGCACACACTGCTAAAATGCTGTATTCTGCTGGCTGGGACCATGAGGGAGACCTGAGTTTGATTCCTGGATCAACCTAAACGCTCTGGCATGTGACTATAATCTCAGTGACCAGGCGCCTAATTCAGAAAAATTATGACCTCTGGCCTAAACAACATAAGAGTTCCCTGTCTGAAAGAGCAGGAAATGGTGGCACTTAGGAGGCTGAGAGGGGCCAAGACAGGAGGATTATCATGTTAGCAAGACCCTATTCAAGAACAAAGGAAAAATCTCATTATGATTTGTGAATCTGTAAAGGTTTGACCATCGAGGGGTGTGGAATGACAGACATCAACATATTCGAAAGAAAAGTGAATGGTAAAAGCTTTCCACTTATTCTTTTAGA
Organism: Tupaia belangeri chinensis; assembly: GCF_000334495.1. NCBI lineage: Eukaryota > Metazoa > Chordata > Mammalia > Scandentia > Tupaiidae > Tupaia > Tupaia belangeri. The sequence continues at coordinate 2,686,099 of NW_006207899.1, forward strand.
GTGAATAGTGTGGTTAGGGAAGAAGATGCATACTAAGGATGAGGAGGTAGAATTCATAGTCCCATAGAGAGAGGATCCTTTCTCCTTTTTGGAGCAAGACCTTAAGAAGGTGAGAAGTAATAGCATTATTCAGTTGTAGAGAAGATTTATAATGATCAGGGAGTAGTAAGATCTTTGAGAGGATATAGCTAGTTTTATTCAGATAGGCTCTCGGGAACCTCAGAATTATCTGCCTAATCTAGTGTAGCTTATGAGTGCAAAACAATTTCTTAATAGATTTTTGTTTTGTTTTGTTTTGGCCTTAGACAGACAGAGAGAGAGAGAGTGCTGGGACCATGCAGTTAACACAAGCTGAGTATGAAAGAACTGCCCCTCAGGCCTAGAGCAAGGACTCGGCTGAGGAGAACTGTTTGCAAGGTCAACAGTTTTACGAGTTCTGGACCTCACCTTCATTGTGTTACTATACTGGCCTGCACTCATCTCTGCCATGGGCCTTATTGCCATACCCTGGTACCCCATAAAGGCACCCCCAGCCTTACTATAACTTTTACAATAATCCTGAAAGAATGTGGATCCACTAAGGTGGCAGCTGTGTAGGGCGGCGGCTGCAAACAGGAGTTACTCCCATTAGACTCATCCCACCCTCCTGGAAAATGTCAATAAAGAATGCTACATTCACTTCTCCTACTGGTGATTACTAATGGGCGAAGGATCTCAGTAGCCGAGAGGGGCTCAGGGACTCATCCACGAGATGCTGTTACCCCAAAGACCATAACCCACCCTTACTCTCAGGACAAGGGTTCACTTTAGTATATACTAACCTTGTCTTTACTAAACCAGACAGAATTTATTTCTAGGCTCTTGTAATTACTGCCACCCTAGCCTGAAGCTGAAGTTCTCAAAAGCTGACCTGAGGCTCAAAATTCTCAAGCCAATCTGGGACTAAAGTAATCAAGCTGGTCTGGGACTGAAAATTCCTGGAGACCCTCTCATCTGAAGACCCTCCCTGGTAATCAAGATCTAAGAAGAAGATGCACCCAAAAAATGGACTTCCTCGTTCTAAAAATTATGACTGTTTATACCTAAACAAAACGGACGTCATGTTTTATGATTATTGATCCTATACTTTGAATGCCTTACCTTTTAGAGCAAAATGTTTCACTTACTTCCCCTCACCCATCCCACTGCTATAAAACTCCTTCTATAATAAATACGCATGACTTCTGGCCATCAGGGCTGCAGTCTGGAGTTTACTCTGACTGTAGCCGGCTAAGAACATGCTAAGGGCATGAGGTCTTAGTCTGATTCCTGTTCACCCGCGTCGCCTCCCTGTGCACCCACCCCGGCTGGGGGTACGGCTCCCAGCAAGAGAGTGAGAAGGAAAGTGAGAACTCATCCCCTGAGGGGATAGTCACGTTACAATCTCTTCTCTATTCTTCTGGGATCTTGGGCATGTATGTGCATGTGTTGGGTGTGATTTTCAGGCCACTAGGTCTAGGGCTCAAAATGGGGGCAGCCATGTGAGAGAACAGTAATGTAACTGCTACTCCATCTGCTGGTCCCAGAAGCAGAACAATTTCTGTCAACATTGGTGGCATATAAATAGAATAGAGAAACAGCTGAGGAATTCAAATGCACTTTCTGCAGTCTATCTCTGCAGGGGAAACAGAGCATCAGCACACAAGTGTTAGAATCCATTGGCAAAAAAAAAATATTTCTCCCTTTGTTTATGTCTTCTATAATTTCTTTCATTGGTGTTTGTAGTACTCAGTGTACAAGTTATTCACCTTTTTTTTATTGTTAAGAATTTTTTGCTATAGGACATGTAGGCTTTCCAGAGAGACAGAGAAAGAAAGCAAGAAATCACCCCCCCAGTAGGGATGACCATGCTGCAATCCCTTCTCCTCTCTTCTCCTCTCAGGATCTTGGACATGCATGCACACACACCAGGCGTGAATTTTAAGTCATTATTCTGTTTGACTCAAAACAGTGGTCAACCATGTGGCAGTCCAGCAACATAACTATTATGCCATTGGCTGGTCCCAATGTTTTTTGTTTTTTTTGTTTATTATTTTTCTTTTTTCTTTTTCAATTCCCATTTATTTTTGGCTCTTGTGGCAATGTCATCTTTCGATTAAAAAAATGTAGCAAGTTCAACACAAAACAGGAATCTGAAGTGTAGCACAAAGCCAAGGGTGGGAGGGAAAAGGCAGCAAAAGAAGAGATGAGATGTTGCAAAAAGAGATGGAGAGTGTCCTGCTCCTCCCCTCTGGGCAATGACTCTAGACATTTCAGGGAAAGGGTGCAAGAGATGGAGGGTGTCCTGCTCCTCCCTTCTGGGCAATGACTCTAGACATTTCAGGGAAAGGGTGCAAGAGATGGAGGGTGTCCTGCTCCTCCCTTCTGGGCAATGACTAGACATTTCAGGGAAAGGATGCCCCTTTCCACTTAAGTCTGGCATGCAATTCCTTGTTAGGGGGTAAGAAAAGATGGGTATAGGGAGAGCAATTCAGGAAGCTTAGGGGTCCAAATTTGCCTCCCATCTTGAACTATGATCAGGGGAAAGGGAGAGATCCAGTGTGTGGGGGAGTAGGAAGAATCCCATAGGGTGGAGCAAACCCTTACCACCTCCAAAGGATACAGAGCTCAGAATGGAACATGGAGGGAGACTGAAATGGAGATAAAACTGTTAATTCCTCCCACAAAGCTGGGAGTTGGAGAATGGAAATATCTGAAATTGTGACTTGTGTAACTTGAAGTCCCCTAAGACTGTTCTAAAATGGAAAAACCCCACCCTCTTCCTTGTACTTCATTGTGTTGGTTTCTACCTCTCTTCCTCTTGGGGCTTTAAAGAGTGACTGTTATCTGGGTTTTCAGCACCCAGTTGGCTATTAAGTGGGCTCTGGAGGAGACCCAACATTTCAAATTATTTTGAAAACAGAAGGAAATAATAACTGAACTGATGGGAGAAGTGGACACCAGAAGGACATTCAAGGATACTATAATGACAGAAATCTAGGTTTCCCAGAGTGGATATAGAGTGGAGACATTCAACAAATAAATATATTGAGGGACCACTATGTTCCAGGCACTGTGGCGGCCACCCTATGGCAAAAACCAATGGAGGCTGTAGGATTGAGGCATCTGGTCCTGGTATTTTTAATCTTACCTTATCTTATGGGTAAACTGTCAGTATTTCACCATTGACTACAGTGTTAACTGTGGTTTGGCCAGAAATGTCCTTTATCATGTTATGAAAATTCAGTTCCTTTCCTATTTTGTGAGTGTTTCTCATCATGAAAGATTTTAGATTTTTGTCAGGTACTTCTGTTGCACTTCAGATAATCACATTTTTTTTTCTTTTTCATTGTTTTTGTTTATTTATTTTTAATTTGCTCTAAGGTGTGTGTGCTCACAGGATATAGATAGAGAGAGAAAGGGAAAGCAAGAAAGCATACCCTGGGCACAGGAAAGGTACATTGCAATCCCTTCTTCTCCATTCTCCTCTCTGGATTTTGAGTGTGCATATACATGTGCCTAGTGTATTTTTAAGCCACGGGGTGGGTCCAGAACTCAAATCATGTAGTTGGCTATATGAAATCCAGCCATCTTTGCCACCATACCATCTGACTTGCCCTGTATTTTATTCATTTATGTGGTAAATGAATGGAATTAATTGGTTTTTTTTTTGATATTAAACCACCCTTGCTTTAACTTAAAAAAAAAATTCTTCTAGGTTATAGTGTATAATCCTTTTAAGTGTGGGTGTGTTTAGCTTACAAGTATTTTGTTGAAAATTTTTGCAACTATAACTTCAGGAAGTAGTAATCTATTTTCTTATTTATATATACTTGTCTGGCATGGATGTCAGTATAACATCTGACTCAAAGAATAAATTAGGCTGTATTTCATCCTCTTAAGCATTCAGGAAGAGCTTGAGAAGATAGGTGTTATTGTTTTTCAATGTTTGGTAGAATTCACCAATGAAGCTAACAGGTCCTAGACTTTCTAAAAGTAGGAATTATTGTTATTATTAATATTAATTCAAAGTCTTGCTGTCTTTTTACTCAGATTTATATTTCTTTCTGAGTCAGGTTAGCAATGTGTAGGCATCTACAATATTTTCTAGTTCATCTGGATCGTGTCACTTATTGCCTTACAATTTTTAATAACATTCTCTTATAATTCTTATTTGCATAATGTCCCCACTTTCATTTCTAATTTCAGGCACTTGTATTGTCTGTATTTTAATTTGTCAATTTAGCTAAAAGTTTATCAATTGTGTTGATATTTTCAAAAGCCAACATTTTGGTTTCTGTATTTCCTCAATTATTGATTTTCTAAAATGTAACAAATAATTTATCTATGTCATTTTTCACTATTTTAATCTATTTTATAGATTTAGATTTAGGCTTCTTTATATAGTTTATTAAACTACAAGTTTAGATTATTGATTTTAGATTTTTCTACCTTTTTTTTAATGCCAGAGGGCATGTGAGCACATCAGAGAGAGAAAGCGCCCTCATGAAGCTTTGTCATACCATGATCCTCTGTCCTCCCTACCTCCTTTTTATCAAAATCATAGGCATGCACATATCTGTGCTGTGTTTTTCAAGTCTTTAGGGCTGAAATTTGGACCATGTGTGGGATCTGGTATCCTCCACACAGTGCTCAACCAGTCTGTGCTGTGGGGCTGGCCTTCTACTTTTTCAGTGAAAGTCTTTACTAATTTAAAATTTCCTGTGAGCACTGCTTTTGACCTCTCCCACAATTGTTATATTTTAAATGCTGTGATTTTATTTTTATTCATTTCTAAATGGCTTTACTTTCCTCTGTAATTTTTCATTGACACATTGAGAGCTGGTTATTTAATTTTGTTTATTTAATTTTCATTCACTTAAGAATTTTCTAGTTTTCTTTCTGTTATTGATTTCTAATTCTATTCCATTGTGGTCATAGAAGATATTTTGTGTATGTTTAATTTCAGAATATTTGTGGAGCCAGGGTTGTGTTGGTTTTCTTATGACTGAGTAGTATTCCATACAGTATGTGTGCCACACTTTTTCAATTCATCCCTCTGTTTGTGGACATTTGGGTTGGTTTCCATGTCTTAGTAGTTGTGAGTAATGCCACAGTAAACATTGATGTGCAAGCACCTTTTCAACTAAGCAGTCTTCTGTCCTTTGCATAGTTACTAAGGAGTATGATTGCTGGATTATATGGTAGTTCTATTTGTAGATCTTTTGAGGTATCTCCATATTGCTCTTCACAGTGGTTAGGGAGAAATTTAAATAAAATTTAAAAATATAAAATAAAAAAAATATGGAGACATATTTTGTGACCTAACATTGTCTCTACTCAGGAGAATGTTCTATGTGGGATTCTCATCATTTTAAGTTGGTACAGCACAACAGGTCTCAGGACCTGTTCTTTCCTATTATCTTTTCTTCCTTTCTCCTCCTCAGAAAGGATAGTCGCAATTGTCTTATCTTCACATTAACTGATTTTTTTTTTGCATGCTCAAATCTACTGATTTCATAGTTCATTTTTCAATTTAGTTATTGTACTGTATTTAGCTTAAGTCTTTCTGTTTGATTCCTTTTAATAATTTCTCTCTTTTATTTCTTTCTCAGTTTCTTTGTACATTATTTTATTTCCCTTAGCACTTTGTCCATGATCTTCTTTAGTTCTTTGAGCAGACATAAACAGTTGATTTAAACTCTCTGTCTAGTAATGGCAGAGTTTGTTAATTTCTTCTTTAAATAGGACATATTTTGTAAAATGCTTCAGAATGTTTTGTTCATAACTGAAAATGTTAAAAATTTTAATGTGGTTCTGAAACTCATATTCTTGTGTATCTTCTGGCTTTTGTTTCTCTTGCTTATGGGCTGTGACTCTTTGTTTACTGACCTTTATAAACTATTTTTAGAAAGCTTACATTCTTTGTATAGGCTCTGGAATTTCTGTTTTCTGTTCCTTACTTTATATTAAGCTTATGTATGTATGCATGCATTATTATGTTTTTGGATATTGTTTAAGCTCTCTATTTTAATTTCCTCACCTGGGAAATATGGATAATAGTACCACTCTCATAAAAACTTAGAGATTTCAGGGACCAGCAGTTGGAGTAATGGCTGTTGCTGGACTCCCACATAGTCAACCACAGTTTGAATCCTGGACCCAGTGGCTTAAACTCATGCTCGGAGCATGCACACATATATTCCCTTGAACACTGATGGGGATGTGCAGTGCAGGAAGAGAGAGAGAGACTGAAGTAAAGGAAGAGACTGAGGCAGGGGGCATTCAGATTCCTAAAATAGTCTTTGCTATTTGATCTTTATCCTTTTTGACTATGCTT
>NW_006207899.1:2693116-2736295 GCF_000334495.1 Tupaia belangeri chinensis
CTGCTTCCCTGAAATTATACTCTTCAATAAAATGATAAGATGTAAGTTTTTTTGTTTTAGGTTCTCTTTTCTATGCAATATGGTTCAGACCAAAAAATATAGAGTTATTATTTTTTAAACATTTGTTATACCCACCTAGGGGTACAAATCGAATTCATAACTGTTACATGCCATCAATAATTGGTCCCAATTTCCCACAATGTGATATATCATAAGCAATAACTTTTTGGACTTTAAATTAGGTCAGTTATCATAACCAGAAAATAGTTTGATAAATGTAAGGTTATTTTAATTCACCTATTCAACAAATGTTTGTTAAACAGTTAACAATTTTCTGTATATTATGCAAGATATTTCTACATAGAAATAGATCCAAAGTAATGCCTGGTATTCTGTTTTTTGGGGGGGTGTGTTGAGAGATTTTAGCTCTAGGGCATGTGCACTCACTGGAGAGAGACAGACAGAAAGTGTGAAATTAACCCCTCCTCCCCACAAGGGGGATGGCCATGTCACAATCCCTTCTCCTCTATTCTCCTCTTGGGATTTTGTATACACATGCACACTCACCCAGTTTGAGAGTCTCAAGCTACCTAGTCTGGAACTCAAACCACCTTTGACTGCCAACATAACGGTTACACTATCTGTTGGTCTCCATGAGCTACTCTGAATGAGCTAACTGCCTGGAAAATCATGCCTGTTACTTGTACATTGTTTGGCTTCTAACAGTGTTACTATTGATGAAATTTTAAATTGAGACTTAAACCTCAGGTTCAATCACATTATACAATTATGCAGGTCCACTTTGATGAAAACACCTGAATATAAAGAGAACTCGACTGGTTTGCGGAAAGCTGGATTTAAAGTATGAGTTTATTTTGATGCAGAACATTTTCAGATCCATGTACAGTTTTTTCATAATACATATTATCATAGGTAGAATCAGAATAATTGTAGTATAATAGATAAAGAAGAAAGTGTATTTGAGTAAGACACATGTAAACAGAAGATCAAATAATGTTGCTATACCACTAAATGTTTCAGTAAATTTGAACAATTTGTTTTAACCATTTTATTTCCTTAGGAAATAAGCTTATTCATTTTCTCTCTCTGGTGTGCATCTCTTCCATAACATTGTAGGTTTGATTTGAAACACATCATTTCTCTGTATACACTGTAATTTCATATCTATATGCTTATCTATCTATAAATTTTGGAAAAGAATTTAACTGATTTAAAATTTTATAATCTTCCAACTTGATTCTATTAAAAATGACTATTTATTGCACAAGACAAATACAATACAGGATTGAAACAGTAGATAAGAGGTGGGTAGGGGAGTCCCAGGTTCATAGGATGCGGTCTGGAGATTCTATCTTATTTGCCATGGGCTGCAGATTGGAGAAAGTCTAAGTGAAAGAAACAAACCACAGCATATCTGAGAGGGACAGAAATCAAACAAGAAGATAGGGTATTTAGCTTGTAGACTGGGACCAAATTTTTATTATGGTTTTGGAAATTGTTTAAGCTCTCTATTTTAATTTCCTCACCTGGGAAATATGGATAATAGTACCACTCTCATAAAAACTTAGAGATTTCAGGGACCAGCAGTTGGAGTAATGGCTGTTGCTGGACTCCCACATAGTCAACCACAGTTTGAATCCTGGACCCAGTGGCTTAAACTCATGCTCGGAGCATGCACACATATATTCCCTTGAACACTGATGGGGATGTGCAGTGCAGGAAGAGAGAGAGAGACTGAAGTAAAGGAAGAGACTGAGGCAGGGGGCATTCAGATTCCTAAAATAGTCTTTGCTATTTGATCTTTATCCTTTTTGACTATTAAAAAAAATACGCCAACTCTGCTTCCCTGAAATTATACTCTTCAATAAAATGATAAGATGTAAGTTTTTTTGTTTTAGGTTCTCTTTTCTATGCAATATGGTTCAGACCAAAAAATATAGAGTTATTATTTTTTAAACATTTGTTATACCCACCTAGGGGTACAAATCGAATTCATAACTGTTACATGCCATCAATAATTGGTCCCAATTTCCCACAATGTGATATATCATAAGCAATAACTTTTTGGACTTTAAATTAGGTCAGTTATCATAACCAGAAAATAGTTTGATAAATGTAAGGTTATTTTAATTCACCTATTCAACAAATGTTTGTTAAACAGTTAACAATTTTCTGTATATTATGCAAGATATTTCTACATAGAAATAGATCCAAAGTAATGCCTGGTATTCTGTTTTTTGGGGGGGTGTGTTGAGAGATTTTAGCTCTAGGGCATGTGCACTCACTGGAGAGAGACAGACAGAAAGTGTGAAATTAACCCCTCCTCCCCACAAGGGGGATGGCCATGTCACAATCCCTTCTCCTCTATTCTCCTCTTGGGATTTTGTATACACATGCACACTCACCCAGTTTGAGAGTCTCAAGCTACCTAGTCTGGAACTCAAACCACCTTTGACTGCCAACATAACGGTTACACTATCTGTTGGTCTCCATGAGCTACTCTGAATGAGCTAACTGCCTGGAAAATCATGCCTGTTACTTGTACATTGTTTGGCTTCTAACAGTGTTACTATTGATGAAATTTTAAATTGAGACTTAAACCTCAGGTTCAATCACATTATACAATTATGCAGGTCCACTTTGATGAAAACACCTGAATATAAAGAGAACTCGACTGGTTTGCGGAAAGCTGGATTTAAAGTATGAGTTTATTTTGATGCAGAACATTTTCAGATCCATGTACAGTTTTTTCATAATACATATTATCATAGGTAGAATCAGAATAATTGTAGTATAATAGATAAAGAAGAAAGTGTATTTGAGTAAGACACATGTAAACAGAAGATCAAATAATGTTGCTATACCACTAAATGTTTCAGTAAATTTGAACAATTTGTTTTAACCATTTTATTTCCTTAGGAAATAAGCTTATTCATTTTCTCTCTCTGGTGTGCATCTCTTCCATAACATTGTAGGTTTGATTTGAAACACATCATTTCTCTGTATACACTGTAATTTCATATCTATATGCTTATCTATCTATAAATTTTGGAAAAGAATTTAACTGATTTAAAATTTTATAATCTTCCAACTTGATTCTATTAAAAATGACTATTTATTGCACAAGACAAATACAATACAGGATTGAAACAGTAGATAAGAGGTGGGTAGGGGAGTCCCAGGTTCATAGGATGCGGTCTGGAGATTCTATCTTATTTGCCATGGGCTGCAGATTGGAGAAAGTCTAAGTGAAAGAAACAAACCACAGCATATCTGAGAGGGACAGAAATCAAACAAGAAGATAGGGTATTTAGCTTGTAGACTGGGACCAAATTTTTATTATGGTTTTGGAAATTGTTTAAGCTCTCTATTTTAATTTCCTCACCTGGGAAATATGGATAATAGTACCACTCTCATAAAAACTTAGAGATTTCAGGGACCAGCAGTTGGAGTATTGGCTATGTCGCTGGACTCCCACATAGTCGATCGCGGTTTGAATCCTGGACCCAGTGGCTTAAACTCATGCTCGGAGCATACGTGCATGCCCAAGAGCCCAAGAGGAGAATGGAAGAGAAGGGATTGTGGTGTGGCCATCCCACCTGGGGGATAATTTATTGCTTTCTGTCTGTCTGTCTGTTTCTGTCTTTCTGGTGAGTGCATGCACCCTGTAGAAAAAAACTCTCAAAAAAAATGTAAATTTTGTTAAAACTTTGCTTCTAACATTGTATGTATCTGGCAAATCTTAGCTATCATCCCAGTTATCCAACTTAAACTGCTAATACATTAAGAGCAAAATCCCAATTAAGTCATAATAGGATAAAAGTTTTAAAAAATGACATTTTAAGAGAGGAGATTAAGGAATAGATCCTCTGGTGCTATAGTGCATACTAGCAACATAATTAAATAGAAATATGTATTATTAGGAAGAACAGTAAGTTTTCTTTGACCACAAGTAAGACTGGATTCTTTATATTTAACTGCAAAAACTCTTAGTTTACAGGCATTTTTACATAATATTGTACACTCAATGGAAACCTTTAAAAAGTCAATACCTCAGGCATTTATTTGTAAAAAATGCAAGAGAGCCAGATAATAGTTGTTTTGTAAATCAGCCTAAGTAATTTTTTCATTAACTTACCAACTGTAATCTATTCAATTATGTATGTTGATGAGATCCACATTTAGTTTTCATAAGAATTACCAGTGCCGAAATATTCATTTAAACACACACACATGCACATTTTCAAAGCTTTAAGAAATCTTAGGAAAAAAGATGCAAGTTTTCAATTGGGAATAATTAAATGTCTCATACCTTAGAAAAAGTTTTGTTTTAAAGAAAAAACTGACTTCATGCACCATTTTTAAATTTCCCTTAAATACAGACATTTCCAAAATCAGATCTTAAAGATAAAGGAAAAGAAATATGATAAATCGGCTTATCTTTCAAGGCTGTTGGCGCTAACATTACAGAGCAAACAATGGAATGTTTGCACTGTCATAAATATAATATTTTTAAAAATCAGTAATATTTGCATATTTTGTCAGTCAGTATTAAAATATCTTCATAGTCTGAGGGAAAGACTTTCATGTGCATTCATATTTTTCTTGGCTCTAAATATAAACTGTTTTTAGTTAGTGTACAAACTGGGAACTGTGCTAATTAATTAGATAAAAGAGAGCACATTTGCTTTATCGAGCACTTTTAAAAGGGTACTTCAATGAAATCAGTTATTCTGGCAGAGATATCATGGGTATATTCAATAAAGTCCTTTCTTAGGAGATTTCAACATAGAAAGCAAAAGATTACTCTAAAAGCTGACCCTAAACATTAGTTAATGTTCATCCAGTGTGATTTAAAAGGCTACAGTTTCAACCTCTATCTCTATCTTTGTTTTTTTCTAGAGTTTATTATTTAGTTCTTCCCTAAGAAAGATGGGGAGAGAGAAAAAAAGAAAGAAAGATGAGAAGCCAAACAGGGTCTTTATGCCATCATCCTCCCCCAGCCTTAGTCAGCCTGGATTATAGACAAGTGCCAACACTTTCCCATGTGGGTCCAGTAGCCTTGTCACTGTGCCTACTGACTGGTTTCTGGTTTTAACTCTCTTTATTTTGAAACCTAGTACTCTTTCTAGTATGCTTTTTAGCAATAGATGGATTTTATTATATATTATTTTGAAAATTATGACAGGTAGAAAATGGGAGTGGAGGACATGACTAAATTTGATTGAGTTAAGTATGAGAAAAGGTGTTGCAATTTTACTTTGCTTTTCTCTTGCTTGAGTTAGACCCCCAAGTTAGCTTTGTTCTGTAGAGCAGCTAATGTAAAGAAGGAAAAGGTGGTCAATCACACAATTTACTATGTTGATAAAATACATACAAACTTATTTTATCAGACTTTATAACTCAAATAATTTATAGTTTGTATTGTCATCATTTATTTTAAAACAGAGGAAACAGCTCACTGAATAAATGGGACTTAGAAAGAAAATGTAAGTATTTTGGATTTGATAATATATTTAGTTCAGCAAGAGGCAGCAGAGTTAAAGATACTCTTTTTTTTCAAAACTTGTTTCCACTGACTATGGTGACTTAGTCTTAGCCTCTCGGCAAGTAGTTACCAGAACTATCTTTATGTCAGTGGAGGTTAAAAGGTAAGACCAGCAATTATTGCTCAACTCACTGGACTTTTCTCTGCTAGGAGAATGTCTGCATGAGAGATCAGTATTTTTGGATTAACATCCAGTATACCAATTGAGACTCCGGGTTGCTGAATGAGTAAAGTGGACATGTTGGTCTTTGTAAAGATCCAAATATTACTTGCTAATTCTGAGTTATTAATCAGTGTTTCTCTGAATCCCATCTTTTATGCCTACATTTTTCTATCTAATTTTGAACTAAATCTATGGCAAAGATGAGATTGCTTCTCACATGCATTTGCTGTCAAAAATTAATAGGTTATTGTTGTGGATTTCAACAACTAAGTTGGCAGTTTCAACTGGGTAAGGGCTGTATTGTGTCACCGTACATTCTCCATAGTCATTAATGCACCCTCATTCAGTTTGGCAGAGGATGTGAATAGTACTTGACTGTTCATATATTATCTAACGCTTTCACAGGATCAAATACATATCTTAGACTTAAGAATTATATTTGTTAATGAAATTATGTATCCCTAAGACCAAAAAGGATCCTAGCATGTGTTCATTTTTAATAAAAAGGTTGAATGGATTAAAAAAAATAAAAGTAACTGTCTACATTCACATGTTTTCACACTGCTTTAAGAGATCCTATGTAAATCTTTTTCTACAGGTTGATACTCTAGTGCTCATATTATTGGCATCAAATGCCATTGGGTCTCTACTAGTCTTGAGCTCTGCAAATAAGCTTGAAGTAGCGATATCTCAATCCAACAAATATGGTTTTTACATTCTCATGCATCAATATTATATTAATATACAGTCTCTCATACTACCTATAATTTTGTTTTGGAGTTGTTGGTGCTATTGTTTAATTGCAAAAAATTATGTGCACTCTTCAGGGAGAGTGAGAGAGACATAGAGAGAGAGACAGAAAGCATCCCATAATGGGGTATGGTCAAGCGACAATCCTTTCTTCTTTATTTCTTCATCCTATCAGAATTTTGGGCACACACACACACACAAATGTGGTATATTTTTCAGGGCTTAGGGACCAGGATTCAAACCACTGTCAGTCCTATACAATCCATCTTCCTTAATCTGTAGGCTATTGGGCCAGCTGTGCACTTTTAAAATACAAATACGTTCTCATTCTTTACATTTAATAAATGCTTTCTTTTCTAAATGATCTCAAATTAATATTTAATGTGTAACGATGGGACTCTCCATCTTACACATGTATACAATAAGTACATAGTTTTACTGCAAGCTAGATGTGGTTAGAAATAGTTGCACGAATACATAGTGCAGCATTTAATAATTTCAACACTTGCGGTTAAATTTTGGGGTTTTTTGTTTGTTTTCTCAGGGTGGTTATGCACACTGGAAAGAGAGAGAGAAAGAGAGAAAGAAAGTGAGAAATCATCCCCTATGGAAAATGGCCATGCATAATCCCTTCTCCAACATTCACTTCTTGGGATTTGAGGCATAAACGCACACACACCCGGCATGATTTTAATTCTCCAGGTCCATAAATCAAACCATGGTCCACTATGGTGGGATCCATCCGCCTTAACCCTTATATCGTCTGCTGGACAAAGGTTAAGATATTCTTTCCATTTAGAAAATTATACAATGCAAGTAATTAGTATGGACATTTAACTTTCTGTTTCAAAAAATGTTACACAATTTTGGAGTGATATAGATTATTCATGTTATTTTTGTATTATTATTATTTTGAACTTGTTCTTACCCTTTAGTTTCAGAATCAAAATTCGCTTTAATTTTTTTTCTCAAAAATTCTACTGGAGTATAGCTGGGGATTTTTTTTAAAGGTAATGAAATCTTTTACAATGGGAATGTATAAACAGTCCATGTTGGCTATCTGGGCTAGTTCAAAGCCCGGTAGTAGAAACAGAGTTGTACTTGTTACTTGTGGTTTGAGAATTTATCTCGTGCAGCCTTGTCTATGTAGAGTATGGATCCACACAGAGCAGTTTATTAAGGCCGACTTCAGTTGAATTAAAGAGCTAAATAAAAAAGGTAAAAGTGTAAACATGAGAGAATTATGGTATAGAGGGACATCTTTAAAAACAACTGTTACTAAAAAATAGGCTGTATTTTCATACATTAAAATTTTTTAAATGTGTTTATAAAACATTTCGAGCAAAGAACAAAGATAATCTATGAAAAGAAAATATCCAAAATGTCTACTAATATCAGCGGTCTGAAAGCAAGAACAGACAAGGAATTCCTAAAAACCAACAGCGTAAACATTCTAGTGAACAAAACTATTCTAATTGATGATGGTCAAGCCCAAGGAATCAAATCTACTCATGAGTCTGCTCCTTGGGCTGGTGATTAGGAGAGCTGGATCCCACATATCAATGGCACAGTTTGAATCTCAGTCCCGACAACTTGAGAAACATGCCCCTCTGTGCATGCATGCCCCAAACCCCAACAGGATGGAGATATAGAAGAGAAGGAATTGTGGTGTGACTACACCCTACTGAGATAGAAGAGAAGGAATTGTGTTTTGACTACACCCTACTGAGGGCGCTTGCTCTCATTCCCTCTCTCTCTCCATGTCTTTCTCTGGGAAGTGCACAATTCAAGTGTCCATCTGGTAGCTTGAAAATCTCATCAGGCATATGTGTGTGTTTACCCAAAACTCCAAGAGGAGAAGAAATTGTGTGGTGTGGCCATCCTCTCCTGGGGTTGCAAATTCTTACTTTCCTTCTATCTGAATCTCTGTCTCTCTCCTTCCTCACAAGCACGTATATGACAAAAACCTAAAAAGAAAAAAAGTGCTGAGAAACACTTAAAAAATACATGCACATAAAGCCACACTACATATTTTACAAGACATAAAAGTAAAAACGTTTACTCAAGTACATTTAAAATGTTTGCCTATAACAGATGACATGACAGTGTGTTAGAGAAGGTGATGAAATAAACCATGACTAGAACCCAAGTAACTAGTGGTATTTGGCTATGAACATAAGCATATGATTATTGGTACATGTCTAAGTTACAAAAAAAGCATGCTTAAGAGAAATGTTATAAAACATAAAAGATCATGATCTATGAGGATAAAAAGCAATCCATTGTTAGCTAGCTTGAATTAATAGTTTTTCAATAATAGGCAAATATTCTGTAAAAATTGGTAACCTGAAACTTAAGGGTACACCTTATCCAGAGTAAACCATTGTAGCTCTAAAATGATTTCTTATTGATAATCCTAAATTGCAAAACACCTTGTACACTTTGAAAAAGAAATCTGAAAATACAAAATGAAAAGCTGAAAATGGAATTTAGGAACACAAAATGTATTTATTCTTTCAGTTCTTCACTTAATGTATTGCACTTGCTATATCAACACTTTTCTTAAGAGAAAGGAAAAGCTGTTTGGATTCGGTGCTAAGCAGCGAAAGCTCTTCTAAAGTAGCACATTAAATGTTGCAACTACGGGAAAGTCAGCTTCTAATTAATGAGCTCTAAGATAGAGAGGGAAAAAAAAATCAGCTACATAAAGACACACTTAAGCTTACAGTCCTCAGAGAGAAAACAATCCTCATTAGTGACTAAATCATTGAGGTTTGGAGTCAAAAGAGCTTAGCAACCTAAGATAATTTAAATGTGAAAACATATTGCTTTGATGGCAATTACTACCTAGGTTTCAATAATTAATCTCTGAGAAATATGCTTTGTGTACTTGCACATGTGGGAGGACAGAAAAAAAAAAAAGAAAGAAAGAAAGAAAGGCGAAATGTCAATGTTTTAGGACATAAAAATATTTAAGCTTTAATTCCTGACCTAGTTGTAACAAACACATAGGAAATTTCCATCTGAGACTCTGGTATTGTGCCAGGAGGTGGAGCCCTTCAACTATCCTCAGTGTTCCTGGAACCCTAGACTGGGTAAACTCAGATCACCTTACAGAGTATAACAACACGCTTTAATACTTGAAAATGATAGTGGTGTCTGTTACTATGTAAAGACAAGATTGGAGGAGGTAGGGATTTTGCAAACAGTAATATAAATGGCATGTCATCTCTGTTTTATCTGTGTACAAAATTGATACGCAAAATCTTAATAAATTAATTGAAATATTTTTGAATGGAAATATAAGAACTATAGAATTCCTGGTGCTGATTGCTCATGAAGATGACTACAACTTTCAAAAGTTGATGATGGATGCACGTAATTGAACTTTAGAAAAGAATATTTACTGTCTGTGAAGGTTAGACGTCCTGGAAGATTTCCAACAGTGTATGGCTTATCCACTGACTTTACAGATTGGAAGTCAGAATACCGTTTGTTTTCTAGTCTGTGGTCGTTCTACCAATAAGGAAATGATTAGGAATCAAGATAAGTATCATTATTCAAGACTATCTCAGCTATAATGCTTCCTTCCATTTATATTGAAAGCTTGCAAAAGAGTAAAAACAATGGTTATATCCATTTGTGAACACCTAATTCCAGATTTTGATGGGATTAGTTAGAGGGACAAGTCTTCATATTATTAGTACTGGAGACTTCTGCTTCTGTATTTCATTCTTTATAGACTTTGTTTTTCAGAACGGTTTTTGGTTTACAGCAAAATTGAGTGAAAAGTACAAATTTCCCATCTACCTTCTGCTCCCACACATGCCACAGTGGTGCATTATCCGCTCCCAAAGTCCATAGCTGATGTTAGGCTTCTCTCTTGTTACTGTGCATACTGTGGGTTTGTAAAAATTATGCGTAACAATAATATCATGAGAATATTTTCACCACCGCAAAATACTCTGTGCCCTACCTGTTCCTCCCTCTCTCCCCTCTAGCCCCTGACAACCTTGTACTCTCTCCATAATTTTGGCTTTTCGAGACTGTTACTTTGTTAGAATATACAGGATACGGCTTGTTCAAATTGGTTTTATTTACTTTCTAATACACATTTATGGTTCCTCCATGTCTCGTTAGGCTTTATAGCTCATTTCACTGAAAAAAAAGTGATTCCCTTGGGTGTGCCAAGGTTTATTTATCCATTCACCTATCATAGCTAATCTTGATTTTTTTCAAATTTTGGCAATTATGAATAAAACATCTGTGTTCAGGTTTTTGTGTAGTCTCCGCATCTCTTTTACATAAATTTTAAATTTAAATTTTACATGACTCAATTGGAGAATAACAAGTGGGTAAAACCATTAACTACCAATCTGAAATCTAGAGGATTCCTTTACAGAGAATTAAATTTCTTTCCTTCGTTTTACCTTATTAATAGACTTATTAATAGACTTATTAAAAAGATCTAATCTCTGGGGCCAGCAGGTGGCATGATGGTCAAGGCACTAGACTCTGACATGGCTGACCATGGCTCCAGTCTTGATCTGGTGGCTTGCTTTCTTGTTCTCTCTGTCTCTGGTAAGCACACATGCCCTATAGAAAATTAAAATAATAATAATTTAAATTTAAATTTAAAAAAATAAAAGATCTAATCTCATATTAGTCAATATATCCTGGACAAATTTTTTTTTAAGTTTATTTCTTTCTTTCATGAGAGAGAGAGAAACATCCCCAGTGTGGTGCTCATGCCACAATCCACCCCTAGTCTCAGCTGGCCCAGATTATGAGCAAACAGGAATGCTCACGGAAGTCCTGAGAACTAACCTAGGGCTTTTCCCATGTGGATCAAGTTTCATTACCACTATATGTCTATATGGCTCCTGGTCAGAGTTTTTGTTTGTTTCTTTTAAGAAGATTTTTGCTACAGGGTACATACAGTCACTGGAGAGAAAGACAGACAGAAAGTGAGAAATCACTTCCCAGGGAGGATGGACAGCCACAATTCCTTCTCTTTCACTCTCCTCTAGGGATGTTGGACATGCATGCACATATACCTGGTGTCAGCTTTAAGCTGCCATGTCCAGTATTCGAACCACAGTCAACTATGTGGGAGTCCAGTGACATAACTGTTATGCCATCTGCTGGTCCCATGGTCAGAGGTTTTTAAACTAAAACTTAGTCTATCAATTTTAAACCTGAAATGCCTCATCTGTAAAAAGCAGGATGATAATTTTGACCTTGGACATTATGTGGGGGCATTTCAAAATGTTTGTGAAATAATGAAATTAATATATGAGTTTATTTTGGTGCCAAATAATTTGGAATACATGCATAGCTTTTTCATAATATTTACTTTTTATGAACTGTTTAAAGATCTCATATGAATTTGATTAAATTAATATGGGTTTCTCACATAAAGTTTTACAAAAATTGGCTTCAAAGCATTAGCCACATTTTGTATTATTTCACAAAACATATTCAAACAAGTTCTATTCAAAGTATAATTTTGAAGCAATTGAGTTGATCATGTAGTATCCCTCAATTATTTTTAAGCATTCTCCTATCTCCATGGTCTTTTCTTTTACCAGAAAATATTCTATGCTGCATTATAAATCTCTCAGTGTGAACTATATTATCTGAAAAAGTAATTACTTAATTCAATAAAACAATACCTACTTAGGGAGTGCTAATTAAAGTATTACCCTGAGTCCTGGGTTTATGATTGTACAGTTATTTAGTAAAACAATGTTTGACTTTGAATATTTTATGTATATATATATATATATTTATACATATATATGTGTATATATATATATATTTATACATATATATGTGTATATATATATATTTATACATATATATGTGTATATATATAAAGAGAGAGAGAGGAAGATAGAGATACACCTGTACATATATATGTATATATACATATATTCATGAACATAAATTATAGTGTATCTTTATCATATAATGAAAAATAGTTCAATTCATGTTGGAAAAATGCTATTCATTCAATCACAGCTGAGCAATTCAAATAAAATATTTTTTTCTTATTGGATGCTATAAAATCACATAAACTTAATAGTGTAAAGTTTTATCATGGGACTTCAATAAAGTTAGTTTCTGCTCTATTAAAACATACAAGTTCAGAAGAACAATAAACACAAAAGTGAAAATTCAAAATACCTAAATTAAAATTTAGATTTAGTGCCTGATTAAAGATTTCTCTAATGTTCTTTCTTTTCCTTTTTCTTTTTTTTTTGTTCCCCCATAGGGCACATGTACTCGTTGGAAAAGCAGAGAGAGACAGAAAGCAAGAAATCACCTCCAGGGGGGATGGCCACACTGTAATCCCTTCTGCTCCATTCTCCTCTCGGGATCTTGGGCACACACACATACACACATACACGTCCAGCATGAATTTAAGCCATCGGGTCTGGGACTTGAACTGTCGTCGACTACGTGGGAGTCCAGCAACACAACAATTATGCCATCTGCTGGTCCCTCTATTTTTTTTTTTAAGAATTATTTTAATTTTATTTATTCATTCATTTATTTTTAATTTGACTAGAGAGAGACAGAGAGAGGGAGGGAAAGTGAGAAAGCAAGCAAGCAAGCCACCAGGTCCAGGAATTGAACCGAGGTCGCCCATGTGGGAATGTCCAGCACCTTAACCACCATGCCACCTGCTGACCCCTCTAAATGTTTTTTTTTTAGACAATTGAAAATGTAGCTGTGTTTATTAATTTTAAATATTGACTGTATTAACATGGATATATTACAGTCTCAAAATTTTGCTATTTCAATCAGTTAATTAATAAGCAGAGCCATAAAATATTTCCAAAGAAAAATAATAACTTATTGCAGTTTATTTGTCTTTAATAGTTATATATTATTTAATGTATTATGAGTTTAAAAAAACTACTGTTACAATTATTATACAAAAGAAAAATGATTTATGAAATATTTAGAGAGAAATTCATTCAAATATTTGAGAAATCATTGCTGTAAAATAATTTAAAATCACTGGTAGAGATAACAAGTAATAGTATGTACTACCAATACCATGAAAATGTGTTTAAATTACTTCCATTGCTAGGTTGTCACTTCGTATTAAAAAAAAGAAAAGCTAAAATCATGGTAAATTAGTGAAAGCAGAGAACTTCCAACAGATAGCTTCTGTTTTCACCTTTATAATAAGTTGTTTGAACACAAAAATGAAAATATTTGATTCAACTTTTCAACCACTGTATTGGAGAAAAATACATTAATTTTGATAAACTCCAGTTTGAAGCATTATCAACATCTGTTCAGAAAGAAGGACATTCCTAGCCTTGCAAAATGTTATTTTTAAATAAATTCACATTTTAATACTTAATCAAAATGTGAGGTATATTTGAAAATTTTAGTAGAAATACATTATAAATATGTGCATTTCTCTTTTCACTATTTAAATCCATTTTATATAAAATGCTTTAATATAATTTTATGAATTCTGAACATTATAGAGAGTTAAGATTGAATTTTATCAAGGAAGATCTGCTTCCTTCCCAGAGATGTTCAGTAAGATGCAGTGGTATAGTGGTTTTTCTCACCAGTAAAAGTACTTGATTTTATTCACTAGCTAAATTATTAAACCAAGTGTCAAGCATTATGCTTCATTAAACACATACACACACACAGAGACATATACACACACGCTTTCGAATAAAGTGTTGCTATAGCATTGAGTAGACTGAGTAATGCAACATCAATAGGAAATAGAGAAGCTGGGGTTGAAAACAAGCCTATATTCACTACTGTTATTTTTCCTGATTATATATATTTATATTTATATATGTATATGTATATATGTGTGTATATATATATATATAAAATCATGATGAACATGACATCTTAGTATGTACTACTGTTCTATATTTCTTCTCAGTCAACACTTGTCTTGGCTTTGGAATATGTGTATGTGCCAATGATTGTGACTGACAGAGTTATGATACAATTGACAAAGCTTAAAACAAGTATAAAGAGAAACCTAGATTACTTTGCATTATAATCACTCATGACATACTAAATGTAGCTTTCAGCCATTCAGCCTCACCCTTCTACAATCAAAAGAAACCAAATATTTAGACATAGGTCATGTGTTAGTCTTCAAAGACAGATTTTATTAATTTTTTCACTATCTTTATGTATACACTAATTTCCTTAGGGTGTGATTCTGTTTACCCTGCTCTTGAAAGTGGTTGTTGCTCTAACAAATCTTAATACCTAAAGTATTCTGGCATCAAAATGTGAAAAAAGTTTAGAAAGACAACAGGAAGACTAATCGTAGAAACTGGAGACTCAGGAAAGATACTGCTGTTAGAGATGAAAGAAAACCGGACATGTTATATTTGGTTGGAAAAAACTGGTAAGACTATTGTCTGCCCTTACATGGAGAATAGATTTCAGGACTCACAAAATGTATTTCAAGGCATTATGTTCAAACTGCCAATGAATCTGCACATGCCATCTATGATAGGGTGTTGTAAGAGAAAGATGGCCCAAAGAAGGGGCTATTCAGTTTTAAGTGGAATTTGAAGGAAAGAGTTTATATCCAAGATTGCTAAAGCAAAAATGTCCAATTTTCTCATCCCTGACTCTTCCTAATAGAAAAATGTTCTTAAAAGGAAACATTTCCTTATGGTAAATATCTATCCAAAATACTCCCAGTAAAATGAGGATTTAGGGGGCTGTAAGTACCTTATTAAAACTTAAAATATTTAAGGTGCCATTCCTTTAGAGAAGACAGTTTGTTTTCTAGGAATCTTGTCCCATGGCAGCCTTATCTTCCTAAAGCAGAGATGTATCTGTTTCAAAGGAGTTATAGACAAGTCTGCTTGAATAAATTCAGGGTTACTCATTGAAACTCATTTTCAAGAGAATCATATTGGTGAAAGTTTCAACAGCTAGGCATAAAACAAGAAGTTAGTCTAAAAAAAAGGAGAAATTTGGGCCTCATATCTTTTAAGAAAAGAAAGTAGATGAGAAAGCAACTTAGTTGTAAATGTAGGGTACTTGTCACCTCAACATAAAGGTTGAACTCAAAGGGCAACACAAGATCCCAGAAGGTAGTGTTAAAGGTTGTGAAAATGTACTTTCAGGGAGAAAAAAAGGAAATAGTCATTAATTAAAAATAAATTGTCTGTGCTGGAAGCAAGAATTCCAAATATTATATCCATAATTGGATTTTAAAACTACCATGGACCAGTGACTGCTATTCCCTGCCTTTTTCAAAGTTTATATGACACTTTCTCCCTCTCTCATCTTTAAATTTGGTATGATAGGGTAAGGGCCCCCCCCATAGATGTTATTTATTGCCAGTGGGCATGCGCAAACACCAGAGAGAAAGAGAATAAAACAAACAAACAAACAAACAAACAAAACCTCCATTGGGGGTGGGGCATGTGTCACATTGTGATTCTTTCTTTAATTTGTTTATCTTTTTCAGAATTTGGGACATACACACACATGAGTCTGGCATGTTTCTCAAGTCCCTGGGGATAGGATTTGAACTGCAGTAAGCCATAAGGGATATGGCTCCCTTAACCACTAGGCTATGGACTGGCCTAATGCACAAATATATAGACTTAGGGAAACTTCAGGTAATGACCTTATCATTTTTTTCTGGAACGAGAAGAACAAAACTGAGAAGGTATAACAGAAAATGCACCTACAGAGGATCCAGTGCATCTGGCCCTGATTTACATGAGTCAATACTTGAATCTGTGCTAATGCTGCCTGAATAAATTTTTGTCATGAAGAATCTATGTGTTTTGTTTATTTCTAGTCTAGTTCATTTTAGCCACCAGTCGAATACAGCTAAGAGAATGGAATCAGGTAGAATAAAACTGCCAGTCTAGCCCTGACAAATAGAATCAAGAGAGGTAACCATTCACTGTTATATTAATCTACAAATATTGGAGCTCTTTTCATGTAGAAATGAATAGCTAATGATACTTGCCAATAACCTAGTGCAATGCCATCTAAACCGATTGTGGAGGGGGACTTGTAGAACATGGTACTTAAGAAAGTTTGAGCAATATTTTGTCAGAGAAATAAATTACTTTTTTTTAATTCTTGGTTGATCATCACAAGGAATTAGAGTGGAAGAATACTATTAACACATATTACACTTTAAGTTATAATAGTCTGTTTTCCCAATGTTATACAAATTGTGTAAAATTGTTTAATATATCTTAGGTACAGTAAATAAAAAATGCAAGCATAAATGTTTGTTTCATATATGTTTTAAGCTATTATCACCTAGATGTTATACCTCATAGTATTGATATTACTTGTTGAAAACAAAGCAGCTACTTTTCTAGAAAGCAAAAGTTGGGATTTCACTGTCAATTCACTTATTACCCTATTACCTAGTGAATAGGAAGAAATCAAATGAAGTATTTTTATGAATACCTGTTGTAGTTAGGAGCACATGCAGCAGACATTTGTTAATTTTGTTTCTGTTATCGTTTGATTGCATTGACTCAGTCAACTTGAAGAAAAATTAATTTATTGGAAAGGCAGAGTGGGCTAGTCCCAGCAACAAGAGTTATTATTGCTCTGCATCCACATCATAATTCTCATCCCCCATGGGTGATGGCCACACCACATCCCTTCTTCTCCATTCTTCTTTTGATTTTAGGCAAGCATGCATACACACCTAGTGTGTTGTTCTAGCTGCCAGTCTGGGGCTTGAGCCACAGTCAGCCATGTGAGAATCAGCTGCCTTAACCACAATGCCACTGACTGGCCCTAATTTGACCATTCTAATGGTGGATGAGGTGACTGAATCCCACATGGCTAATTGAACCAGTCTGAGCCTTGGACCCAATGGCTTGAGAATCACTCTGGGCATTTGTGTATTTGTCCCCAAATTCTCAAAGAGGAGGAAATGAAGAAGGGATTACAATGTGAGGGGGATGCTCTCTCACTTCCCCTCTTTCTTTCTCTCTTGTTCTTTGGAATATGTATTCACTCTCTGCCAAATTATAAGCAAAAATATAAAAGAAAATAAATGACTGGAGATAAGAAATTAAGAGAAAAAATAAAAGCAGAAAAGAAACATGGACGCTTCACAAGTATCAGCACATGGGCTGCCTTGCTAATGTATGTTCTTGCTATTAAAAATGTGGTCAAGCTAAAATCAGCATAAGCATCAGCTTATTCTGCTTTAAAAAAATACTCTCTACATTTTAGGTTTGTAGCAATTTGGGGTTCACAGGAAGAGAGTGGAAACTATAGAGTTCATATATCCCGCAGCCTCCCTCATTAGAATGGCATATTTATTACAACTGATAAGCTTACATTGGTGCATCATTATTACACAAAGTTCATAGTATACAAGAGAGTAATCCTGGTATTAAATTTTCTATGCTCTTTGGCAAATGCATAATACAGATATCCACTCTTTCAGCATCATACACAGTATTTTCACTGTCTGAAAACTCCTACTCAACCCTCGCTCCCCATTATCCCCCGGAAACCACTGCTCTTTTGTTCTCTCTGTAGTTTGGCCTTTCTCAGAGCATCTGATAGTAGGAATCACATAGTAGATAGCCTTTTCGGATTTGCTTCCTTCACTTGGTATTATGTACTTAAAGTTCCTTCATGTTTTTTCATGACCTAACAAAAAGTTCGTTTGTTTTAGATCTGAATAATATTTGTCTGGATAAATCTTTTTTTACTCATGCATGTTCTGAAGGATATCTTGGTTGATTTCACATTTTGGGGGGTCATGAATAAGGTTGCAATAAAGATCTTTCTTTCCGTTTTTTTTTTTTTTCCTAAGGTAGACCTGTCTTCAGTTCATTTGAGTAAATGCCAAAGAGTATGACCTATTAGATCATAAAGTTTCATTTTTTCCAACTGAGTACAAACTGTCAAACTCTCTTCCAACAGAGATTGAACAATTTTGCATTCCCACCAACAATGAGAGTTATTAAGTTCTACATCTGCATTAGGATTTGGTGTAGTTAGTTCTTTTTTATTTTGGCTATTTTGTTTTGGTTGTAAGGCATGTGCCCTCATCAGAGAGAGGTTTGGTGGAAGAGAAATTAATCCCCCACTAGAGCGGATGGCCACACCACAGATACCACAGTTCCTTCTCCTCCATTTTCCTCTTGAGATTTTGGGCACACACACACACATGTGCCCAATAAGTCTTTCCAGTCATTTGAGTCCGGGATTCAAACCACACAGTCAGCCATGTGGAAGCCAGCTGCCCTAACTACCACGCCACTGGCTGGCTCTATTTTAGCTGTTCTAATAGATGCAATAGTGGCATCTCATTATCATTTTGTACTGCAATTGCCTAGTGACATATGATGCTGAATATTTTTTCAGATGATTATTTGCCATCTGTCTATCTTCTTTAGTGAAGTGTCTATCCAGTTATTTGCCCAATTTAAAGTCAGGCTGTTCATTTTCTTAATGTAGAGCTTTAAGAGTTATTTGTGTATTTTTGATAAAACTCTTTTATCAGGTATGTCTCTTGAAAATATTTTCTCCTAGTCTGTGTGGGATATTTTCTCCTAGTCTGTGTGGGTTATCTTGATGTTTTCATGACAGTGTCTTGCAGGAGAGAAGTTTTTAATTTTAAAAAGTTTAACTTACCAATTATTTCTTTCAAGGATCATGGCTTGGGTGTTGTATCTAAAAAGTTAAGACAAAAACCAACGTTAGTGAATTATTTCATTTTATCTTTTAGAAATTTTATAGTTAATTTTTTTATTCTTATTTATTCTTAATTTAATTTTGTTAATTATTAAATCCAATTGGATTAATTTTTACATGTAGATATTCAGCTGTTTTAGCACTGTTTTTGAGACTAGCTTTTCTCCTTTTCATTGTGTTTTCTTCCTTTTTAAGAGATCAGTTGAATATTTTTATGAGTATTTGCCTATTAATATGTCACTCTGACAATATCTGAACAAATATAGTCCTTATATTCAAGATAAAAAATAATTTTTGTGTTGGTAGTTAGGGTTGAGGTAGTGAACAGACATTTCCTTTGTTAATTGAAGCTCAGTCTAATGTACTTAACATTTTCTACAATATTTAATTCATCTTATGTGAGTGGTCTCCTACATTAATAATAATTAAGAATGTAGAGAACTCCAACTTCTCAAGGAAAAAGAGAGTGAACCAATCAATTTACTTTCCACTTTCAGATTACTGTTATAGTATTATTATCAATAATAGACAACCAGGGGACCAGCAGTTAGTGTAATGGCTATGTTGCTGGCCTACCACGTAGTCAACTGCAGTTCGAGTCCTGGACCCGATGGCTTAGAACTCACGCCGGGCACGTGTGCGTGCGTACCCAAGATCCCGAGAGGAGAATGGAGGAGAAGGGATTGCGGCGTGGCCATCCCCCCTGGGGGGGTGATTTCTCACTTTCTATCTCTCTTTCTCTCTTTGTCTGTCTGGTGAGCACATGCGCCCTATAGCAAGAAAAAACCTCTCAAAAAAAATAATAAAATAATAGACAGTCATTATGTCACCATACATTAAAGAAGAAAAGCATTAATCACTTCACTGAGTGTTTTATAACTACCTCATGACTATTTTATATCACATTGTAACTATGTACTTAGCATATATTAAGAGTAACACAGCAGAATCAAAAGTTCACAATATGTCAAACATTTTGCAAAAAATGTTGAAAAGCAGGATGCTCATTTACTTCTTTAGAAATGCTAATTAGTCATGAACAGAACTATAGAAGAAGTTATCTAAGAGCAAGCCTACTCACAGAAACAGCTTTGTGGGTAAGAAAAATGGCATTGCTCCAAAAATATTTTATATGAGAATTAAAGGAAAAACACAGTAAACTTCAATCTTAATTGGAAATACCAAAAAGAAACATTAAAACCCAGAGGAAGGAAACAAAGCAAGAGACTGGATATGATAAAAAAAAAAAAAATCATAGCAATCAAAAACTCAGAAACATTAAAGATAAATTCCCTTAGGATAAAGGTTGAAATTACAGTTTTGTTTTATTGAAAAATCTCAATAGTTTCTAATTTACATCTAAAAATAATATTTTCTCATCACAGATGTCCAAAATCTTAAGGATAACTTTAAAGTAAAATATCATGGCAATAAAAGAAAAAAAAAAGAAAGAAAGTAAATAAATAAATAAAAAACAAGAAACAACATAAACAAACTGTGGCTGATGAGCAAATATTCGGTAATATGGATTTCTATTCAGATTTACAAGACAAAATGTGGCCAAGAAACTTTTTTATTTTACATGAACCAATTAAACGACTAAATCAGATTATTGGAAAATGAAAGTATGCAAGTATGTTATTTAGTTTAACCTTAAATCTTGAAATTATTAATAGAGATATACTGCTCTTTTGTTAATTATTTATTTTTACTTTTAGGATTTCAGAGTCTAAGTAGTCACTTCTGTGTATCCCAAATAATGATGAAATTGTTCTTACAAAAGATAATGCTATTTGTGAGCAGATAGTGACATAGTGGTTAAGCCAGCAGATTTCCACATAGCCGAATACATGGTTCAAATTCCAAATGTAACAGCTTGAAAAGCATACTTGATGTATGTGCATATGTGCCCAAAATCTTGAAAGGAAGGAGAAATTGAAAAAGAATTGTATCAGGTGGTTAATTTCACCATCCATGGAAGGTGCTTTCTCACACCCACCCCACCTCCCAACCCCTATCTTTCTCCAATGAACACAGATGCCCTTTGGAAAACTAAAAAGAAAATTTTCTTATTTGCTATTAGTGAAGTACAAGCAAACCAATTATTATTATTTATTAGGAAGGCAATAATTATTGATGGATTTGACAATTATAGGAGTTATTATATTTCAAAGGACTCTAAAATTCATCTAGCATAGGTCTCTCAATTTCCCTATGAGGAAATTGAAAATGAGAAAGATGAGTCGACTTGCCTTTGTTTTTATTAGAATTTCAGTAAAAAAGTCACAGTTTTTCCTCAAATATATCATAGGTAGTCCTATTCTATCTTGCAATTTTTGTTCCAAATATTACCTTGTGAGATACTCGTTAAAAAATACTAACACATGCTTCTCTTATAGCATCAATATTGGATGTGAAAATAAGTTGTAGCTAAAGTCAATTTAAGGTATAATATGCGTGTGCAAAGCTAGTTTCTGTTTTTTTTTTTTTTTCTTTTTCTTTTTTTTGGAGAGGTTTTTGCTATAGGGTGCGTGCACTCGCCAGACAGACAGAAAGAGACAGAGAGATAGAAAGCGAGAAATCACCCCCCAAGGGGAATGGCCACGCCGCAATCCCTTCTCCTCCATTCTCCTCTCTCGGGATCTTGGGCACGCACGCATATGCGCCCGCTGTGCGTTTATGCCACCGTGTCCAAGACTTGAACCATGGTCGACCATGTTGGAGTCCAGCAACATAGCAATTACACTAACTGCTGGTCCCACAAAGCTAGTTTCTTGATGCTTACAGACGTCCCTTTTTATAGCTAGGAGAGAAATAAATCTTCCTTTTATTCCCTTTTATAGAACTTGCATTAGATTAGCAGGACTCCTTTATTTAGCATATATCCTCTTAACACCACTGTAAAGCAATATACCTTCTTTTCTCCTTTTTTTTTTTTTTTTTTTTTTTTTTTTGCAATAACATCCATGCTTATTTTCCTCTATCTTGCTTTCAGGGACTTTGTGATTTTTCTTCTTTCTCCTCTTCTTCCTCTTCTTCTTCTTTCTAATTCACAATAGATTACATACAGGTGCATGATAGACAGAGAGAGGGCACTCAGTATCAACATCTCTAGTAAAGAATGATCAAATTCTGTATTATAACGTTAAAGGAACTGTTTATTCTAATCAAGAGAAATGGGCTCCCTCCTGTCTTCAGGTCTACTTTCCAGAGATCAGGACCAAGATTAACAGGTTGCTTCCAGTTCTGCTCTAGCAGACTACTAGTTGCTTCACAGGAGGCTGGGTCTTCATGCTCTTCCTTAAGTGTTTACTTATAATTCTTTTTCACTCAGTTATAATGAGAATGATTTTTTAACGAAAGTCAACTAAGTTCACAGAGAAATTAACCTAATTTTATGTCCCCGTATTATCTCCAGATCCTATTATGGGATAAGAATTGAAGAAAAAAATCAGTTTAATTCCAAAGGAGTTTTTTTTTTTTTTTTTTTCATATAATACGTTAAAATGTCTTACAAATAGAAAGATTCTGGCTTTCTTAAATAAAGAGTTAATTTCAAAGGTCAGGTTTATCATAATCCACCAGCTACAAAATATTGACCATTTCTTTAGTTCTGTGTTGCTTGGCTCTTAGCCAGTCTAACTTCCGGTCTTGGTTAAGATGAACGTCACTCCAGTTGGAATTAAAGACTCTTTTATCATGCTATGGTAGTGGTTTCTTCACAGTGGACCTAGACTGCCCCAGAAAGACTCTTTAAATGGAGAAATGAACTGTTCTGTTGGCTCAACCTTAAGACTGTTTCCAGTTGATAAATCTGATTGTTCTTTTAGCCAGTGCAAAAGTCCTAAAGGGGAATTGCTGTAGTTTCCTTCTTTCGCCCTAAGCTTGCTCTGCAAACTCTGAGAAAACTAAACAAATTAAAAGACTCATGAAGTAATTTTTTTAAAGAATTATTTTATTTAACTTTATTTATTATTTTTATTTTTTAATTTTACCAGAGAGAGAGAGAGAGACAGAGGAAGAGAAGGAAAGCAAGAAAACATGCCACTAGGTCCGGGACTCGAACCACAGCTGGCCTTATGGGTGTCCAGCACCATTAATCACCACACCGTCTGCTAGCTCCTCATGAAATAATTTTAAAGTAAAAAGAAAATGAGTTATGATAACATGAATAATATATCATGTGACCAGAAAAAAATAATAATGAAATCAATTCAGCTCCATGAAAAGAAATCTCTCAGAAACAATCATGTTCATTAAATACGTGAAAAAGTAGATAACAATTGTTATGGTACATTTAAATTGCTTTATTGCTCTAACTCTAAAATTTTATAATGACATCTTTATTTTTTATCAAGATTATACCTACTTGGCTTGATTAGAATGAACAGTTCTTTTAACCTTATAATACAGAATTTGATCATTCATTACTAGAGATGTTGATACTGTAAGGTGGCATTCCAAACCATCTGTAATTATTGGAATTATCACAATGACATTTAAGATAGGAACAGTTAATTGTAAGACTAATGAATGATAAATAAATAGCTGTTTTGTGATTATTTTAAATCATGAGTTTTCAAATATTCATCTGTATTTATGAAAGAATAAAGAGGAGAAATCAAGGTTATACCAAGAATACTCCTAAATATCTAACTCAAAATATTTCTTTTCAAATAACATTTCAGTAAGCTGTTAATTTACAGTTACTGCAATGGCAGTGATATTACTCGGTTTCTTCCACACTGAATAGAAGTTGTTAATTTAGTGATTCCCTTTACTGTGTATGATAGTATAGCTTAAAAAAAAAAAAAAAAAAAAAAAAAGGAAAGGAAAATCTTCTTAAAGTCTACCAAGTGGTGTATGGATATATTCTAGAAGAAGGTGGAATTAAAAAGGCTGGAAAGAGTATATCTGTGGTCTTACTGAAAGCAAAGAAGGGAAATGAGAAAAGGCACTAGTTTTGACATTCCAGAAAAATTGACGGGTAAGAAAACTGATAAAGGAAAAGAGGGAAAAAATATAACAGAGAAAGAGTAGATGCTCTTTTTCTTCTGTTAGGAAAAAACAGAAATGCCGTACTTCTGCAACACCATGGATCTATGGACTCTGAGTGAATGAGTGAATGGAGTGAATGGATGCTCAGGGAATGTGACCTTTCTGCTTGCAAACAACAGGAGGCCATTAGACTGGTGTGTGATCTGATAAATGTGTTTTTCCAGATTCTAAGCTGTTCTGTTCAGCCTTTGGTGTCATTTAGTTTTACTTTTTAGTGATACCAAAATAAGTTTGTTCTGGAAATACCTTTATTTTTCTAATTCTCTAAAAAACAATTTTCTCTAAAAAACATAAGTTTCCTTCCTCCTTTGCCCTAATAAATGGTGGATGAGAGTGATTTAACGGGCGCATATCTGGTATGGCCGCTCCCTCTCCCTCTTGACTCAGATCTCTGTGTCTCAAGTAGTTATTCTGTGTGCAATTCAGGTGACTGCCTTTCAGAAGAGTCACAGTCTGAATAGAGAGGGTTGTGCATGACAGCAGAAAAGACAAAAACAAAAGCTGAAGACAGCCAGCTGACTTGACTAAGTCTAAAGCACAGGCACTTGAATATCCAAAAAGCTGTAATATATTTTATTTAGGCAATTGCTTTCAAGGGAAGCATCAGCTTTCACAACAATTTTACAGCTTGAGAAGGGAACAAGAGTGATTCTCAACACTTCTGTATAATTTACATTGTTGTTATCTTTGTCAAATAAACATATTAATGGTAGTGTGTTTTATTGAGAGTAGTATTTCAAAAATTACCAATACACTTATATCTTTTGTCTTTGCAAGTATAGAATGCCCATACTAATTTGGTGAAGATATTTAAATAACTATAGAGCAATTAACATAGGCTACAATCAGAACCAAAAGGTAAGTCTAAGATAATAAGTTTCTGGCATATAGAATGAGATTATAAAGTTAGACTTAAGCACTTAAATCCAGGTATTTAGTAGAGAAATCATTTTTCTTGATTGCTTTAAGTAACTTAAGCATAAAAAACAATTCTTTCTTCTTCTTTTTTTTCTTTAAGGTTTATTTCTTTATTCCATGAATGAGAGAGAGAAAAAGAGAGAGGATTCCTAACTGTGTGTCAATTCTGTGATCCACACCCCAAGTTTCACCCAGCCCCAGATCATGGGTACACACATACTTAGTGTACTCAGAGAGGCCTCCAGGCATTATGAATCTGGAACCTTCCCATGGGAGTCAATCTTACAGAGTACTGAGTTTTACTATTGCACCACCACGAAACTCTATACATGCACATATATATTTGCAATGTAGAAAATAAAACTTCTAGACCAGCTGGTGACATGGTAGAATAGGTGGCTGGATTCCACATGTCCTACTTCATGGTTTGAGTCCCATACCTGGCAGCTTGAAAAACATACTGAAGTGTGTGTATGTGTGTGCCCAAAATCCTGAGAGGAGAATGAAGGAGAAAGAACTGCAGTATGATCATACTCCTTGGGGGGTGACTTCTCTCATTCTGGTGAGCATACATGCCCTATAGCATGAACAAAACAAAACTAGGGGCCAGCAGTTAGCATAATGGCTAAGTCACTGGACTCCCATGTAGTTGATCGCGGTTCGAGTCCCAGACCTAGTGGCTTAAACTCATGCTGGGCATGTGTGCGTGCGTGCCCAAGATCCCAAAAGGAGAATAGAGGAGAAGGGATTGCGACGTGGCCCTCCCCACTGGGGGGTGATTTTTCACTTTCAGTCTCTCTGTCTCTCTCTGTCTTTCTGGAGAGCTCACATGTCCTATGGAAAAAAACCTCTCCAAAACAAAACAAAACTAACCTTTTACAACTATGGCAGTTCTATTCAGGCTATAGTAAAGATGTGTACAGAATAGTGAATATAGAAAGAAAGGCACATATTTTCATAGAGAATTCTGGGAAGATGAAAAAAGAGGTCTGAGGTTTTTTCCTCTGGCCTTTGGCCAATTGAAGAGGAAACGTTTTAGTACATGAAGTTATCACTGAAGGCAGACAGGGCCCTGGCACCAATGTTGGAGATCTGAAAAGAGGTTGTTTTGCAGGCTATTTCATACTACACTGAGGTCATATCACAGTGCATCTGGTGGTGCTGTGCTCAGGCAGAGAGAAGTCTCGTGGGCTTTATTGCTGTCTTTGTTTGTGCACTGATGGCAGGAGCCAGATGCTGCCAACAATTGGCCTAAGGAGTTTGCCTTAGGGAAGCTAGTTCCTGCGTTGGGTCTGTAGAGCAGATGGCTGGAGCTGGGTTCCACTGGAACCACAGTGGTTTTCAGACCACACAGAGGTACAGAACATTAAAACAAGTGAACAAATGTTGCTCAGCCAGGGAGCAAAAAGTATCATCTGCTCACATTCCACACTAGAGGGCTTAGGGAGGACATGGCATTTGGGTGGGCAAAAGACAGCATTCCAGAGGATAGAAGTCGCAGTGCCCAAAAACCATCCCTTCTTCCAAACATGCAAGCACATTCTCGAATGAAGATACAGGTGGCGAAAGGCTGAGAGGTTGGTCAATTTTACTCAAGATGAACAGAAACCGATGCTTAAATTACTGAATTAAACTCAATTTTAAACTAGGTCACTTGTGTAGGTTGGACTGTATTGTCCCCGAAAAAAAGTCAAAAGGAATTCAACAGCAATGGCAATTTTCTATTTATACAAGCTGTAGTGTAAGTTAAAATTTATGACTATGTTGTATGTCTACATGGTCTTGAAGATATGCATGAAGAGTATTGATTGAGTATAATAGATATTCTCAGTTCTAACACTTAATACAAAAATAAGTTCTATAGCAATGGAAAAGATTGACTTTACAATTTAGGAGACCAACAAATACAAAGGGATATAACAGTTTTAATATCATAAGTTTCCTTGTTCTGTGCAACACAATTTACATATCCTTCAGCATTTTTCCAGATTTTATTTCACATTACATTAAACACATTTTATTCCTCTATTTGTTTTGCATTTTTATCTTCATGACCTGAGATGATATTGTCTATCATTAAACTATGTTTAAAATTTGTCAATCAATATATTTCATAGATCTAAATTATTATGCATGGCATTTCAGTTATTAGTTATGTTTCACAAAATCTTATTTCAAATTTCTAATAAAAAGGCAGATTCTTTGATGAAACCTAGAAGAAATGAATAGACTTAAGAAGTAGCTAGACATCTCTTTTATTGTTTTGTGTCAATTATTAATACCGAGTAATCACCCTTTGTGATTCTTACCAATAGATACATGTAGAAAACCCTCTGATAGAAAAATAATCCACAAGAAATAGATCAGTTAATTTCTCCCCAAATATCTTTCAGATGTTGAACAATTTAAGCACTTTGAACATCAGAGGTTTAAAGACAATGCTTAGTTTATTGGATAAAGAGAGGAGTGATTCTCACTTATTATAGCCCATAAGTTGCTTTCATGGACTCTAATGCTTGCTATGGTAGTTGCAGGTTTTGGACTAATTCTGTTCGCTTGGGTACCTAACTTTGTTACTGGTTTACAGGTGGAAAATTGTCAGGCACCTGACATGTTTGAGAAAAAATTCAAAATGACTCAGAAAGAACCAAGATATGTCCTCTTGAAAAACTCCATCCATATTAATTTTACTGTCCCTTAACCTTATGTTTGAGAAACGAGTGTGCAGGGCTGTAAATACTGATTCAACCTGCTTCATTTAGGCTCATGCATCAATTTTATAAATACCATAAATAAGCACAGCGAGCTGGAGTTTTATTTGAGCATTACTATGTAATATATAAATCTACCATTGACTTGATTATGTAATGCAGTTTAGAATACAGACTGGGAATTGGAGGTGACATCATCCTACGAAAGGACTTTATTTCATGTATGATTTAATTTATAAGGTCCAACCATTGTAATATTCACTTTAAAGAAATCTATTGGGTTGTCAGAAAGTCATGACGTATTTATTTTGTTTTTCCATGCAAGATGTTTCATGACTTTTACAACAACCCAATATTTATTACCAAAGCCTCAAGTTAATTTTTTAACACTTCAAATTTACTAAATAACTTCTTTTTTTAACGAAGCTCTATTATAAAGCACAAAGTAAGGAGAGCAGTCAGTTCATACAAAAATACCTAGTCTCCCAAGGTGTTCCCCACATGCATTTATTTTAAAAGAAATATTTTATTAAACTTTATTTATTTACTTTTAATTTTGACCAGAGAGGAACAGAGGGAGAGAGAAAGAGAAAAAGAAAGTGAGAAAACAAGCTGCCTGGTCTGGGGCTCAAATCCTGGTCAGCCATGTGGGAGTCCAGTGCCCCTTAACATTGCTACCCCCATAGAAAGTTGTGTGGTAGTCATTACAACACACTCAACTTTAACCCACAGCACACCCCACTTTAACCCGCAGCACATCCTACTGCAACCCACAGCACATTTTATTGAGACCACAGCACACATCACTGAAATGCACAGCAGGAAACTGTGACCCACAGCATACACCACTCAGACTGAAACTTGACTGAGACCAACGGCAAACCTCACAGAGACCCACAGCACAATTCACTGAAATCCACAACACATCCCACTTTAATCTTCAGTTTACAACACTTTAATGCACAGCATGCCCCACTGTAACCCCAATGCGACCCAGTGGACTCCTCAGTGAGACCACTGTGTACATCACTGATACCCACAGCACAAAACTGCAATCTACAGCACACCCTACACAGACCAAATCCTCACTGAGACCCTCAGCAAACCTCACTGAGACCCACAACACAATTCACTGAGACCCACAGCATACCCCACTGAGATCCAGACCTTACTAAGACCCACAGGAAACCTCACTGAGACCCAGAGCACAATTCATTGAGAGCCACAGCAACCAAATGCACATGCCAGTCAGACCACTGCACTAACTCTGAAACCCACAGCATAAAACTAGGACCTAGAGCAAACCCCACTCAGAACCAAACCTCACCAAGACCCATAGCACAATTCACTGAGACCCACAACACACCCCACATTGAACCACAGCACACCTCAGTGAGACCATTGTACACGTCACTGATACCCACAGCACAAAACAGCAACCCACAGCTCACACTAGGCATACCAAAATCTCACTGAGAACCACAGCAAACCCCAGCACATCCCACTGTGACCCACAGCATACATCTTTGAGACCACCACACACATCACTGAGAACCACAGCACAAAAATGTGAAGTACAGTACACACCACTCAGACTGCAGCCTCACTTAGACACACAGCAAACCTCACTAAGACTCACAGCACAATTCACTGAGATCCACAGCCCACCCAACTGTGACCCACAGCACACATCTGTGAGACCACTGCACACATCACTGAGATCAACAGCAAAAAATTGCGACCCACAGAACACCCCATACAGATCGAAACATCAATGAGACACACAACAAAACACAGAGACCCACAAAACAATTCACTAAGATCCAAACACACCCCAAATTAACCCACAGCACACACCACATTAACACACAGCATACCCCACTGTGACCTGCAGCACACATCAGTGAGGCCACCGCACATAGCACTGAGACCCACAGCACAACACTGCATCCCACAGCACACCCTACACAGAATAAAATCTCCCAGAGACAGACAGCAAACCTCACTGAGACCAACAGCACAATTCACTGAGATCCAGAGCACACCCCACTTTAACCACAACACAACCGTCTTTGACCCACAGCACAACTGAGTGAGACCTTTATACACCTCACTGATACCCACAGCACAAAATTGTGACTCAGTACATACTATGCAGACCTAAACCTCACTGACACCCACAGCAAGCCTCATGGAGACCCACAGCACACCCAATTGAGACCCAGTTCTTACTGAGACCCACACAAAACCTCACTGAGACCCACAGCACACCCCACTGTGACCAAATGCACATGTCGATCAGACCACCACACAATCTCTGAGACACACAGTATAAAACTGTTACCCACAGCACACCCCACTCAGATCCAAACCTCACTAAGACCCATAGCACAATTCACTGAGACCCACAGAACACCCACTTTGACCCACAGTACACCTTAGTGAGACCAATTGTACACCTCACTGATACCCACAGCACAAAATTGTGACCCACAGCACACACTACACAAACCGAAACCTCACTGACATACTCAGCAGACAACCCACAGCACACCCCACTTTAACCCGCAGCACATCCTACTGCAACCCACAGCACATTTTATTGAGACCACAGCACACATCACTGAAATGCACAGCAGGAAACTGTGACCCACAGCATACACCACTCAGACTGAAACTTGACTGAGACCAACGGCAAACCTCACAGAGACCCACAGCACAATTCACTGAAATCCACAACACATCCCACTTTAATCTTCAGTTTACAACACTTTAATGCACAGCATGCCCCACTGTAACCCCAATGCGACCCAGTGGACTCCTCAGTGAGACCACTGTGTACATCACTGATACCCACAGCACAAAACTGCAATCTACAGCACACCCTACACAGACCAAATCCTCACTGAGACCCTCAGCAAACCTCACTGAGACCCACAACACAATTCACTGAGACCCACAGCATACCCCACTGAGATCCAGACCTTACTAAGACCCACAGGAAACCTCACTGAGACCCAGAGCACAATTCATTGAGAGCCACAGCAACCAAATGCACATGCCAGTCAGACCACTGCACTAACTCTGAAACCCACAGCATAAAACTAGGACCTAGAGCAAACCCCACTCAGAACCAAACCTCACCAAGACCCATAGCACAATTCACTGAGACCCACAACACACCCCACATTGAACCACAGCACACCTCAGTGAGACCATTGTACACGTCACTGATACCCACAGCACAAAACAGCAACCCACAGCTCACACTAGGCATACCAAAATCTCACTGAGAACCACAGCAAACCCCAGCACATCCCACTGTGACCCACAGCATACATCTTTGAGACCACCACACACATCACTGAGAACCACAGCACAAAAATGTGAAGTACAGTACACACCACTCAGACTGCAGCCTCACTTAGACACACAGCAAACCTCACTAAGACTCACAGCACAATTCACTGAGATCCACAGCCCACCCAACTGTGACCCACAGCACACATCTGTGAGACCACTGCACACATCACTGAGATCAACAGCAAAAAATTGCGACCCACAGAACACCCCATACAGATCGAAACATCAATGAGACACACAACAAAACACAGAGACCCACAAAACAATTCACTAAGATCCAAACACACCCCAAATTAACCCACAGCACACACCACATTAACACACAGCATACCCCACTGTGACCTGCAGCACACATCAGTGAGGCCACCGCACATAGCACTGAGACCCACAGCACAACACTGCATCCCACAGCACACCCTACACAGAATAAAATCTCCCAGAGACAGACAGCAAACCTCACTGAGACCAACAGCACAATTCACTGAGATCCAGAGCACACCCCACTTTAACCACAACACAACCGTCTTTGACCCACAGCACAACTGAGTGAGACCTTTATACACCTCACTGATACCCACAGCACAAAATTGTGACTCAGTACATACTATGCAGACCTAAACCTCACTGACACCCACAGCAAGCCTCATGGAGACCCACAGCACACCCAATTGAGACCCAGTTCTTACTGAGACCCACACAAAACCTCACTGAGACCCACAGCACACCCCACTGTGACCAAATGCACATGTCGATCAGACCACCACACAATCTCTGAGACACACAGTATAAAACTGTTACCCACAGCACACCCCACTCAGATCCAAACCTCACTAAGACCCATAGCACAATTCACTGAGACCCACAGAACACCCACTTTGACCCACAGTACACCTTAGTGAGACCAATTGTACACCTCACTGATACCCACAGCACAAAATTGTGACCCACAGCACACACTACACAAACCGAAACCTCACTGACATACTCAGCAGACCTCACTAATACTCATAGTAAAATCCACTGAGATCCACAGCTCACCCAAATTTAACACACAGCACATGCCACGGTGACCCGCAACACACATCTGTGAGACCACCGCACAGAACACTGAGACCCACAGAACAATTCACTGAGATCCACACCACACTGAAATTTAACCCATAGTACACCTTATGTGTAACGCACAGAACACCCCACAGTAATGCACAGTACACCACACTCTGACCCAAATCTCATTGAGACCAACAGCAAACCTCACAGAGACACATTGCAAAATTCACTAAGATCCAAAGCACACCCCATTTTCACCCAGTACACAGTTCAATTTAACCCATAGTACACCCCACTGTGACACACAGCACACCTTAGTGAGACCACCATATAATTCACTGGTATCCACAGCAGAAAACGGTGACCCGCAGCACACCCCACTAAGACCCAAACCTCACTGAGACCCACAGTAAACCTCACTGAGACCCACAGTACCAATTCACTATGTCCTGAAGCACAACCCAATTTAAGCCATGGCACACCCCACTATGACGAGCAGCACACCTCATTGAGACCACCACACACACACATCCCTGAAACCCACTGAACAATACTACGACCCACAACACACCTGACTCAGACCCAAACTGCACTGAGACCCACAGCAAACCTCACTGAGACCCACAGTACCATTCACTGTGACATAAAGCACACCCCACTTTAAGCCATGGCACACCTCACTGCAAGCAGCAGCGCACCTCATTGACACCACCACACATATCCTTGAAACAAATTCTCTGAACTCAAAAATTGGTTTTGTAAGGACCAGCAGTTAGTGTAATGGCTATGTTGCTGGACTCCCATGTAGTCAACCACAGTTCGTGTTCTGGACCTGGTGACTTAAAACTCATGCTGGGTGCATGTGTGTTCATGCCCAAGATCCCAAGGGGAGAATGGAGGAGAAGAGATTGTGATGTGGCCATCGTCCCTGGGGGGTAATTTCTTGCTTTCTGTCTCTCTGTCTCTGTCTGTCTGGTGAGCGCATTGGACTCTGTCTGTCTGGTGACCGCATGTGCCCTAAAGCAAAAAAAAAAAAAAAAAAAAAATCTTAAAAAAATTGGTTTTGTAGTGTGCTCCCATCATTAATCTGTATTTTTATTTTCTTTTCATATTCTCTTCAATCCTCAAAGTGCGCCACCTGATGACATGGTAGTTTAGGAGGTTGGATCCCACATGGCTGAAGGTGCAGTTCAAATCCAAGCCTCAGTGGCTTCAGAAACAGGCTGAACCATGTGAGTGTGTACCCAAAATCCCAAGAGGAAAATAGAGAAAGGGGACTACAATGTGTCTATCCCTACTGGGAGGTGGGTACTCTCTCATTTTCCCTCTCTCTACCTCTCTGTTTCCAGCAAGCACAAATACCCTGTAGCAAAAACTGAAATAAATAAATAAATTTTGATGGTTTGCACCATCCTGCAGTTATCCTCTACTGTAATATTTAAA
Organism: Tupaia belangeri chinensis; assembly: GCF_000334495.1. Lineage (NCBI taxonomy): Eukaryota > Metazoa > Chordata > Mammalia > Scandentia > Tupaiidae > Tupaia > Tupaia belangeri. The sequence goes on from NW_006207899.1 coordinate 2,726,862, forward strand.
CAAGTGCTTGAACTAGAGCTTCAACAACAAAAATATACTGAAAAACTATGGGGTCCTTGAAAAAGTCATGATGTATTTTTCTGTTTTTCTACACAAAACTGCTTCATGACTGTTTGGATAACCCAATACAGAGATAAGCTTTCCTAAGTAGCTCAATGGAAAACCTTATTTCCCTTGAACAAAAAGAACTGATAAAGATGTCAACTTATCATTGACAAGTTTAAAAAAAAATAAAGGCCATACCTTAAGATCGAGTAACCCTCCTTGGTCTGTTTATGGATAACAATAATGATTTTTTTATTGTTAGTAATACTTCAAAAACAAAGTACATCCACTTATTTTAGACAAATATTTTGTATTTATGTACTCACCACTTTTAAAAGAATAGATAAAAAATAAGTTATAGTTAAATATAATTTAACTGGCTTTTAACGTGTTCATAAAAATAGAAATATTTTTAATAGTCATAACAATGATGCTAATGTTTTAGTATTTTTGAGACAGAGATTTTTGCTCTAGGGCACAAGTTCTTGCAGAGATACAGAGAGACAGGAAGTGAGAAATCACCCCCTCCAAGGGGGATGCCGGGTCACAATCCATTTTCCTCCATTCTCCTCTAGGGAATTTTGGACATGAACAAACATGCCCAATATGACTTTCAAAATGCCAGATCTGAGACTCAAACCACAGTCAACTACGTGGGAGTCTGGCAACATAACCATTATGCTTGCCCATTTGCTGGCGCATGTTTTAATTTTTCTTAAATCGCATTTTCTTTTGTCAGTCATCTTTTGATAAACATTTATAAGAAGGCAGAGCATTGATGGGATGGGGAGGTGTGGTGTTATAGGTTGAAGATATTTTGATTAACTGGATTTGGGAGAAATGTTCACATATTGAAATGTTTACTTTGTAAGCTAAATAATTTGATTGAATGCATATAAAAAATAAAATAAAAAATATTTATGTTTCCACATCTGAAGTATTGTGAAAAATGCTGCATAAATATGAGAGTGTAAATATCTCTTCAAAATCTTTATTTCAAAATTTTTTTGCCAAACACTTAGAAATGAAACTGTTGCATCATATGGTTGTATTATATTTTAATTTTTTTGAGGAGATTCCATGCTATTTGTCATTGTGCCTGCATTATTTTACATTCTTAAATTTTTGTTCTATAAACTTTATTGGGACCAGCAGTTAGCGTAATGGCTATGACGCTGGACTCCCACATAGTCGACCGCAGTACGAATCCCGGACCCAGTGGCTTAAACTCACGCCGGGTGCGTGTGCGTGTGTACCCAAGATCCCGAGAGGAGAATGGAGGAGAAGGGATTGCAGCGTGGCCATCCCCCCTGGGGGTTATTTCTCGCTTTCTCTCACTCTCTCTCTCTCTCTCTCTCTCTGTCTGTCTGGCGAGGGCATGTGCCCTATAGCAAAAACCTCTTCACTCAAAGAAAAAAAAAATATTTACAGTTAGTAAGTTAAAAGGCAAAGCACAACCAGATTGTAAATCTTAATCTTATACACACAAAACTGTCCAGAGAAACACTTCTGCTCATTACAAACAATTGCTTTCCAATGCACTTAAGACAGTCTATCAAAAATATTTTAAACGTATCAATAGTGTAAATACTAGCCATATACATTCATTAAAAACTATCAATTTAGAGAGCACTATGGCAACCCTTAAAACAACAAAAAACATCAAATTTGCTAAATGTCTTTGTTTTTAAATATTTTTAAGGTTTTCTGTTGTTGAATTTTCAGAATAAAAGTACTATCATATGTCTATCATATGTACATTATCATTGACTGTATGCAAGGGTATCAATTTCTTCATATACTCAACAACACCAGTTATTATGAATGTTGATTATATTTATCAAAGTATGTTTGCAATGGTATTACATTGGAAAATTATTCAGGCTTAAAAGGACAGAAATACTTTTGTATGTTAAAACATCGATAAACCTTGACATTATGATAAATAAAATAAACAAATCACAGGACAAATACTACTTGATTAACTTACATGGGCTACCTAAAATATTTAAACTCATAGAAACTGATAGTAGAACAGTGATTTTCAGAGTCTAAGTGAAGGTGACAAAGAGAGTAACTATTTAATGGGTATAAAATTTCAGTTATGTAATATGAGTGAGTCCTAGAGATCTGCTATACAACACTGTAGCTACAGTTAACAATACTGTATCATATAGTTACAATATATGGGTTTATAGTTAGAATAATTGGCCCTTAGTGTGCTCCAATCTTTAATATTTTTTGTTCTTTTTTTTTCTTTTCATAGATAGCCCCTTCAATCCTGAAAGTGGGTCATCTGGTGGCATTGAGGTTGAACCCCACATGGTTGAATGTGCAGTTCAAATCCCAGACCCAGCGGTGTGAGAAACATGCTGGGCATGTGTGAGTGTATACTCAAAATACCAAGAGGAAAATAGAGGGGTGTTCTTATCACAATTTAAACTCTGTATGTAGTATCTAATAACCTCAAGTAAAGAGAAAATTTTAACATTATTGTATATAAGAATACAAGTATATTGGGACCAGCAGTTAGTGTAATGACTATGTCGCTAGACTCCCATGTACTTGACCATGGTTCGTGTCCTGGATCCGGTGGCTTAAACTCATGTCAGGTGCGTGTGGATGTGCACGTGCCCAAGATTCCGAGAGGAGAATGGAGAAGGGATTGCGGCGTGGCCATCCCCTCTGGGAGGTGATTTCTCACTTTCTGTCTCTCTGTCTGTCTGGCGAGCACACGCACCCTATAGCAAAAACCTCTCCAAAAAGCAAAAAACAAAACAAAACAAACATATAAAACGTTTGGATTATTGTACAATTATTATATAAGCCTGATTTTAAAAAGAAAATCATTCTATCAACTTTTATTTTGATATGAAATATCTCCAAAATTGATTCATCACACAAAATCATTTTTGTGTGAGCATATCTTTGGGGAGGGAAGACACCTCTAAGTTTATCACCTTATGACTATCAAATAGGAGCCAGCAGGTGGCATGCTGATGAAAGTGCTGGATTTACATATGACCCATGGCAATTCTAGTCCCAGACCTGGTAGTTTGAAAATCATGCTGGGCACATATGCTTGTGTGCCCAAAAATCCTGAGAAAGAAGGGAGAAGGGATTACAGTGTGGCCATCCTCCCTGTGAGGTGATTTCTCATTTGCCCTCTTTCTGTATTTCTCTGTCTCTCTCCTCTTTGATGAGCTCAGACACCCTATGACAAAAACCTAAAAAAACAAAAAATGCTATCAAGTATCTTTACATTGCTTATTCCTACATAAAGTGCTATGTAATTCATTAATCATATACAAACCTGAGACACCCCAAGATACTGTCTGCACTAATGTGTACACACTCTCAACTATCAGATGCTACTTAGTTCTTCTGACTTTTTCTTCATTTGATTATCCTAATCCTCACTCTTATTCTTTCTGAAAATTTAACAATCTTTTTTTCTTAATTCCCTCAACTGTATGCTATTAATTGGATGGTCTTAAAATTTTTATACTTTAAAAACCACATGGGCCTATTATTATTAGAATTTTCTGGGCTGGAAGAATATTTTTCATCTCAGAAGAGTTTTGATTTGATACAGAAATGTCTATATTCTATGAATGCAATAAACGAATGTAACACAGAAGTGATTACGTCAGAACACCTGAGTCCTGTTTCAATTTTTTTTAATGATGAGATCATGCATTCTTTTTGCATTCCCAGTACTCTAGCAATACAAAAAACTCTATATAGAAATATAATTTCCAATTACAAGAAACAATGTTAGAAAATTTTAATCCAGTAAGAATTGGATGCAGGTATTAGTATTTAACAATCATTTCTGTGCTGATAGTTAATAATTGCTTAGCTCCTATGATAGCAAATTTTTTCAAAACAAAATGACAAAGAATGGAGGTAGCAGGTGTGAGCCTCTTTCAATTTGGAATTGATTACTGCTGAAGCTACTTTAGAATCAAGAAGCTGAATTTTATATCTGTGTACCTCCCATATATAATGAAGCTAATTATTCTAAAAATAATTGAACTGACATTTCTGTGGTAATACCATCAAACCTGAGTGTCATAATCTTTGAAAAGAGAAGGTTGAGGTTTAAATGATTATGTTTTATTTATAGTACAATAATTTAGCAAAGCTTAGAAATTACATTGTAGGATTAGAATAGATGTTAATCAAATCCAAACAAGATGACAGAGAAATAATTGGAGTTTAGGGTACAGGTATAATTAAGGGGTGCTTAAGGACCTGCAGAACCCATTTATTTATGTAGAAAATACACATAATAACCTTTAAGGAAATTTTGATAGTAAATGTATGACATTCAAAAAGCCTTGTGAGTATTCCAGATACACTCAATAATTACCTAACAAAAACAAATGTATTAAATTTATTTCTTTCTAATAGGAGATTATGAGTGCTTGGAGCTCATCATACAAGTTATACATGTATACATGTACAGTTTGGAAAGCAGTGTTTCTTAATGTATGACCAGTGAACTTGTTACTTATGATTAGCTTATGCCTCTTGTTATTTAAAAGACAGATTTCTGAGTCTCATCAGAATATTTAAGAATAAAATCTGGAATCTAAATTTTATCTTTGAAAAGACCCTAGAGGATCTTTATGAACATTAAAATTTGAGAATCACAGATTAAAGAGGCAGCAATAATTTGAATCAACTTACTACAAGGTCAAATAATGCCCATTACATACTGGTAAACAAATTATGGTCCTTTTTTATTCATAAAAAAATGGGAGACTCAGCAAATAGTCTTCTTTATTAGAGGGTGCATGCTCTCACCAAAGAGAGGGACAAAGAGTGAACCCCCTCCCAGGGGAGAGAGTCATAGAGCAGTCCCTTCTCAATTTCTCTCTCCTTTACAGATTTTAGGCACACGCATGCACCTGGTGTGCTTTTGAAACCTCTAGGTAAGTGCTCAAACAGTACAGATGGCTGTGTAGGATCCAGCTGCCTTAACTACAACACCATCAATTGATCCAACAACACAGGCTCATCTGTTGCACAAAAACATTGTGGGAGTCCAGCGATGTAATCATTATGTCATCTGCTGGTCCCTTTAACTTTTTTTTTAATTGCAAATAAAATACAGTAAAACATAATTTATATAAACAAGAAAAAGAAAATATTTGTAGCTTGTATAAATTCTTCAAGAATTTGCTGTGTGATATCTTGAATGACTTATTGGTAAAATATTTTCTAACATTTCCATAGTATCTTTCATACATAATCATTTAAAAATCAGTAATTTTGGCTCATTAGTAAATGATGTGACTAGAAATAAGTAATAATATTTAATATGCATGTCCCTGAATAATGAATTGCCAATCATTTTACTGGCCTTTTCTTTGATATCTAACAACTTGTTCAGAATATTTTAACACTTAGAGTAAGAAATTATGCATTTGCAGGGCTAGCAAGTGTTTTTGTTTGTTTGTTTTCTTTCTGTTTGTTTTTAGAGGTTTTTGCCTTAGGACATGTGCACTCACAAGAAAGAGAGAGACAGAGATAGACAGAGAGACAGAAAGCAAGAAATCACCCTCCAGGAAGGATGACCATGCCACAATCCCTTGTCCTCCATTTTTCTCTAGGGATCTTGGGGACACATGCACACGTGCCTGGCGCGAGTTTAAGCCACTGGGTCCAGGACTTGAACTGCACTCTACTACATGGAAGTCCAGCGATGCAGTCATTAGGCCATCTGCTGGTCCGAACATTTGCAGGGCTAGCAAGTGGAATGGAAGTTAAGGTACTGGACTCCCACATGACTGACATTGATTTGAGTCTTGGATCTGGCAGCTTCCTTCTTACTTCCTCTCTCTCTTTTTCTCTCTCTCTTTGAGAGCACATACTCCATGGCAAATTTTAAAATAATAATAATAAAGTAAGTAAATAGTTATCTTTAAAAGAAATTTTGTCTGCAGAAAGATGAATCTGAACCCCTACCTCTCACCATTGACAAAAATCAACTCAAAGTGGATCAAAGATCTAAATCTAAGACTTCAAACTATAAAATTCTTGCTGGAAAACTCTGAGGAAACTCTGGGAGACATCAGAGCAGGCCAAGACTTCTTAAATAAGACTCCAAAGTCAATAATCCCCAAAGTAGACAAGTGAGATTACATCAGATTAAGAAGTTTCTGCATGGCAAAAAATACAATAATTAGTGTGAATCGACAGCCCTCAGAATGGGAAAATATTTTCATAAACTATGCAGCTGGTGAGGACTTATGACCAGGATACACAAGAAACTCAAGCAGCTGTCCCGAAAAAAGATCATCAACTCTATTAAAAGATGAGAGAATGAGTTGAAAAAACACTCTCTAAGGATGAAATAAGAATAGCCAAAAGGCATATAAAAAATGCTTAACATCCCTCATTGTAAGGGAGATGCAGATCAAAACTACAATGAGGTACCACCTAACCCCACTCAGAATGACTAAGATTAAACAAACAAAAAAATGATAAGTATTGACAAGGGTGTGGTGAAAGGGAAACTCTCTTACAGTGCTAGTGGGGATGTAAATTGGCTCAGTCACTGTGGAAAACAATTTGGAGATTCCTCAAAGATGTACGAATAGAACTACCATATGATCCAGAAATCCCACTCCTTGCTATCTATCCAAAGGACAGAAAAATTATTATTATCAGAAAAGTTCTTGCATATCGATGTATATTGTGGGACTATTCACAATTGCTAAGGCATGGAACCAACCCAAATACTCACAAACAGATGAAGGGATTGAAAACGTGTGGCACAGATACTATATGGAATACTATTCTGCCATAAAACACAACAAGACCCTGGCTTTGACAGAAAGTGGATGAATATGGAAGATTTATTGCTGAGTGAAGTAAGCCAGGCTATGAAGAGACATCTTATGTCTATACTTAATATATACCTAGTGTCCACACTCTATGGCTGAAACTGAATGACTAAAGCAGATAGAAACCTAGTAAATGGTTGTGAATACCAGTGTGGGATGATGGTGGGTGACAGAGTAGAGTAGAGTCTGAGGAAGGACATTAAGGAGAAAAACAGAGAGGTAAAGCATTTATGGGACAAACAAATAGATTATTATCTGTTGAAGATAATTTTATAGTACTGTCAATTGGATTGGTGAGAAATGTACACATGTTGAAATACTCACTTTGCAAGCTAAATAACGTTATTGAATGCATAAAAGAAATTGAAATTAAAAAAGAAATTATGCATTAAATAAAGCAATGTTTTCCAAATTTTATGTTTATAGCTTCTAAAAGTAAATATAGACATTACAGTAATAATTAATAACTAGGGAGCAAGTATATATAAGGATAATTAAATGAAGTATGATTTATTGATAGTACACTTAAATCATTATGGTACAAGTCAATAAACACAACTGGGCTGAAATTCTATGTAATAGACCAAATATTGGTAGGAAAACTCCTATTTTAGTTACCATTAGTACAAAACATTAAAGAATAAAGACATTCCAAACTTTTCATTATACATTTAATAAAAACAATTATTTAATTGATAATAGTACACTTCAAGCAATAGAGAATAGCATGATGAATATACTAATAGAAATCAGCTAAGCCTCTTGTTATATAAACACCTCTTTTACTCTTTACATTTTTTTAGTTTGCTACAGTGCACATGTGCTTGCAAAAGAGAGATGGAGATAGGAAAAAATAGAAGAAAAGTGAGAAATTACCCTCTAGGGGAATATCCATGTCACAATACCTTGTCCATTTTCCTCTTGGGATTTTTGGGCATGCATGAACATCCACCTGTGACTCTTCTGTTTAATGGAGAGTCACCTGAAGCACACATCAAAATAAGACTCAAGACACAGATACCTGAAACAAAAAGAGTAGGGGGAGGGCATACCAGGGATGCACCTGCTAAGTCTCTCTTATCCTCCATATATATTAGGACAAAAGAAGAAGGAAAGTTAATTTTAGAGAAAGTTTCTTTATAGAGGGTTAGAAAGACAAGGATGATTCCTGGAACAGTTGGTTTCAGTATGGCTAAATGACTCCAGAGGATGGACAGAACACTTCGGAATTTGAAAAACACACATTAATCAGATCACACACCATTTTAATGATCTTCTGTCATTTTTGAGCAGAAAGGTAAGAGGTCAGGCATTTTCACAATTTTCCCTGTACTCATTCATTCAGAGTTCATAAATCCAAGGTGTTCTAGAAGCATAGCATTTTTGCAGTTTCCTAAACACCCACTGGGCCACTTTTCAAGCTACTGGGACCAGAACTCCAAGCATGTGGTTGGCCATGTGAGAACCATCCACCTTAACCTCTACACTACCTGCTGTCCCAAACACCTCTTTCACTTGTAATCCATTAATTTCGGTAGTATTATGTATACATTTGTTTATTCATTCATTCATTCATTTATTTAAGAATCTCATTGTTTCACACCCTTTCTGATACTTTAAAAATATTAACTGATCTATGGGAACCAGCAGTTAGTGTAATGGCTATGTCGCTGGACTCCCACGTAATTGACCGCGCTTTGCGTCCCTGACCCGGTAGCTTAAAACTCACACCAGGCGCATTTCCATGCGTGCCCAAGATCTTGAGAGGAGAATGGAGGAGAAGGGATTGTGGCGTGACCATCCCCCCTGGGGGGTGATTTCTTGCTTTCTGTCTCTAATGTCTCTCTCTGTCTGTCTGGCGAGCGCATGCACCCTATAGCGAAAATCTCTCATATATATATACATATATATATATATATATGTATATATATATTTATTTACTGATCTGGTCCTCCTTAGAGTATTTCAATAAAGAGAAAACCCCAACTACACCTCTGATTACTAGTGTATAATGTGATTTGATATTTCAATTAAGAAAATTGCTCATTAGATGTGAAACTGGCCTGCTTGATAAAATAGATATTGATGTTGCTTTTTGTTTTTCAGGAACAATGTTGTAATTATTGCTTACTACCCCTTTTATCATTTCCTAGCTAATGTGAGTGTATCGATTTCATGAGATATGAGGTAATTTTGAGTAGTAAGAATTATCTTTCTTGGAGTGGAGAGTTGAGTCTTTTATGTCAATATAATGACACTATCAATGTATTTTTTATGTTAGCACACACTACATGTACACTAATTTATATCTTAAATCAAGCCAATCAACTATATTATTTATGTCGTAGTAAAAACATAAAGATTTAGAGATATTAACTAAGATCTCAAAAGTTAAACCCTTTGAGTTATAGAACAGTATATATGTCAAGATTTATAGATTTTTAATTCTATCTCATGAATATAAATTTTGAAATTTTAATACATTGAAATAGACTTGGAATTTTTATTCAATTTATAATATGAAAAGAAGCA
>NW_006207899.1:2736390-2758983 GCF_000334495.1 Tupaia belangeri chinensis
TGATGAATAAATTCAAATATTTAGAAATTTAACAAATACACACCTGTAAGTTATGCATGCATCAAGGAACAAAGCTGAAGAGGACTTTAAAACATTTCAAATGAAAGTTAGTCAAAATACAACTATTAGGGAAAATACAATTTAAAATAAAATCTTTTACCAACCCCAAAAACTTCTTCATGAAAGTAAAAGAAAAAGAAAACAGTGGTACTACTCAGTACTAATCCATAATATAATGCACCTCACAGGTAATCTGCTAAAGGCTGTATAAATAAAGAAATCTTAGTCTTTTATATAGTCAAAAATTACATGTGTTTTCTCAAGATCAACAATAACCAACCCTCAAAAAGAGGGCTTGACAGCATGTGTTGTCACTTGTATTTACTCTAAATTTAACCAGTAATTAGGATAATCATCTGTTAATTGGCTTTATCAAAAGGAAGAGTAAACACAGGTCTTTATGACAGGAGATAGCTTTGTAATTTGGAACAATGTGCTGTGGAAGATAGGGCCCTCTCTGTTATATTCCTTAATCATAACATTTCAAAGAAATGTCTCCCCAGTCCTTGAGAAAGACATTCCTGGTTCATAAGACACATAGGGGCTCATTTAACCTTTATAAAGTTTTACATACATTTCAAAGAAACAAAGAATTTACTAAAGGGAGTTGCTTTCCTTATTTTACAGTAATTAATACTTTTTCTTAGATTGTTTTGCTCTCACACAACAAACCAAAGATATGGGAAGCAACTATGATAAACCAGGTCTTAGAGGAACTTTTATCATTTTAAATTCTTATACTAGAAAAGAAACAAAATATGTGACAAATATAATATCAAATCTGTTTTAATAGCTAAGGAATGGAAAGCAAATTGACCTCAGCATGTATACTCTATGGAATACTATTTAGCCATAAAAAACAACAAGACTCTGGCATTTGATAGAAAGTGGTTGAATATGGAAGATTTACTACTAAGTGAAGTAAGCCAGGCTATGAAAGAAAGATATTGTAAGTCTCAACTTAATATATCCTGACTACCCACACTTTATGGTAGAGATCAAAATACTGGAGGGCATAAAAGGACTAAAAATAGTTATGGATGCTGAAAGAATGGAACCTGGGTGTGGGGGGGAGTAGCGAAGAGAATAGAGAGCGATAGCATGAGAATAAATAGAAAGGCATGCCATTTGTGGGACACAGAAATGTTTATTACCTATTAATTAGAACACATATAGTATTCTCAACTGGACTGGTTTGAGAAGTATTTCATGTTGGGTAAATTCTCTCTACAAGCCAAATGATATATAGTGATTGACTTCAACAAAGATAATAAATAATAATAATAATAATAATCTGAAAAAAAAGAAAAGCTATTTGATGATGATGATATGGGTAGTAATGTCTGTCTCGACTGTTATACATGGTAATCATGCTGGAAAAAGAAATGTTATACACTGTAAAAATATATGTGGTTAAATGTAATATAAATTTTTTTTAAAAAAGAAAGCAAATTGAACTCAAGGTAAGAGATATAAAAAGTAAAATTAAGAGGGGAAATCATAGATATAGAAAGCAGACAAACCATAGGAGAAACTTATAAAACCAAATATTGACACTTTTGCGCTGACCAAAAAAACCGTAGGAGAAACTTATAAAACCAAATATTGACACTTTTGCACTGACTAGAAGCCCCTAGTCAGGCAGATTATTTTTAAAAGGAAAGAGAAAATAAAGCTATAATTACAGATCCTATACATAGTAAAATAACTATATATATACATATATATGTGAATATATGTATATAATATATAAGCATACATGTATGTAGACATATATGTGTTTGTATATATGTGGGTGTGTATGATCATATAATCGAGCATTGCTGTAACTGCAATACGTTCTGAGAAATTCATCTTCTGGTCAATATGCAACATCATAATGTTTACATAAACCTAGATTGTATAGCCTACTACACACCTGGTTTACATGGTGTATATTACAGAGTATAGCCTATTCTGAGACCACCATCATATATGCAGCCTGTTATTGCCCAAACATATAGTGGTTATGCAGATCTTAAATGTATATGTATGCATATGTAAACATTACAACAAACAAAATAAATTACATTAAATGAATAAATCATGAAAAATAGAACTTATCAGAATGTACCCAAGATAAAATATTAAAAAGATAACTAGTCCCGTATCTATTGAAAGATTAAATTAATTTTTAAAAGTGTTTAACTTAAAACTTCAGAACTTTTAGGGCCAGCAGGTGGAGAAGTGGTTAAGTGCTGGATTCTCACACAGCCAACAATTTCAGTCCTGTGGACTGGCAGCTTGAAAATCACGTCAGGCACGTGTGCATGAATGCCCAAAATCCCAAGAAGAGAAAGGAGAGGAAGGGATTGCAGCAGGATATTCCCAGTGGGGAGTGATATCTCACTTTCCCTCTTTATGTCTCTGTCTTTCTCCAGCAACTGCATGCATTCTATAGCAAAAATTTAAAAGAAAACAAGAGAGAGAAACTTGTGAACATCAATACTACAAAGTTTTCAAATGTAGATGAGAAATAAAGAGTTTTCAACTAATTTTCTAAGGAAAAAATTATTGTGTTAGTAGATTCCGGAAAATTATTGGAAAAAAAGTCAATTACAAAACCTCTCAGCAGATTAAGAATAGAGAGGAGCTTCCTTAGTAAAGAGCCCTTATAGAGGTAGGGGGACTGCCTTAACCCTATGTTCACAAATCTCCCACCCTTGAAGAATGAGATTGAATTTTATTTTGATTTCTATTTTTAAATTGAGACATAATAACTGGGTATATTTCTAGAAATATGGTGTGATGTTTTAATACATGTATATAATATGTAATGATCAAATTAGAGCAATTAATATACATAACCTCAGCTAATTTGAAATATAGAATATAATGTTGATAACTATAGTCACTCTACTGTGAAACAGAACAGTGGAAATTGTTCCTCCTATGTAATGTATGCATTGAACAACTCTTCCCTTCTCCAACCACCAACTATCTAATTCTATAGTATTAGCTGTTTTAGATGGATAAATGGATAAAGAATATGTGGCCCATGTATACAGCAAACTACTGTTCACCCATAGAAAAGACTAAAATCCTGTCATATCCAACAGTATGGATAAATCTAGAGAACATTACATTAAGTACCATAAGTCAGGCATGAAGGTTGATTCTTGTTAAGTGCCTTCATAGACTCCTTCATTGACTATTGATTTCAGTGCTTTCTGGTTACAGTACCCTCTAGAAGGATCTTGTCCACCATAGTCTTTGACTGCATTTGAAATGGAGCTCTATAACTTTCATAGTCCACTTCCTAGAAGATTTTTCTTAAGCCTAAATAATCCACTCTTTTTTTTTGAGTAGTGATGCCTGATTTTTTATATATATATATACACACACACACATCGCCAGAGGAAAACAGAGAAGAATGAGAGAAGGCTCTGGATGGATCTTGTCCACCACAGTCTTTTTTTTTTTTTTTTAAATTTTTTTAGAGGTTTTTTTTATAGGGCCCTTGCGCTCACCAGACAGACAGAGACAGAGAGACAGAAAGCTAGAAATCATCCCCCAGGGGAGATGGCGACACCTTCTCCTCCATTCTCCCCTCGGGATCTTGGGCACGCACACACATGAGCCTGGTGTGAATTTAAGCCACCGGGTCTGGGACTTGAACGGTAGTCGACTACAAGGGAGGCCAGCGACATAGCCACTAGGCTAACTGCTGGTCCCACCACCATAGTCTTTGACTGCATTTGAAATGTAGCTATACAGCTCTCATAGTCCACTTCCTAGAAGATTTTTCTTAAGGCCAAATAATCCACTGTGTTTTTTGAGTAGTGATGCCTGATTTTATGTATATAAATGTGCGCTCATCAGAGGGAAACAAAGAGAGAAGAATGAGAGAAAGTGAAAAATCACCTCCTCCCCCAGTGGGGATGGGAATACTACCATCCTCTCTCCTCCATTTTACTCTCCAGATTTTTGGCACAATACACCCACTTATGTCCAGAGTGGTTTTCAAGCTGCTGAACGGGACTAGAACCACAGAGTTGGCCATGTGGGAGTCAACTGCCTTAACCATCACACCACCTTCTGGAACTCCTGGATTATCTTTTAATTTAGAAAATGCCTCCAAAATTGCCACTAAGCAGGGAGAAACTGAAGATTTCTGAAGGCATATTTATAGTAGGTACTATAAAGATTTCGGGGGAACACTGCTCTCACACAAATACATATTTCTCTCAAAATCAAGTATCTCCATGAAGATCTGCAAAGATTATTTATCTACTCTCAAAAAAGAATTTCATGGGACCAGCAGTTAGCGTAATGGCTATGTTGCTGGACTCCCATGTAGTCGACTGGAGTTAGAGTCCCAGACATGGTGGCTTAAACTTACGCTGGGCGCGTACGCGTGCATGCCCAAGATCCTGAGAGGAGAATGGAGGAGAAGGGATTGTAGCGTGGCCATCTCCCCTGGGGGGTAATTTCTCACTTTCTTTCTCTATGTCTCTCACTTTCTGGTGAACGCACGCACCCTATAGCAAAAACCTCTCAAAAAAAAAATAATAAAGACTATAAAAAAAGCCATTTCATTTTGCTATTTCTAACAAAATCATATATGCTGCTTATTTTACATGCAACATAAAAAAGTTGTGTTACATTTTTATGTATATTTAGAAATTCTACATTTATTTAAATGTAAGTAAATTTTACCCAGATATTATAAATAAAATATTTTGGAGAGTTCTTTTTTTTTTTTTTTGCTATAGAATGCGTGCACTTACCAGAAAGACAGAGACAGAGAGACAGAAAGCAAGAAATCACCTCCCAGGGGGGATGGCCATGCCACAATCCCTTCTCCTCCTTTCTCTTCTCAGGATCTTGGGCACACATGCTCACATGCCTGGTGTGATTTTAAGCCACCACATCTGGTACTTAAATCACAGTCAACTACATGGGAATCCAGCGACATAGCCATTATGCTAACTGCTGGTCTCATAAATAAATATCTTGAAAAAGGACACATATGGAGGCCAGCAGTTAGCGTAATGGCTATGTCGCTGGATTCCCATGTAGTTGACTGTGATTTAAGTACCAGATGTGGTGGCTTAAAATCACACCAGGCATGTGAGCATGTGTGCCCAAGATCCCGAGAAGAGAAAGGAGGAGAAGGGATTGCAGCATGGCCATCCCCCCTGGGTGGTGATTTCTTGCTTTAGGTCTCTCTGTCTCTCTCTGTCTCTAGTAAGCGTATGTGCCCTATAGCAAAAACCTCTCAAAAAAAAAAATAAGGTAAAAAAGGACACATATGAATGGGTTAGAAAATGTTCATGGAAAATGCATACTATGAAAAAATTATGTATGCATCGATTTCTCCAAAAATATGATTATACTCCAATTCCATCTTTCTTTTTTAGAAAATTATTTTATTTAACTGTATTTATTTAATTTATTTATCTTAATTTTACCAGAGAGAGACAGAGTGAGAGTGAGAAAGAGAGGGAAAGTGAGAAAGCAAGACTCCAGGTTTAGGACTCAAACTGTGGTCTGCCATGTGGGAGTCTAGTGCCCTTAACCACCACGCCACCTGCCGATTCCTTTAATTCCATCTTTCTATGAACTTTTTGAAGCACTCTTGCTTAGTTCTAATATTAAAATATCTAATAAATGTAAATTTGAAATTCATTATATTAGTACTTTTTATGAGACCAAATACACAAATGGACAAGTACAATGGCCAGACCATACATAAAAATAAGATTCGTACTCACAAAATTCTGTCCTGCAATCTGCATCCCAGAAACTCAAACCACAATCTCTTTAGCAATGTTTTACTTAGTCTACAATGGTCAGAACTTAATAACTTCCAACTTTCCTCATTTTTATCCCCATTCTCACTCCCATCTCCAGTTGGGTACCAATCAGAGAAAGCCAACTACAGTACATACCTTTAGATAATCATATAGTATGCTCCACTACTATTATCCTGCCTATACCTTCCCTTTGCCGGCACTTGTAATAGACATACCAAAAGTATGTCCCTCTTTTTTTGTAGTTGTTTATCTTACATACCTCTCACCTTGCCCCACACACAACTTTCTTTAAGTCTCAGTCAAGTACAAGTGATGGTCGATGACACTGTCTCATGACAAGTTCTGCCTTTGTTTGTTCTCATTTGGATATTCTTCATTTATTTCTGCATATCTCCAGTGGAGGAAAATTTCCAACCTCAGCTTTACCTGGTAAGTATGAGTTTTAATGAACCAGTTAATTTATTTTCTATGAAAATCAAGCATATTAAAATGATGGGAACAAAATAATATAATCAAATCAGTCAATCAGACATGTTTATGAGATTAGTGCAGGATGACTGGAATTCTTTATAATGATTTGTAGATTTACCCAAATTAGCAGAAAATCCATTTCAATATTAATTATCTATTCAATTAACTCAACATTAACTTATTTAGATGGGCAGAAACATCATTTCAACATTTATTTTATTCATATTGATTACAATGAATGCAAATTCTAAAACTAGTTTCTCAAAATAACTTTTATAGCATAAAAAAGTTTTAAATTTGCATTTTATTGCAAATGGCATTTCACTTCTTTATATTTGCAAAGGTACCATCTACTGAATTCCAACATATATTTAATAGACATTTGTTTTTGTTTTTTTTCTTTGTCTTACTAAGTATGCACATCAGTCTTGCCTTTGGAAGGAGTCATAGACTTAGGTATTTGATAGAAATATCTCTTAAAGGAGTTGATGGACCACAAATAAGACATTCTGTGATGAAAGAAAAAAAATCTATCTGTTTAAAGAAGCCAAAGGAAAAGGTAGATTAGGTCCAACAGTTGAGGAAAAGAATTCAGATCTGAGCTATCTCATTGGCATGATAGTGAAGACAGCCAGATCCCACATGGAAGACTCTGCTGGTCCAGTCC
The DNA here is from genome assembly GCF_000334495.1 of Tupaia belangeri chinensis. NCBI lineage: Eukaryota > Metazoa > Chordata > Mammalia > Scandentia > Tupaiidae > Tupaia > Tupaia belangeri. The sequence goes on from NW_006207899.1 coordinate 2,743,387, forward strand.
CAGACTGACAGCCTGAGAAACACACTAGCATGTGCATTCCCAAAATCTGGAAAGGAGGGAGAAATGAGAAAGGAACACAGAGTGACTATTCACCATGGATATGCTTTCAGCTCTCCTTTTCCTCCTCTTCTCTGTCTCTCTCTGGAGAGGGCACATGCCCTCTATCAAAAAAAAAAAAAAGAAAAAAAAGTACAATCCAGGACAAGTGTGCTATTATATTAGGAAGAGGGTATGAATTACACGTTGGGAAAATTTCAGGTCATCTAAGGTTCATGGCAAAATATAAGGTTAAAATCAGAAATCATCTATTAGACATGCTATTACAGTCAGATTTTTTGAGACTTCCATTCCACATGAAGTTGATTTTCAAAATGATTTCAAGTATCTCCAATGTCATGATTTTTTAGTCTGAATGATATTTTAATGCTCTTCTTTCCAGTTGCATGAATTGATTTGAGATAACTGATTTTAGAATTACACAATACCTTAGTTTATCAAACCAACTTTTTAACTCAAACTATGTTCTTTGTTTAATTTATGTATTTGAAATGACATTCCTTAAGTTCAATAAAGACCAATGGAGCAACTTTATATGACTATGAAATTAACACACTCCTTCTTCACTTATAGGAAAGAAAAAAACCCTTTTCCTAAAGCCTTTGGAGGAGTATTTGATTTTAAATAAGCAGTTGATTTTCTTAAATTAACTAGCTTTTCTGAAGGATAGTCAAATAAGGTGATTAAGAAACTTTGGGGGATTCAGCCTTCATAGCTTAGTTCATTAAACAGCCAAAGGCCTTTGTAGAATACAATAACTGTAAACAAAAAATATGTCTCATAATGTGAGTCTGTTTTATCCAGAGGAGTGCAGATTTTCCCAAAGGATCATTTAAATTAGAGTCAGCTAGGTAAGTGAAAGAATGCTTAGGACAGAGAAATAGTGAGTTTTTATAGTGAATTACAGCTCATTAATGTCCTTGGAATTATAGTCAATATGACTATTGATTGATACTAATTTGTATATAAAAAAACTTTGTCTTCATACCAGCATGATCACAAAAGAAGGTGACCTTAACAATCACAGAAGACATTTGTCATTCATCACTTATGGTGTGCCATCACCTACTATCTGGGAAATTATGTTCTAATAAAAATCCCTGCCCTATTGCTCTTGCAATATTTTAGATCTATTCTGTGTCTTTCCTAAGTTTTCTATAATTCTCTTGGTACTCCATGACAGTATCATTTTACCTTTAGTTATTCAGGCTTGCTTGGATAAATTATTAAGTCATTGTCAATGAAACTTTAGGAAGTTTCCAGACGAATCCCACTGCAGAAACATATGCTTCTGCTGATGCCTGTCTGGAAGATAAAGTAAAGCCTGACTACCGGTCTACTTCATGTGGAGGCTGCTATTTTCATTGCTGGTGATTGAGCTTCTTTTAGTTTCATTGCCATGAACAATGACTAGTTGGACATTTCTGTATAACTCCCAAATTGAAACATTGTTTAAATTTTAAATGGGAGCCAGCAGATGGCCTGGTAAAGGTGCTGGATTCCCAAATGGCCAACCATAGTGTGAGTCCTGGACCTAGAGACTTGAAAATCGCACTGAGTGCATGTGTGCCCAAAATCCCAGATAAAGAATGAAAGAAAAAGAATTGTGGTGTGGTCATATCCCCAAACGGTGATTTTTCACTCTCTTTCACTGTCTCTAACTTTACCTATGGCATAACACGTCTTTAAAAATGTTTTTTAAATGAGTGGTATATAATTTTATTATTGATTTACAGGAATTTATTCTCTAGTCCGGATATAAAAACTTCATTTGTTATATATGTTAAAAGTGCTTCTCCCCTCGTTGCCTTGCTTTTCAAGCATTCGTTTCTGATTTTTAATTAAAAAGTTTTTTTTAATGTAGGTAACTTGATCAGTCTTTCTCTTAATATTTCTAAGTGTTAATTTAAAATATTTCCCTACCCTAAGTTTTTGAAAATATTGCCTGATCTGTAACATTTATTAGGTTATCTTTCCTATTTAGGAATACAAAAATAACAATGAAAGGAAGTTTTCTATGAATATTGTGAGGTAGATGTGGTAAGATTTTATATTTTAATATATGGCTATAAAAATCAACCCACCACAATTTAAAGTAAAAAGACTTTTCTTCAGTATTGTACGATAGTACCTTTGTATTAAATAAAGTTAGTCTCTTTTGGAACTTGCTATCCTGATCTGTGAATCGTCTTGCCTTCGCACTGAGTGCATGTGTGCCCAAAATCCCAGATAAAGAATGAAAGAAAAAGAATTGTGGTGTGGTCATATCCCCAAACGGTGATTTTTCACTCTCTTTCACTGTCTCTAACTTTACCTATGGCATAACACGTCTTTAAAAATGTTTTTTAAATGAGTGGTATATAATTTTATTATTGATTTACAGGAATTTATTCTCTAGTCCGGATATAAAAACTTCATTTGTTATATATGTTAAAAGTGCTTCTCCCCTCGTTGCCTTGCTTTTCAAGCATTCGTTTCTGATTTTTAATTAAAAAGTTTTTTTTAATGTAGGTAACTTGATCAGTCTTTCTCTTAATATTTCTAAGTGTTAATTTAAAATATTTCCCTACCCTAAGTTTTTGAAAATATTGCCTGATCTGTAACATTTATTAGGTTATCTTTCCTATTTAGGAATACAAAAATAACAATGAAAGGAAGTTTTCTATGAATATTGTGAGGTAGATGTGGTAAGATTTTATATTTTAATATATGGCTATAAAAATCAACCCACCACAATTTAAAGTAAAAAGACTTTTCTTCAGTATTGTACGATAGTACCTTTGTATTAAATAAAGTTAGTCTCTTTTGGAACTTGCTATCCTGATCTGTGAATCGTCTTGCCTATCCTTTAACAAATAAAACAGAGCACTGCACTAATGCCTTTTTGTAGCAATTCATTATATCTAGTGCAGATAAAATGAAAATGTTTATATCTTTCCATTTATTGAGGTTGTCTTTAACTAAAAAAACATATTTCTTATAAATATTTTTCATTAACTCTTAGGTGTTTGATGCCTTTATTTTATTATAGATTGTTAACTTATAAATATTCAACCTCATTTAATATAAATACAATAGATTGTACATGTTGCAATTGCATATTGATTTTTATTTATCTTGAATCCAAAGACATTGTTAAATATATTAATCCTGATGACTTACTTGCATACACTTTTGATATGGTTCAGACACAGTTATGTCATCTGTGAATAATTAAAACTGGATTTCTTTATTTTGAATTTTAATAAAATTTAATATATTTATCTTGTTTAGTGCCTAAAACTTCAATACACTATTGAATGAATGTAGTGAAAATTAATCATCCTTTCTCATTTTTGATCTCAAAAAAAATTACACACTTCAGAATAAGAATATTTATTATAGATTTTCTATTAATATTTTTAGTTAAATATTTTATTTGAATTTCCGCATTAATAAAACTAAAATTTTAATCACAAAGGAATGTTGAGAATTTTCTAATGCTTTATCTGTAATACTTAAGATACTGCTATTGTTTGTTATCTTTCCTCATTTATAAATACAGTAAAATTACCTAGAATTTTTGGACTTTCATGCAAGTGCACAAACTCTAGATATATGACTCAATATAATAGTCACGTATGTAGCTGGTATGCATATTTAGAAGAACTAAACTGAACTCCTATATCACCTGATGCCTCATTCCAGTGACTAAACAAACTATACTAACTTCTTACTATGTGTTAATTATGTTTAGGGCCTTTATGTATAATGAATCACATAATATGTACTCTTTTGTGTCTGCTGATTTTTTAGTAAAGATTATTTTCCGAGGTTTCTCTCTATTGGTGCATGTAGTTGCAATTTGTATAATAATTGTAGTATTCTGTATGTAATCATACTGTGATTGACTGTATTTTCCACTGTTGATGGTTATTTGAGCAGTTTCTACTTTGAAGATTATTATAAATAGTACTATTACTGTAAATACTACTAAGTGGCTCAGTATTAATACCAATAGTAGTAGTACATAGTATGAACAGGTGGCATAGTACACAGTACTGACAGTACTAGTTAGCCTCATGCCCTTGCTCAGCATCCTGTTGAAGGTAGCCTAGTGAGTGGCAGTCCTGTCTTTCAGATTAATGACAGTGGATAACAGAGCAGCATATTCATGGAAAATTGTTCCAGATAACAATTTAAAAATGAGGGGAATGTATCACTAGCGGCCAATTCTCCAAGGTATTTCTATAGCTTGAGGTAAATTTTGTTCCAGACTGTAATTTCAAGAAGGTTTATATAGTAAATAACCTTGAATGATAGTATCTTCCATTGCTTCAGAGGGAAGATTTATTCCTGTTCAGGATAATAAAGAGAATGTATATCTCTAGAGCAAAGGATGGGGATGTTTGCTGATTTCTTATAAGAATGGGAATTTTCTAAGCTGGACATCTCTTAACTATGAAATTCACTATATTTGAAGCATCAATCTGTACTTAGTCCATAACATCCTAATGGAATTGTAGAGTGTTTGGTCAAATTAGATATGAACATGAAATGCATGCTGGTTGCTGCATTCTCTAATAAAGACCTTAGTGCCTGACTAAGGAAACTTGAGTTTTCTGGCAACATCTGTGAAACAGTGGCAGACCTATTTGCTAATTTACAAGCAAGATATAATTCCAGTCCTTTCATGATATTTTTTTTGAAGAGGTTTTTGCTATAGGGCATGTGCACTCGCCAGAAAGACAGAGAGACAGAGAGATACAAAGCAAGAAGTCACCCCTCAGGGGGGATGGCCATGCCACAATCCGTTGTCCTCCATTCCCCTCTGGGGATCTTGGGCATGCACGCACACACACCCAGCATGAGTTTAAGCTACTGGGTCTGGGACTCAAACCACAGTTAACTACATGGGAATTCAGCAACATAGCCATTACACTAATTGCTGGTCCCTTTTCATTATTTTTGACATGTGTTTCTGGAGGATATTTATTTTTCTGGTGTACTTTCTAGTTTAATTATCCTCTTTTCACCAGTATCTAATCTGGTTTTCAAAGCATTTACTGAGTTTTTAATTTTATTTATTCTTAACTTTAGCTTTAAATATTACCACATTTCTTTATTATAAATTATAGTTCTTGGCCAACATAGCCTTTAGCTTCTTAAACATATTAATCATTGTTTAATTTAAAGTCTGCGACTGATAACTTCACTGTCTGTGTCCTTCAAGGGTCAATTTATTTAGCCAGTTACTTTCTTGGTTTTCATTCATATTTTGTTCCTAACAGGCCTAATTAATTTTAATTGAGTGTTTGCTATATTATAATACAAATTTATTAAAGTAATTAGAGCCTCCAAGTTATGTAATCTTCACTCAGACAGGGAATTTGTATTTACTTCTGGCATTATTATGAAATTGAGATGATAAAAGCTATCTTTGGTGTTAGTGAAGTCATGTCTTCTTCCAGTTCACTTATAGTCCTTCATTTACAACTCTTTCAGGGCTCTTTTCAAATCACATGCTTTCCATGTGGCCTTGAACTCTGAATTGTTCATTTATGCCCATGAGTCAGAGTCTGTGGAAAGTTTTGTACAGCTTCTTAACCTCTCAGCTGCTACTGCCAAAATCATTAAACTCTTCTAAAAAAGTTTAAAAAGGAGCTGAAAACATCCATTTACCTATTTAATCTTCTCTCCTCTTCTATAATATTGCTATATTCTTTTCTAATGAATTTTTACCCAATTTGCTATATTCTCTAATAAATTTGTACTCAATTTGTTCAATAATTGTTCTCAGTGAGTAGTTATTTTAAACCATGTAGTTAATCATTACAGGAAGCATAAAATCCTTGACTTTTTAAAAACTCAACTTATTTATCTCATTTTACTTTTCCCCACAAATAAAATATTTTCAGTTGACCCTCAATCTGTCAGTCTCATAAAAAAATTTTATAATAAAAATTTATGTCCCATTTGTTTTAAAGTGATATCTGGAAATACATGTATTTGAGAAAGTACATTCATACATACAACCTAGGTTGAATGTACTTTCTCTAGGTTGATACAAAATTATCCTAGGTATTTTATCGAAGAAGCCAAGCATGAGGAAGGAGAAACACTTTTATATATCACAAATGCTGATACATTTCAATAAAAAGAAAACAAAACTGTGTATTTCCCAGGGATCCAGAACATACATGGGTCAAGTCTTTAGAATATAGAGTTGTAGAAGAAAAGCTACATAAATGGAATTTCATCTGAGGTTAGCAGACATTAAATGAATTAAAATCCTGAACCCTTATAATTACAATATTCCAAAATTTTAGCTATAAAGTGATAAGTTATATTATCAGCAATTATTGGAACCCAAATCACCACATCGATTCCGTGTTCTGTAGAGAATAGAATTTATAGAAAGTGAGGTACAAGTCACAAGAGCTCCTTCTCGCTACCAAAATAGTTCACCAAAGCAATTTCATCATTTTGTTGTAATCAAAAAAATTTAAAGGTTTGGGACCAGCAGTTAGTGTAATGGCTATGTCGCTGGACTCCCATGTAGCCAACCATGGTTTGTGTCCTGGACCCAGTGACTTAAACTCATGCTGGGCGCAGGTGCGTGCGTGCCCAAGATCCCAAGAGGAGAATGGAAGAGAAGGGATTGCGGCATGGCCATCCCCCCCGGGGGGTGATTTCTCGCTTTTTATCTCTCTGTCTCTCTCTGTCTTTCTGGTGAGTGCACATGCCCTATAGCAAAAAAAAAGCAAAAAAAAAAAAAAAAAAACTCTCCAAAAAAAAAAGAAAAAATAATTTAAAGGCTTTTAATATGTGAGCCTGGTGATTACTATTACAAGCCAATTTAAACCAGTTTGATTTGGCCTAAAAGCTTAGAATTTGTACAGAATGATTGTGCATTAACCAAAGATTATAACTTGTATAAATAAAGTTTTTCCAAACCTAGTCAGTTCATTGTCTGTCAACTAATATAGCATATTATAGTGTCGGCTAATATACAATGCTATTGTGGAGGCTGAGGCAACATGGCAAGCATAGGTTAGAGTCCTGGTTCATCCTAAAAGCCAGTTCTATTTACTCATACCTATAGTTGTAGCTACTCAAGAGGCTGAGGCAGAGAATCACAGCACAGTGAAATTCTACAGGGAGAAGGAAAAATGAATACATCGTAATCAGTTTTCTTTAACCTACTAGGTACACCAATTTACTGTCACCATCTTTTCTTGGAGCTGGGTCATCATGGTACCACTTCTTAGTCTTAGGGGTTTTTAGTGTCTCCTCATTCCAAAGGACAACAACATGTAACCCCACCATATTAAAACATTATGTTGATCAGATTGTAGACTTCAAATTAATAAATAATTTAAACAACATGGGTAGTATATTTTTCAGAAAGTGAGAAATAAATTCTGTAAAACATGTAGGACTTATATTTCAGTGAATATTGTATTATTCCTTAATATCCTAAAAATAAGGGGTCCACCTTTTTCTCGTCACTGCTAAAAAACAGCTTTTACTCATACTGTTTACTTTATGATCTGAAAGATAGCCAGGATTAAATCAGACTTAAAACAGGAAAAGATTCCTCATTTAACCTTTGATGGGAGCTAAGCTAATCTCTCACTTGGCTCTTTGACCAAGAAAATCTGGTATTAATGAAATCATTTGTGACATTTTAGGATTTTCTATGAAGATTATGATAAATCACAATTGGAGTCTTTTGTAGAGACATTTTAGTTTCAAAACAAGACCATGCCATCTTTTGCATGTAACCATTATAATTTTCAAAAAGAGCATTTGGATTGGTAATAGACCATTGAAGAGTACAAAAGCTGAAATCTTAAATCACTGATTGCCGCATTAGCATATAATTCTCAATGTTCTTTATAAATTATTTTTGTTGGATTGACACAATTTTGGCTGCACATCAGTATCAGTTCATTTACCCTCCTACTATGATTATTTCTACCGGGTAACTGACCTTTTCTCAGCTCAAGTTTTTCTCATAAGGTGTATTCTATGAACAATTGAATAGGGAAGTAGAAAAAATAACATTTTACTGATGTCTCTGCTTTTTATCCCCTGAAAATAATTATAAATAAGACTGTGAGATCAGTACCTCCTTTTAAGGAATTGTTTTCCTGAAAAGGCCCTGAAATACGAATGATGGCTTGCCAGAGGATACTCCTTGTCATAGTGCATCTCATGGCCCACTTTGCTTAAAAGGGAGATATGATACAACTAAGGCTGTTCTGCAATCCACAGCAAGATGGAGTAATTTTATTGAATGATCAGAAAACTTAAAGAAGCAAGTTCCAACCATTAGAAAGAATGAGGTTGTTGCTTTCAAATCTTGTTAGTAATGGCACAGACTATAAACATTTATGTTGCAGGTGAATGCTTATCAAAGGGCCAGTCTGACAGAAGAGATTTTAATAGTCAGCAGAATGAGATTACTTAAACTAAAGATGTTAAGTAAGCTCTCTTCACCTGCCACTGCGGAACTTTTGCAAAGACCTTATGAAGAGAAATAAAGTTGTACATATGAGGTTATGCATAAAATCAGTGTCATGAACTTCTCATAACTATAGCTATTTCCATGATTACTGCCACTAAGTGCTCAACTTGCTAGCAGAAATGAGCAGGCTCAATTCTCTAATTTGTGTTACATCTCTGTGGCACCCTTGAAACATTAATTTTATTTACCCGTTTCACTTGGGAGAGAGTAACATTTTGTCACAAGTCGAATAGATAATCATTTGGAGGTACTTTCTCTGCCTTCATGTCTCTGACAATATCACCATTTATGCACTTGGTAAATGATAACAAACCACTTCAGTGTTTAATAAAGCATTGCTTCTGACTAAGGAATTCATTAAGCAAAATAAGGAAAGCAGTGGGCCAATGTCAGTGGGGAACATTTGTTTTTCTAATCAGGAGGCATGGGCTGTAAACACCACCATGCAAGGTGGAGAGTATAAGCTATACAGGTGTGAATGTCAATAAGTAAAAGCAGAGGGTGGTATTTTCCATAGTTATGCTTAAGTATCCATAACAAAACATTTCTTTATTATTTCCATGTCTGCCATCTTGTGCAAATTAGAAATTTCAGCAATTCAAAAAGACAGACTGCAATGTCTCTTATCAAAAGGAAAATGCAAATCAAAACACAATGAGGGAATATCAGATGGCCTAATGGTTATGTCACTGGACTCCCAGGTAGTTGACCACACATGGAGTCCCAGACTCTGTGGCTTGAAAATTCACGTAGGGTGAATGTACATGTGTGCCCAAAATCTCAAGAGGAGATTGGAGGAGAAGGGATTGAGGCATGGCCATCCCCTTTAGGGGGGATTTCTCTCTTCTGTCTCTCTATTTCTCTCTATCTCTCTGGCAAGTCGCATGCACTATAGCAGAAATTTCTACTAAAATATTTTTAAAACGGGATCAGCAATTAGTATAATGGCTATGTCGCTGGACTCCCATGTAGTTAACCGCGGTTCTAGTCCCAGACCTTGTGGCTTAAACTCACACCGGATCTGTGTGCGTGCGTGCCCAAGATCCACAGAGGAAAGAAGGAGGAGAAGGGATTATGGTGTGGCCATCCCCCCTGTGGGGTGATTTCTCTCTTTCTGTCTCTCTGTCTCTCTCTGTCTTTCTGGCGAACGCACACGCCCTATAGCAAAAACCTCTCCAAAAAAAAAAATTTTTTTTTCAATAATAATGAGCTACCATTGAGCCCCTGTTAGAAAGGATATGATCAAGAAAAAAAAAAAGGACAAAAGGACACGAGCTGGAGAGGCTGTGGTGAAAGAAGAACACTCTTACACTGTTGGTGGGAATGTAAATTAATATAGTCAGTATAAAGAACAATATGGAGGTTGCTCTAAAACCTACAAATAGAACTCACTTATGACCCAGTAATACCAAATATCAATCCTGGGTGTTTGCCTAAAGGATAGGAAAGACCCTTGTACATCCTTGTTTATTGCAGTATTATCACAATTACTAAGACATAGATTCAACCTAAATGCCCACGAATAGGCAACTGAATTGAAATGATGTGGCAAACATGCCCTATGGAATACTACTCAACCATAGAAAAACAATAAGATCCTGCCATTTGATGCAAAGTAAATGCATATAGAAGACTTAATGCTAAGTGAACCAAGTCAGACTATGTGAGGTGTGAGAAAGATAGCAAATGGTAGTGGGTTAGGGGACTGGAGAATCTATGTTACTTGATAGAAAAACCAACTAGGGTAGAAAATTCACTATCGAAAGTAATGCAGCAAGAGATTAGTAGGGGATGTTTAGCTGCTTAAGCCACCTTTAATATAGTCAATAAGATCAGTGGACCCAGACACATATGAAATAGCTAATGAGAAATCGGTGGGTCCAGCCACATTTGATACAGCCAATAAGATGAGAATTATCAGTAAGCCCAGTCAACGATCAACCAACAGGATCTAGATTAAAAATTATAAACCTTGGTGGACCAGCAGTTAGAGTAATGGCTATGTCACTGGACTCCCATGTAGTCAACCATGGTTCAAGTCCTGGACCCAGTGGCTTGAACACACGCCAGGCACGTGTGCATGCATGCCCAAGATCCCGAGAGGAGAATGGAGGAAAAGGAATTGCAGCGTCGCTATACCCTCTGGTTGATTTCTCGCTTTCTCTCTCTCTGTCTGTCTGGCGAGCACACGTGACCTATCGCAAAAACCTCTCAAAAAAAATTATAAGCCTTGGGACTAGCAGGTGGTATGGTGGTTAAGGTGCTGGACACTCCCACATGGCCAACCCTGGTTCGAGTCCTGAACCTGGTGGCTTGCTTTCACACTTTCCCTTTCTCTCTGTCTCTCTCTGGTCAAATTAAAATAAATTAATGAATAAATAAAATTAAATAAATAATATTTAAAAATTAAAAAAATTTATATATTATAAACCTTGAAAAATACAACTGTGAGAGCCTTTTGGGCCACATTTTCTCTCTCCCCTTAGGTTGACTCCTACCACTCAGAAATACACTTTCTTTACTTAATAAACTACCTTTTCCTTTCACTATTGGTGTGTTCTATTCAATTATTTGTACAAAACACAAAAAACCTGGATATCATCACAGAAGACATCCCACAGCATGTGAAAGGAAGGCTTTATATGTCCTCTCTCAATACATACTGAATGTCTGCACTTTATAGCAGAAACTGAAAGATTGGAAGACACAATAGCAGAGAGAGCAAATGCATATATCTGAGACTATATAGAATAGTGTGGACAGTTGAGTATGGGAGGAAAAGGCTTAAGAAAAAAATTGACAAATACAAGGATGGAAAGTTCTTGTGTATGATAATATCTTTGTCTAGTTTGAAACGAAAGGCATTTATCCTTTTAGAATTCACATTATATTCTACAAAGATGTGCAGTAATTAAATGTAAATAAAAATAAGAAAAAAGAAAACTAAACAATCACGCATACATAAAAAGACAGATTTCTACTAAGGCACCTATAGTTCTATTGAATTGGAAAATTATACAGCAACTTTTTTTTTGAGAGCTAGAAAGATTTGCTCTAAGGTGCATGTGCTCATCAGAGAGATAGAGATACAAAAAGACAGAAAGCAAGAAATCATCCCCCGAGGGGATGACCATGCAGGAATTCCTTCTTCTCCATTATCCTCTCAGGATTTGGGGCATGCAAATGCACGCACCCAGCATGAGTTTTAAGCCAACAGGTCCATGAATTGAACAATAGTTGACTATGTGGAAATCCAGCATTGTAACCATTACGCCATTTGCTGGCCCCAGCTATTTGTCTTTTGTGGATTCTTAGATCATTTCAAGGGGGAAATAAAAACAAGTTCCTCTTCAATATATATAAAATGCACTCGGACAGAAATTGAAAGATCCAAATGTAATAAGAGGGAGGACAAGTTTAGATACCAGAGATTGTAAGGAAGAAGAGTGGATGGTAGAGAGTGGATGGGAGGGGGGAAAGGGAAACAAAACAAAACAAAACAAAACAAAAAACACTTAACACACCCAAGAATGTAAAGTTCTCTATTGAAAATGATATATATGGTAATATCCTGGATTTGATTGTAGGTACTACATATATACTTTGAAAAACAATATTGTGCATTATAAAGATGTGCAATGATTGAATGTAAAGAAGAAATCATAAATTAAAAAAGAAAAGGAAAAGAAAAAATGGGAACTTTGTTATTGATTTGGGTGAATCCAAGATTAAATTGGAATTCAATTCAATTCCAAGATTAAAAATGACAGACAGTTCACATGGTGCCACCTTCTCTGATCATACTTTACATTGTTTTATATCAAATGGTATATGTTAATAAAAAAAAAAAAAAACTATTGCAATGATATGAAATGAGGACCACAGTGGGCTTAGGTAGTTTTTTTTGTTTTTGTTTTTGTTTTCTTTCTGGAGAGATTTTTGCTATAGGGCATGTGCAATCACCAGAAAGACAAAGAGAGACAGAGACACAGAAAGTGAGAAATCAGTCCCCATGGGAGATGGCCATGCCGCAATCCCTTCTCCTCCATTCTCCTCTCAGGATCTTGGGCACGCATGCACAAGCGCCCGGCGTGAGATTAAGCCACCAGGTCCAGGACTCGAACCACGGTCGACTATCTTGGAGTCCAGCAACATAGCCATTACAGTAACTGCTGCTCCCAGTGGGCTCAGGTGGATGGCTTACATTATAAAAAAGGCTTAGAACTTGACAAAACAAGATAAAATAAAAGAAAATGTGATAAATATAATGGAGGAAAAAGATCATGAATCTATCTAACTCAGCCAGTTATGAATTACAGTAACAAACATTTATTCTTTCCTAAAATTGCTATTTTTTATATGTATATATGTTTTATTATTATTCATACATTAATTTACTATACATCATCTAGATTGTGAAGAGAATTTCCCCAGCATGATATACACCTCAGTCCAGCCCAGCTGAGACCACCATACACATCCTCGTCAACAGATAATAAAGCTTATCTGTGTCCCACAAATGTTTACCTCTTCATTTTCCTACACTCTTCCCCTTTCACACTCTTATTTTTATTACTCATCTTTCTTAGAATTGGATATTTATTTCTTTATTAGTTCCTTCTTCCTAGATATATAGAGCTTTTTATTATGACTAACTATATAACTTAATTTGTACCTAAGATATTTAGATATCATCCATTCAGAGCTGAAGAAATGAAGAGATTCAGACCCTTAGTGGTATATGTAGTAACAGTGTAGTTTGCCTCCCATTTGGGTTATATAGGCACATATACCTAAAGTTTGTATGGAAGGGAGACTCATTGTTTTGTGTGCTGGAGACAATTTTTTAGTTTGGCAGTTCATATATAATAAGAAGGGTATATGTAGATATTGAGCAACCAAATTATGATTATTAAATAGTTTTCTTTTATTACTTAACATGTGACATACCCCCTGTTTTAGAGTAATTCCCAAATACTTGATTCTGTATTCTTTCACGTCCACTAAGGGAGAATAATCAACGTATTTTATCTTGGAATAGTCTGGAGACTGAACATGATCATATGTCCAATAGTAACCCATTTAAATCCTGTCTTGCAACTTTTACTATTGAAGTAATAAATTTAAAAATAAAGACCCATTGGGGGGATGAGTCCAGTAGCAGTAGTGGTGAGGAGATGAGAGTAGACGTGATGTCTGGGAGCCGAAGAGGTAACAATATTGAGAGCATCCAAAATGTTTGGATTTATTGAATTTTACTTTTACCTAGCAATTATATTAACCTTGTTGTCTGATCTTTTTTGATATTTTTTTGAGAAGCTAGATGTCCTTCCAAGAAATCCCTTTTCTGCTTACTTAGCAATAATTAGCATCCCTTGTTTTTAGAGCAGAACACCAACTGATATATAGAGAAAATCGTGTCGATTGCTGAGAAACCAAACTAAATGACAATATGTGAGTATTGAAAACTAATTAATTCTCATATTATGCCATGTAGGTTAACAAAAAATAATTTCACAAAGTATATTGCATATTATATATCAAAAAGGCAAAAATTATGAGGTTCTATGGACTGAATGTTTTGGTCTTCCAAAATTTATATGATGAAACCCTAAAATCCAATGCAGTAGTATTTGGAGACAGGACCTTTGAGAGATAATTACTTCATGAAGATGAAGCTCTTTTAATGGTAATAATGTCATTATAGTAGACAGAAAAGAACTTGCTTCTTTCCTCTCCACCATGTGAGGACACACACACAGACACACACACACACACACTCACCACTTGCAAATCTAGAATGCCTGCAATAGACATTGGATCTTTTGGCCCTATTATCCTGGATTTCTCAGCTTCCAGAACTGTAAAAAATAAATGTGCTGTTTAAGCCACTCAGCCTATGATAATTTGTTTATTTAGCCCAAACTAAGACATGGGAAAGAGCAATTCAAGGAGTAGGACTTATATTAAAGAAACAGGGAAAAAATATAGACTTGGAGCAGGTTTAGAAACAGACTACATGTAATCTTAGTTACTAATTGGTCATAGAAGTTAAAATTGAAGCAGAATAGATTTGGCTTAAATTTATATCAAGACCAAATCAGTATTTCACAAATCTTCCTGAGGAGAAGAATTGATTGGAGTCTTGTTAAAATTATGAATGTAAGACCTTCCATTGTACATTCTGGCGTATGAGATTTGGGGTAGGTCCAAGGACATCGATACTTTTGTCGAAGTCCCTAGATAATCTCACAATCAACAATGATTGGGACAATTCTGAACTAAAAATAATTTTGTGTGAATAAGAGTACTAATTATCAACAGATGTTTGAAACAGATAATTAGGATTTAAAGGATAATTTTGCTTATAATAATAACACAATCATGCTTTTTGAAAAGTTTCAAAAAGGAGATTTGAAGAAAACCACCAAGTTTCAGAATGTTTTCTTTAGCTCAATAAACTAAAAAGATGTAAGCTATTTTATTATGTTGCTTATAAGTGGCTTGGACTTAAAAGTGCAGAAAGGGAGAGCTGATTGTCTGCAGCTCCCTGAAACAGTCATCCATTGCTTTCAAATTCCTGGCAAGGATTCAGTCAAAAACATCTGCAAGAATTTAGCACTGAGCCATGTATTCACTGATCTCTCTACCTGTTACTCTAATTACTGCACTATAAAATTTTTATTTTTATTCCAGCTCCCTCTGATGCTGCTGGAAGATCATAGAGTAAACACAGCAGGGAATAGGAGTCTAAGAAAAGAAAGCAAAGGAAGAGAATAAGGCAGGAAAATAGAGAAAATTTATTTGGGAACTATGTGTCATCATGTGTGGAATAACAAACAGGTCCTCCTTATCTTATGGTTTTTGCTTGCAATATACCCTTGAAAGTTGTGTGAATTACATTGAAATTGCCTAATGCCTAATATACTCCGTATGATTGTATAGGCATCAAATAATAAATTCAGCTGGTATACACATACATGCACACACACACATATATATGTGTATGTAAGTATATATATATATAT
>NW_006207899.1:2764794-2823278 GCF_000334495.1 Tupaia belangeri chinensis
ATATATATATATATATAGAGAGAGAGAGAGAGAGAGAGAGAGAGAGAGAGAGGATAAAAGCTAGAAAATGCAACTTCCACTGATTTCCATCACTTCCTGCTCACCTCTTTCTTAAATTATGTTAGAAGGAGACAATCTGAGAGCTCTCAATGTGCTACTGTTTTTCTTACATCTAAACATTTGAATTATCTTGGGTTACAGTTTCTTTTGTAATATAATCAGCTCTGTCAAAGAGCTTGGCTATTTAAGCACATGTAATTTGAGAATCTGACCACTTAATGTTTTGGAAACAGCAATAGATAAAGGAAGAGGGGAAGGAGTATAGGATAACTTTACTCACATGGCAATGAAGTTCAGGTTTTATAATATTTATCACTCAGAGCCTACATTGTTTTTGAAGTCTCAAGTTTCCAATGAACTATTTTATTTTTATTTCCAGTAAAGCAAAACACAACATAAATCGTCTTAGGTACAATAAAACTTAGACTAATGCTGCTCAAAATCCAGAGTTCAGCAAAGCTGGATGTGGGTGCTTACAATATGTCCCTAGTACCCTCTCCTTGGTTATAATGCTGGCATTTTGTTCAAATGAGGTATCACTATGCCTGTCAGTATGCACAATGACACTCCAATAGACATACTGATGTCCTTGGGGCTCCATGCTCCTGTAAAAAGCCAAGTCAGTGTCTCTCCACACATAGACAAGGTAAGTCCAGAGACTGTCTCATAGGCTCTGATTGCCTTATTGCATGGTCAGCTACTCAGATTTGCCATATCAGGTCATAGTCTAATCCCAAGTGTCACAGGTGGAATTGACTTTTCTTGAAAAGACATGGAAAAGGATTTGGAAAGCAATAGTAACTTATAGTAAACATGGAGTTTTATGACCAAAAAAAATGTAAGAGAAGGTTGTTAGACCTGTAAGAAAATGCATAGAAACTATTAGTGTAAACATATTAGTGTGTTTTTTTTTTTTCTTTTGGAGAGATTTTCACTGTAGGACTTGTGCGCTCGCCAGACAGACAGAGAGAGACATAGAGACAGAAAGCGAGAAATCACCCCCCAGGGGGGATGGTCACGCCGCAATCCCTTCTCCTCCATTCTCCTCTCGGGATCTTGGGCACGCACGCACACGTGCCCGGCATGAGTTTTAAGCCACCGGGTCCGGGACACGAACCGCGGTCGACTACGTGGGAGTCCAGCGACATAGCCATTACGCTAACTGCTGGTTCCCACATCCGGTGTGGTTTTTGAGTCTGGGACTCAAACTGCAGAGTTGGTCATGTGGGACCCAGCTGCCTTAACCTCCATGCCTCCTGGTAGTCTGTGTATTTACAAATTTATTCCAGGTTTTAGATAGTTGAGTACTGTTTTCAGCACCAAAATTGAGCATTAGATTAATTAGAATATTTTTGAAGTACCCTAAAAATGCACAAGAAAGTTAATTACAGGTTTTTGTGAATACCCATGTCATACTCCCTTGATTGGTAGTAATAATTAACAGCTGGGTCTACTTATTTCTTTCACTCCATTTTAATTAAAAAAAGATTCATAGTTGAGCAGTTCATTTTAGTTTCTAATGCTTGTAGAATAAATATTTGTTTCCAAATGTTGCCAAAATCTTGCAATTAATAATTAAAATGCTTATCCTAAGTATGATTCACTCATGTTTCCACCCATTCCCTATGGTAAAATGCTGTTAATCATAGGTTTTTACAACAAATATTTGGGCATAGCTTCTGTAAAACATCCAAATGAGAAAAAAAAAAAAAAGACAAAATGTTTATACGTTATTTTTTTTTTTCCCTTTCTGACAATTTTCTTAGCTTAATATGATCTGGTATTCACTGTTTTTTTACTTTGTCAATTTGGTTCTTGAAGATATGTCTTTATTAAAATAATGAAATCTTTATTATACTGAAATATAGTTATGCATCCATAACCCTTTGATATTTTGATACTAAAAAATGCATCTATAAAATAAAGACCATTTTTATTTATTAAAAGGAAAATAAGAGTCTTTTGCAATCTTAAGCTAAATACTTAGTAGTTTTTATTGCAAATGATAAAATCTCTTCTTAAAGCAGCTTCATAAGCAAGGGACATATATGTATATATATATTTTTGTTTGTTTTTTGAGAGGTTTTCGCTATAGGGCGCTTGCGCTAGCCAGACAGAGAGAGACATAGAGACAGAAAGCTAGAAATCACCCCCCAGAGGGGATGGTCACGCCGCAATCGCTTCTCCTCCATTCTCCTCTTGGGATCTTGGGCATGCATGCACATGCGCCCAGTGTGAGTTTTAAGCCACTGGGTCTGGGACGTGAACCGCAGTCGACTACGTGGGAATCCAGCGACATAGCCATTACGCTAACTGTTGGTTCCCAAGGGACATATATTAAATCCCAGACTCTAAGTACTGTTTCTTTTGTTTGTGTGTTTTTGTTTTCCTTTTTTTGCTTTTTTAAAAGAGATTTTTGCTATAGGGCACATGCACTCATCAGAGAGACAGAGACAGACAGAGAAATCCCCTCCTCTCTAGGTGGAATGGCCATGCCGCAATGCCGTCTCCATTTTCCTCTAGAATTTTGGGCAGGCATGCACGCATAGGGGGAGTTTTAAGTCCTGGGGTCCTGGGGTCCAGGACTCAAACAGCACTCAACTATGTAGGAGTTCAGTAATATAACCACTTTGCCATCTGCTGGTCCTTCTAAGTACTGTTTAACAACCATATTTGGGGACAAGGTTGGAATGCATCTGAGAAACTATGACATCTATGCTTCCATCACTCTTTCCTAAAGATCATTTTTTCCCTATTGAGGTCAGTTTCAGCTTTTACTGTGGTAAGGTTTGCATTATGCCCATTCAGGACAAATGGCCATATAACCTAGTGTTTAAAAGAGTCAGATCTAACATAGCTAATTGTGGTTCAAATTCTGACCTAGGTAGCTTGAAAATCAAGCAGAGTACATGTACGTGCATGGCCCAATTGTGGACATGATAGAGAAATGAAAAATGAATTGTGACATGACCACACCCCATTAGGGGGTATTTTTCTTCCCCTCTTTTTCTGTCACTCTCTTTCTCTCTGGCAAATGCATGTGTTCCCTGTCAATTAAAAAAAGAGAAAGACACCAAAATCTACCAAGTTTTATTTTCATTTTTGCCCAGTGAAAATACTACTTTTGATTTTAATATACTTCAAGCTCCAAATTCAATTAAGTTGCACATTACCCTTTGTATAACCAATTTTACCTGACAAGGACATTATTTTATTAACCTTATGAAGGGAATAATAACAGCTCAGGAGAAGGTGCTCTATCCTGGGTAGCCTAGGTGTTGCCTTAATAACTTAAGATAGCATACAACTCATCTTTACTGCTGCTTTTACCATCCCTACTTACAAATAAAATACATGAGAAAAGTGAATAAACTCTTTCAGACTACCATGGTTTTATTCAGTTTTTACCTTAAATCTGTTTCTATGGATTACTAAAATGTACTTCAAATTATCTCAATCAAATTAAACTTTAATAAAGTTAAACAATGTTAAATACTTTTCCCAATAGTGTTTATTTACTCCTAATTTCCTGTATTATTGCCTCAATTTTGGGGGAGAGGGAGGGGGTACAGACAGAAGAAACCTAGGCACAAATCTCAGATGGGTAAAGGGAAATATTTAAGGCATTCAGCACCTTATTGTGTATATTGGTAGTTTTCTTTTGCAGTTATAAAGTAAAAACTTTCTGTTTAATACTGAAAACACTGCTCCTTTGGTTCACATTTATGTTTCATCTAAGAACAGGTGGATGAAATCTGAATGCCAAGAAGCATCCCGTGGTAGTCACAGTTTGAAAGCTTAAGATCAAAGGCGATCGTTTGACTTGTAAACAGCTTTTCTTTCTGTGTATAACTGTCATTCAACTGGCTCTATCTAACACAGGTATGTTCTAGAATATTACCCTTTCATAATACAACACTTTAAGAAATGCTAGCATATCATACTTTTAATAGGTAACTCAGAATTGCTAAAAATAAAGAGTATAGGGGCCAACAGGTGTTGTAGTTGTTAAGGCACTGAGTTCCCACATAGCTGACTATGGTTCAAGGCCCAGATCCAGAGGCTTGAAATTCATGCTAAGCATATGTGTGTGCATGTCCAAAATTCCAAAAAGGGAATGGAGAAAAGATTATAAAGTGTGGCCATCCTCCCAGGAGGTGATTTCCCACTTCCTTTTTCTCTGGTGAGCGCACACATCCTATAGCAAAAATCTCTCTAAAAGTAAATAAATAAATTATTATTACATGGTTAACAGTGAAACATAAAATACAAAATGTATATACTTTGTGAATCAATAAATACATGAGGTCTCACTATAATGATAGTCGCCAAATAATTATATGAATGGTTTCTTTTAAATTTTAAAGATGGTTTTAGGTACTAAATGTGCATATCTTTATTATGATAAATATGTATGAAGAATTGCCACTGGAAGAAGCTAGCACTAAGACCTGGACAAAGTTGCCAAACAACATTGTGCATGAAAGTAGTCTCTTTCTAAGACATAAAATCCAAACCAAGTTTGATGTCCTTTTTAATACTTGTCCCAAGATTGCTTGTGGAAGGTAGAGTCATTTTTTCCAGGTACGGAGATATCATAGTTAGAATTACAATTGGCAGGTGAAAATAAACAATAGTCAGATGTTCTTTAAAAATTTAACTCATTTTGGGACCAACAGTTAGAGTAATGGCTATGTCACTGGACTCCCATGTAGTCGACCGCGGTTTGAGTCCCGGACCCGGTGGCTTAAACTCACGCCAGGCGCATGTGCGTGTGTGCCCAGGATCCCGAGAGGAGAATGGAGGAGAAGGGATTGTGATTTCTCGCTTTCTTTCTCTCTGTCTCTCTCTTTCTGGCGAGCACACATACCCTATAGCAAAAACCTCTCCAAGATAAAGAAAAAAAAATTAACATTCTATTTTTCCATAATGAGTTTATTAAAGCAATTTAGGACCCAGGATTGGAAAAACTCAGACTTTTTATTATGTATGGTGTATCATTTATCATTTCTGTTGTCACTTTTTGATATGACCTTTAGTATTTAACTTTCAAATATTCTCTTCATGATAGAAGTTCCCTGGGGTCATGTTTTTTAGATTGACATATAAGATTAAGGTGATAATCATAATGCCTTTTATTTTAATATCCTGTTACCAAGTCAAACCAAACAAACAAATGA
Source organism: Tupaia belangeri chinensis (assembly GCF_000334495.1). Classification (NCBI taxonomy): domain Eukaryota; kingdom Metazoa; phylum Chordata; class Mammalia; order Scandentia; family Tupaiidae; genus Tupaia; species Tupaia belangeri. The sequence continues at coordinate 2,770,035 of NW_006207899.1, forward strand.
ACAACAGATATTGCTGTTGTAAGCAAGAGATAAAGTCATTTAAAATAAGCTAAAAAAAAAGATGTTGTCAAGGTTTTTCAATGATACGTAGAGACTTCCAAATGTTCAGGGAAAAATGGAATTGAAGTATGAGCTTCTTTTTTTGATACGATTTTGAAACCCTTACTATATACATATCAACACACACACATAGATTTACCATGAACGTTTCGAAGGACTTTCATAGTTCTCAGTCCTACACAGCAACTAATATAAGGATATATGTTTTTTTAAATATCATTGCTCCAGCCACAGTAAGAAATACTGTGAGGACTAGTATTGGGGTCACAAGTATTCACATGCATTAAATTTCTCAGCTCTAATATTCAGGTAAATTTGAGAAACATTGTGCTACTACACATTTACATTTGGTTCCTAATATAACATTTTATTTATTTATAGAGAGATTTTTGCTGTAGGGCATGTGCACTTGCTGAAGAGACAAAGACAGAAAGTAAGATATCACACCCTAGGGGGGATGGCCACACTGTAATCACTTCTCCATTTTCCTCTTAGAATCTTGGTCACACATGCACCTGCACTAGGCCTGAGTTCTAAGCCACCAGTTCCTGGACTCGAACTTTGATGACTACAAGGGAGTCTAGCAACATAAGTATATGCCATCTGCTTGTCCCCCTAATATAACTTTTTAACAAGACACTGTTACATTCTTTCCCAGGCAGAGTGTCACTGAGGTGTAATAACACTGTTAGCTAATAAGCAGCTAACATATTCTTTCCTGGACCAAACTTTACAAGGATCCTCTGAGCTATCTTTTTGACTATGTCTGGTTTTTGGATCCTGTCCTCAATCTACCTGACCTAGTTGTAGCAAAAATCCTGATAAATTAGGAAGAATCTCCCTGATAATTCTTTTTATCGATACAGGAGTTCTTGTTGGTTAGACCCCACACTCCGTGCTGATTCTTATCCTATGCTCGAGAAGAATTAGAGATATGGATACAGGAGAGTAAAGTCGAGCTTATTAGGGAAGGAGAAAAAGCTTCCAATGCAATGGAAGGAAGCCCAAATGGGTTGTCAAAGAGGATCTGGAGATAAGGAGGTTTTATCCAGCAGTCCAAGCAATGGGCTAGCTTTCTGGTAAGGACGTAGGCTTTAGAAAATAGTTACATGGTAGTCTGAGTGGTTTATTACCCTATTTTATATGTAGTTTGCAGATAATAGTACTCTATACTTCTCTTTAGACTATAGTTACTAAATAAAAACTGTTGTCCTTAGCTATAGTTGCTTTGAGTCCCATTGCAGGCCAGATTTTGTCTGTGAAAACTTAGCCACTGTGACTCCATCTAGGCCTTATCCTGTCTGTATGCTCAAGATTCTTATCTCCTGCCTTATTAGCAAGGAGTCATTAATTTTTTAGAGACATGTAGAAGAAGTGTATATTGTACATTAACCAGATTATAGAGGAAAAACACAGCGACTTCCTTAAAAAGAAAACAGTGACTCTCTTTTGGGGCCCTTACCCTATCTATCTGTAAGTAGGGTCTAACTCCTATCTCATTACAGCTGTAAATCCTTACTTGTCCCTTTTGGGTTTGGGATTGAGCTCATTCTATATTGAAGTGTCATTTTCCCTTTAAGTTTCTCAGTAAAATCTATCATTGCTGTAACTACACTCTAGCTCTTTTCTTGTTGACATGCCCTAAGGTTACTATTTTTTCTTCCTATGTGTAGTTCCATAGATCTAGCTACAAACAGAAGGATGTCATAGAGTGACTTGCTCATAATCAAACAATCTGAAACTTACATCTCAGATATATGTAGTCCAGTAACCTAATTTTATGAAAAAGAGCCCCCCCCCAAAAAAAAAAAACAGAAAAAATAAAGACAAAAACAAAAAACCCTTGAGAGATGGGGCAGCTAGTGGCATGGTGGTTTTTACCCAACACTGGTAGTTAAGGCTCTAGATCCCACATAGCTGAGTGTGTGGTTCAAGTCCTGGACCCAGCAGCTTGAAAATATGTCAGGCACATGTGCATATGGTACCCAAAATCCCAAGAGGAAAATAAAGGAGAAAGGATTGTGGCATGACCATCTACCTGGGGTCTGCTTTCTCACTCTCGCTACCCCTTATCTTTCTCCAGTGAGCTCATGTGCCCACTAGCAAAAAAAAAAAAAAAGTATATTGATTTTTTTTCTGAGGTCAGATAAGGCATTTGAGACTAGACTGACCAAAAATCATAAGACATCCAGTACTGTGCAGTATTCCACAGTAAGAGTAACAGAAAGTGAGAGTTGATAGTATAATTTTCACAATTACATTTAAAAATTAATATCAAATAACTCAATAGTAGAGTTCCATAAAGCAGAGGTTAAAAGATACCAAGTTGTGTACATTCAAAAAGATAAACAAACCCTGGCATAAAAAATTGATGATATGAAAGACAAAAATATAAAATGAAACAAAACAGATCCCTTCTGTAGAAAGAAAGTGAAAGGTTTGAGAAGAGGAGGTATTAGAAGCAAATTAGAAACATGTATTTATCTGGTATAGTGCCTAAACACAAGAGGAAGCAACAGGTTTCTAGGTATGCTGAAAGATAACAAAATCAGATCGTGTTTGTTTCATGATCCCAGTTTAGATATGGAAGTAGTTTTCCCCAGGAGCTGGTGGATGCTTGTCATTGAATAAACAAAACAAAATTAATATGGCACTAAATTGTGACAGCAGGAAAGAGAGTTCTTTAAGACCTCTTAGGTTGACAGCAGTTCCTAGTGCTCCATAGAAATGTATGTAAAATACCTGATAATCTGATCATGTTGCCTAGTAAAATTGATGAAGTAGTCATTATATTACCAGACCAGCTGTGAGTTCAGCCTGGTGACTAACCCAAGATGCTCACTACTAGAAGATCAATACCTGAGAAACAAGTCTTGGTAGAAAGGAAAGGAAGTTTTATTTAAGAAACTAGTTACATGGTAATATGGTGACCTAATGTTCAAAGACCATTTCTCCACCTCCTCATCTCAGTTTAACTGAAATGTTTTTTAAAGGAAAGAAAATGGAAAACAAAGGAAACTATGTACTGTTCTGTACAGCACAGTAGGTCAGCATTTCCTTGACAAATCAGAAAGGGGAGACTTGCTGATGTCAGCGCTATGGTTTTCAGCCTTGGGTTGGGTAGACTTGACCATAAGGGTAGAAGTAGTTATCTTTCTAAAGCACATCTGCTTTCTAGTTCGTATTCTAGTCTCAACAAGTCCCAACAACACCATCAATAATTCTTGCAAGCTAAATATAAACCAAAACTTATGCCAAGGTAGGAAAATAAGCTAAAGATCAGTCAACAATGTTTTAGTCTGTGGTGTTGAATTTAATGAGTTTTTTAAGGTTCCTCTTGTAGCACAGTCAGAATTATAGGTGGGATAGGATGACCCAGCAGCTTAAAGACCACAGTAGACAGAAGATCATTTTTCCATTAAACCTAAGGATATACATTGTCTGGAACCTGTGAGTATGTTCCACCTGCCATGGTGAAGGAGACTATGCTGACATGATTAAATTAAGGTTCTCAAACTGAGGAAACCAGTGTCAATGTAATCACAGCTATTCTTGTTAGAGAAAGATAGATAGGTCAAAGTGAAAGGAAGAAATGTAACAAAAGAAGCAGAGACTACAGAGATCCTAAGATGCTAAACTCTTGCTACCTACAAATCACGGAATGTAAGCTGACTAAATTGGAAAAGCTGAGGGAACTGGCTCTTCCTAGAGCTTCCAAAGGGAACTCAGCTCTGCCAAGACTTTTGATTCTGAACTTGACTTTTGAATTCTAGAACTGTATAATACATTTTTATTGTTCTAAGTCAGTGAAATTTGTGTGTGTGTTTGTTTTGTTTTGTTTTGTTTTGTTTTTAAATAACAGCCATACAGAGACAATATTATCCCATGGGATGACCTGCTGTTCTAGAGGTCATTAGCCATAGATATCGTTTGTAGACTCCCAACTGTGGAGAACAGACTCTTTATATTGATCCCTACCTCAACTGATGGAAAGCAGAGTTCAGAAGATGCATGATGCTATTGACTATTAATAATTTAACCATTATAATAACAATAAAAATGTAAAGGTAACTATTATAAAATTTGGATATTTCTGTCTTCTGTCCTACAACTTTGACTCCCCTCTCCACCCATACTTCCCAGTAAGTATTTAATAAAATTTCAGAGAATTAAATCAATTATGGAAAATGAAATTGGTAGATTATTTTCGCTCATCAAAAAATTTTAAAATTTGAGACCAGTAGTTGGCATAATGGCTATCTTGCTGGACTCCCATGCAGCTGAGACCTGAAAGAGTCCCGGACCCAGTGGCTTGAACTCATGCCAGGTGCATGTGTGTGCATGTGTGCCCAAAATCCCGAGAGAAGAATGGAGGAGAAGGGATTGTGGCATGGCCATCCCCCCTGGAAAGTAATTTCTCACTTTCTGTCTCTCTGTCTTCCTGATGAGTATATATTCCCTATAGCAAAAACATTTAAAAAAATTAAATTCAATGGAAAAGCTAAATTACATCAAGAAAACAGCTTACATATATATATATCAAAAATATTGAGCACTTATTGATACATATCAAAAAAGATTTTAAGATAAATAGTCCCCAACAGGGTCAATATTTTATCAAAAACATATTCTAAAAATTCCAAATAAACAAACAAAATAACTTGGGAGCATATTTTAAAGTAATAAAAAAATCCAAGTTCTTCAAAAAGGCAGTCTTTAATTTATAAGATTTATCAACTGCCAAATAGAGTAAGTAAAATGACCTGTGCCTATAAAAATCATTGTGTACAGCCAGAGCAACAAATAAATATGCAGGAACTTTGTTTTTCATAGAGAAAATAGGTAACCTACAAAGTTGCAAGTATTTAACAACATTATATTTCTCATCCATAGCATTAAATGCCAAAGGACTATGGAGATTGGTATTCAAAAATCAAAATAGACATGCTTTTAACCTCAAATTCTTTCTCCAACCAAATTATAAATTAAGTAGTAAAAACAGCTAAAAATACATATATCTTCAGACTTGAAAGAATTTGTAAATTTAGCTTCAATACACTTATTACTAAAAATAGAGTTAGCGTACAGAAATAGCTGAGGAATAAAATCAAGTGAAATTCAGGGAAAAGCAAATAATGTCTTCAAGAGAAGACAGTGGGAGTTCCCAGGATGACAGCTTTCCATGAACCTAATGAACATTCTGCACAGATTAGAGAAAGAGAACTAAGAATTACAAGAGAGAATGAGTGTCCTTTTGTTTCTTTTATTTTGCTTTTAAAGAGAGGCTGAGGTAGTGAAGATGTCGTAGACTCTATGAGAGAGTTTTTAAAATTATGTCACATTTAGTAAAGGCACAGTGTGAGACAATAAACAATACACAAATACATATGTAAATACAGAAATTGGAAATTCCAGGGAATAAATTATGACACAAATGTCCCGTATCAGAAGCAAAATGAATGGAGTTAATTAGAACAGAATGGATTTTTTAAAGCGATATCATTTAACTCATGTTTTATTTATTTAAAAAATTTTTATGATATATTTTATTTTAATTTATTTTATACATTTAATCACCATATGTCACTTAGCTTGTAACATGAATTTTCCAACATGAATACACTTAACACCAGTCCAGTTGGGGATATTATACGTGTTATCATTCAAAGATAATAATCCATATCTGTGCCCATAAATGCCTTGCCTCTCTATTTTTCTCCTTAATATCTTTCCTCAGATACTCTTCCTTCTCCCACCTTTTTCCAACACTGTATCCAGTATCCATAACCATTTTTCACGTTTCTATATCCCCTAATCTTTCCATTTCAACCATAGAGTGCAGACGATTGTTATATATTAACTGGAGACATACAATATCTCTAATTTATGCCCTGGCTTGCTTCATTCAGTAGTATTTGTCCACTTTCTATCAAAAGCCAGGATCTTTTTTTTTTTTTTTAGAATTCTTTATTTAATTTTATGTATTCATTCATTTGTTTTCATTTGACCAGAGAAAGATAGACACAAAGAGAGAAGGAAAGTGAGAAAGCAAGTCACTAGGTCTAGGATTTGAACCATGGTCAGCCTTGTGGGAGTGTCCAGAACCTTAAGCACCACGCCACCTGCTGACCCCAGTCTTGTTTTATTTATGGCTGAGTAGTATTCCTTAGAGTATATGTGCTACAAACAGAATAGATTTTAAGCACTAGCTCAAATAGAGAAAAGAGGGAAGATTTAGATATTAGGCAAAAAATCTATTTTTTTTTCTCTCAAGCATTAAAAAAAAAAAAAGACTCAGTAGAGAAAGTTCAGGTATAACCACAAATTGGGTAAGATTGCATACTTTAAAGATGAGATGAGGCCTAGTCTCAGTGGTGCAGCAATAGATTGGCTAGAAACGAAAGACTGGATGTCTGGAAAGACTAAGAGAAAGATTACTGAGTGAGACTCTGTTGAAGGTGCTGGTCATTCTCTCCCTCTCTCAATAAAGCAAAAACACTGTAAAGCATAAATAAATAAAAATAAATAAACACAAGAAATATCAATATGTATCATAATTTAAATAAATTAATAGAGAATAAGCAAAATAATCATTTTAAATTTAATATGCTGAATACCCTCATTTGATAGGCAGCATTTATAGCACAGGGACTGCTGAGGAATACAAAGAAGATACTTATCTTCGCAGAAAAGGCTGAGAGTAATAACATAACCTCTCATTCCCTTTTAGAAGTAACAGAAGACAAATGGAGCTATAACACTGACATTACAGAACACATGTTACTACTTTAGAGAATGTTTTCACCAGTTGAGCTTTCTGGATAAAGAGATCGTCTAAGTAGGAGTTTGGGTGCAAGATGTTTTATTGGGATCAAAACCAAAGGCAGAAGAAATAAAAACTAAGGGGAGAAAAATTTGCCCTTGGATTGTTGGTTTGTCCCGCACAAATGGCAGAAATTTCAACATTAAATCTGAGACTTTAATAAAATGTGGTACTATACAGGGAAGTAGGTTTATGGAAATTATGGATCTTAGCGCCTACATTTTTAGTACACATCATAGCTTCCTGCCTTAAACTGATACCAGGTTCAGTAAATATTATTGAGTTAAATTATTACCCAAGAGTCACAGAAGGACATGATTACTCTGACACTTATTCCTCAAAAGCTTGATATCTACTAAAATTGCTCTTTTGTACAAAACTTCAGATTGTGTACATTTCTCTTTAGTGCTACCTCACCCATTTCTGTTCTCTACAAAACAAAAATAAAGCAAATCAACAGATAAACATAGAAAATCTTTAAAGTGCTATCTATAGAATGTTCTGTGTTCATGCTACCATAATAAATTCCAGCCCCATTATTCTATTAAAATCACTTTTGTCAAGTTTGTCTACTCCAATACACATTTCACTTTTTAAAAAGTATATAGGCAGGAGCATTTAACTCTTTGTCCTGTCCTTTCCTTCTTTTATACTCTCCTTCTTGTTTTCAGAAATTCACATCTGAACTGAATTAATTTCATCTTAATTTCACATCTTTTTTGCTGGATCTTCACTAAAGGATGCTCTACACTTAGTTTTCAGGAACTTTAGCAACCTATTTTCTCTGACTTATCATGGATTAACACATTAAGTCTTTTTAAATAAACATTATTTTAATTGAAAAATCATAAATATAATACCTTTTTTGGAATTACAGTATAATGTTATATGTATGCCCATCCAGTCTTACAGTTTATTGTCCTTATACTACTAACTCCCAAACTTAACTTAAATTCCCAGAACTGACCTCACTTCCAAATTTAAGACAAAATTTTCTAATAGAGCACTAGTTAATATTTTCAGTTTCAAGTCTATTGGCCATCTGGAAATTAATGTATTGATTTATTTATTTTAAAATAATTATATATTTAATTTTTAAAATTATTCTTATTATTTAATTCGCTTTAGGGTATGTGTACTCACCAGAGAGAGAGACAGAAAGTGAGAGAGATATTGAAGAAGCAAAATGCCAGGTCTAGGACACGACGCACAGTTGACCATGCTGGAGTCTACCACGTGACCTGCTGGCTCCCAAATTAATGTATTTAAAACTACCCCCTCATGAATTCACATTTGTTTCCACCTAAGTGCTTTCCATCTTAGTAAATTGTACTATCATCCAGACAACTCTTAAAGGCAAAACTAGAATTCAGCATAGAAATCTCTCAGGTAACTCTCTTCTCACATGATCAGCTATTTTTTTATGATCAGCTATGTTTTTTTTTTTTTTTTTGGATTTTTTTTTTTTTTCAGTTTTTTTTTTTTTTTTTTTTTTTTTTTGGAGAGGTTTTTGCTATAGGGCACGTGTGCTTGCCAGACAGAGACAGAGAGACAGAAAACGAGAAATCACCCCTCAGGGAGGATGGCCACGCCGCAATCCCTTCTCCTCCATTCTCCTCTCAGGATCTTGGGTATGCACGCACAAACACCCGGTCTGAGTTTAAGCCACAGGGTCTGGCATTCGAACCGTAGTCGACTACGTGGGAGTCCAGCGACATATCCATTATGTTAACTGTTGGTCCCATGATCAGCTAATTTTGATAGTTTTACTTTCAAAGCTAAAAGAAATTTTCATTCACTTTTCTTCAAATCCAATGACATTATCCTAATCGAATTCAATCCAATCTAACATTTTTCTTACTAGATGTATTGATATTACCATTTATAGAATCTTTTCTATCCTTGCTCTGCAGACACATTGACTTTTACACAAATAAATATTATATTATCTTATTCTCTAGCATAAAAGTAATGAACTCCATTGCCCTTAAAAACATCACATCCTTATCACTTGCCTACAAGATCCATTACTGGGACCAGCAGTTAGTGTAATGGCTATGTTGCTGGACTCCCATGTAGTCAACAGTGGTTCGCGTCCCAGACCCTGTGGCTTAAAACTCACGCCGGGTGTGTGTGCATGCGTGCCCAAAATCCTGAGAGGAGAATGGAGAAGAAAGGATTGTGGTGTGGCCATCTCCCTTGGGGTGATTTATCACTTTCCATCTCTCTCCCTCTCTTTGTCTCTGGTGATCACATATGCCCTATACAAAAATCTCTCTATAAACAAAAAAAAGATTCAGTTCTATTCGTCCATATGTCTGTTTTTGTGCCAGTACCAGGCTGTTTTGATTACCACCGCTTTATAGGATATTTTAAGGTCAGGGAGTGAGACGCCACCCACTCCACTATCTTGTTCAGGATTGCTTTGACAATATGGGGTCTTTTATGATTCCAGACATATTCTATGTTTGTGTATTCTAGATCTGTGAAGAATGTCTCTAGTACTTTGGGATTGCATTAAATAAGTAGATTAATATGGGTAGAATTGCCATTTTGATTATATTAATTCTTCTAATCCAGGAACATGGTATGTCCTTCCACTTTTTTGTGTCATTTTCAATTTCTTTTGTTAGCTTCCTGTAGTTTTCCTTGTGGAGGACTTTAACTTCTTCAGCTAGATTTATTCCTAGTTATCTTTAACATCTTTGGCTATGGTAAATGTAATTAATTTCTCTAGTACTATCTCAGTCTGCCCACTGTTCATATATAGAAATGCTATAGATTTTTACATGTTGATTTTGTATCCTTCAACTTTACTGTATTCATTTATTACATCCAGGAATTATTTCATGGATACCATTGGGTATTCTATGTATACAATCATGTCATCTGCAAATAGAGGGAGTCTCACCTCTTCTTTTCCTACTTGAATGTCTTTTATTTTATTCTCTTTGCTGATTCCATTGCCAAGGACTTCAAGTACTATATTGAAAAGGAGTGGAGAAAATGAGCATCCTTGTCTTGTACCAGTTTTAAGCAGAAAAGCTTTCAGCTTTTCCCCATTCAGGATGATGTGAGCTATGGGTTTTTCATAAGTAGCTTTCATAGTTTTGAGGAATGATCCTTCCAAAAAAAAAAAAAAAAGATCCATTACTATAGCCAGTTTCACTGGCTTTAATTAAACATAGTGCTTTCCCTATATTTCTGCCATATTGGCATTCTTTCAGTTTCTTCGTATACACAAAAAGTTCTCATTGACTTTTTTGGAATGTCCTCTCTCTAAATCTTAACTTAATTCTATTTGACTATACAGATCTTCAAAAATTCTTCTTCTTTTTGTTGGCTTTCACTGTTTCCCTCATGAATGTGTTATTCTTAGGTCCTAAGAACCTTACAATTGCCCATAATTTTGAATCTCCATCATCAATCATAGTGTGAAGTTGAAGGTCACCATTCAATAAATCATTGTTGAATGTTAAATACTTTAATTGGTTGGAAACATGAAGTGCTCTTTTGTTTCTATACTATTAAGCTGAAGAAAATATACTTCATTAAAATTCAATTTATCAAAGTAAATCTTTACCTACATATATTTAAGAGAAGGTAATGGTTTCTTCGAGAGTCCTTCTTTTTTCTTTTTAGTAGTCAGAGATACATAGAGAAGGAGGGAGTATCACCAGACAGATGCTGAACTAAATAGCTCTCCTTTTGTAGCAGGAGAGAAGTGCAATGCTCTTGTAATTTGGGAACTGACCAGCAGATACTCGGTGAGACTATTTTATGAGCAGTGTATGCAAGGATGTTAAAGCATCACTGTAGGATTGGCTCACTTTTCCTAATTCTGAGATGCAAAATATTGTTTGGAAGCCCTTCTTTGTTTTAGGTTTACTAGCATGACTGTAAAAGGGGGGGGAAAAAAGGGAAGAAGGAAATAGGTTTTCAAACTAGTGTATTATCCAGGTAATTTATTTCTCAGAAATCTGGAAAAGGCTGAAGGCAATAGCAGTGTTACAACCTTGAAATGTAACCAAGCCCTCCATGACAGACAAAACTCAGACTCAAATGTACTCTTTCCTAAAATAGGATTTAAGCTTTTCTAAAACACTTTGTGCCAATTGGCACTGCAGTTTGAAAATTCAATTGGGGAGAGATCTCAGACCTGCTGATTTAATTATCAGGCTTTGCCTGCCTTATTTGTTTAGCTTTTTGCTGAAATTGTGCCTAAGATTATTTAATAGTATTGAAAGGAAATGTGATGACACTGACAGTTTCTGCTAAAAAATAGCAACAAAAAGGGATGTGTACAGATAAGAAAATGTGTTGCATTGAAGAGACTTTTTTTTTTTTTTCTCTTAATTCTCAGATGCCAGTCTGGTCACCCAAGCCAAATGAGGAGAATTGTTGGTAATTAAAAAGTAATTCACTGAAGCGGGTGCAGCTGTAGCAATGTGCTTTCCTGCCAGACCCATTGTGTCTATAGAAGCTAATTTTAATTGTTTCAAGGGAAAAAATTTACTCACGGATGTTTATTTATAAAAAGTCTGATGAATTTCTAGCAATGAAATGTATAAAAAAAGAAAGGAGTTATGCCCCTATTTAACAAATATTAGCCCCATACATAAGTGCATCTTATTACTTATAAGCATATCATTTGAAAAATAACCATGTGAATATTAGACATGTGAATTGTAATTCTCTATTCTTCATGTGGTCAGCAGACCATAGTGTTATATACTTATTATCAGCAAATAATTTTATTCATGTTGGAAAAAAACATGTTGTACACTATAAGTATGTATAGTGAACAAATATAAGTTATATATATGTATATATATAATATTTAAAAAATAAAAAATATATATAGCTACTTAGTAGATACTGTTGTCCTTAGCTACGATTGCTTTGAGGGCCAATGTGAGCAGTTTTTGGCTGTGAAAACTTAGCAATCATGACTCTATCTTGTTTACCCTGTCTATGTTCTCGACATCTGTATTTCCTGCCTTATTGGTAAGAAATCATAAATCCTTTCCAAACGTGTAAAGGGAGCGTATATTGTACATAAGCCAGACCACAGCAGAAAAACGCAGAGATTTCAGTAAAAAGAAAAATGCAGTGACTTCCTTTTGCCGTCCCTCCCCTCCCTATCTACCTCTAAGAGGGATCTAATTCTTATCTCGCATTCATAATTTTTCATCCAGATAGGAAAGATCACAGGCATAACTGGCCAACAGTTGCAGGTCAACCTAGAAACTGAACCCCGATCCTCCATGTGGCTTCCAGCATTGCAGAACATTGCACTACCTCTGAATTCTGCAACATCTCTTAATCCTTACTTTATCTTTTGGATTTAAATGATTTGAAAATAAAGAGACTGAAAAAGAAAACAAAATAGTTAAATTAATTATATTTTGAATTTTTAATATTCATACATACCTTTAAAGTTCATACTGAAATATCATTAAAATTGTGGCTATTTAATTGATATTCTTTAGGCAGTTTCTACCCCAGTTATTATTTCCATGCCTATCATATCAAAGTCCTCTGTGAGGTAAATACCTTCCACACTGACTGAGTAAATGTTACCTTGAGTTGGCATCACCAGATTTCTTTAGGCTATTATTTGCTTTGCTTTGTCTCAATGCTGTATCTTTTTTTTTTTTCTATTTTGGTATTTACTATAATTTTAAAATTACTTGTTTCCATTTCTGTCTCTTCAAAGAAACTATTACTTTTTTGAAACACAGCAGAAACATTTTTCATTTTTGTTATATCTGCACATTGTCATATATCACATTTAATAAAAGTAAATTGAGAGAAAAGAGTGAAAGAATAATAAATCTTAAATAAATCCCTATAATGTTTTATAATACTATGTAAATATAATTGTAGGGGACCAACAGTTGGTGTAATGGTTATGTCGCTGGACTCCCATGTAGTTGACCATGGTTTGAGTCCCGGACCCAGAGGCTTAAACTCACGCTGGGTGCGTGTGTGTCCGTGCTCGAGATCCTGAGAGGAGGATGAAGGAGAAGGGATTGTGGTGTGGCCATCTTCCTGGGAGGTGATTCCTAGCTTTCTGTCTCTGTCTCTTTCTGTCTTTCCGGCGAGCGCAGGTGCCCTATAGCAAAAAAAGTCTCTAAAAAAAAAAAAAAATCTTGCATCAACAGGTGGTATGAAGGTTAAAACGTGGATCCCACATGGCCAGCTTTGCAATTTGAGTCCTGAACAGTGGCTTGAGAATCACGATGGTTGGGACCAGCAGTTGGCGTAATGGCCATGTCACTTGTCACTGGACTCCCATGTAGGCAGCTGCGGTTTGAGTCCCGGATCTGGTGCCTTAAACTCATGGCAGGCACATGTATGTGCGTGCCCAAAATCCCAAGAGGAGAATGGAGGAGAAGGGACTGCGGCGAGGCCATCCCCCCTGGGGGCTGATTTCTTGCTTTCTGTCTCTCTCTGTCTTTCTGGTGAGCGCACATACCCTATAACAAAAATAAATAAATAAATAAATACTCTCCAAAAAAAAAAAAAGAGAGAAAATACTCTCCAAAAAAAAAAAAAAGAGAGAGAGAGAGAGAATCATGATGGGCATGAGTGCCCATGTACTCAAAATTCCTAGACTAGAGCAGAGTGAAGGAGAAGGGATTGTGGTGTGACCATCCTCCTTGTGGGGAGGGGGAGTGGTGGTAATTTCTCACTTTCTCTCTGCCTGCAACTACATGTGTCCTATAGCAAAAACTGAAGAAGAAAAAAAAGAACATTCTTATTGCTGTGTTAAGGATATACTATAGAAGACCAAAAATGAAGTCAGTGAGAATGGTTAGGAAGCTTTTATAACCAAGACTGATAATCACGTGAAATTCTGCAGTGTGGCCATACCTGTTATTTATGACAATTCTCCATTCTAATTAGTCATTATTCAGGCAGACTAACTGTTAAATGTTTTACATATTTCACTATTTTTTTTTAATAGTCCATGCAAAAAAAGATAGTGCCTTAGATCAAGTGATTAGTGGTACCCATGATGGTAAATCATATTATGCATTTGTTTTGAAAGTAGTATCAATGGAAATTTGCTGTTGAATGGGTGTAAGTAATTAAGTCACAAGCCTACCTTCTTTAATGGAATTAGTGCCCTTATAAGAGACCTGGGAGAGGTTCCTCACTTCCTTTTCATGTGCAGACACAGTGAGAAATTAACCGCCTATGTACCAGGAAGCAGTTCCTCACCAGACACCAGATCAGCTTAGGCCTTGATCTTATACTGCCCAGTCTTGAGATCTGTCAATGCTGACCAACTATATTATCATTATCACACACCAGATACCCTTCAGGCACTTTAAATGTAACTTGCTTATTACCTACAACATTGTTAGACAGATAGCTGCGGCACACTTTTTCTTCTATCAAGAAAGATCTATTTATTATATCATAAAAGGTGCATAATAAATAAAACGTACTTTAATCTGTAATGGCTTTTGAACTGTCAATATTTCATTTTTCATTTAGATTTTTTTTTGAGAGTTTTTTGCTATAGGGCATGTACACTTGATGGACAGATAGAGAGACAGACAGAAAGTGAGAAATCACCCTCCAGGGGGGAATGGCCAAGCCTCAATCTCTTCTCCTCTATTTTCCTACTGGGATCTTGGGTGTGCACACACACGCACAACGCATGCCCGGCATGAGTTTTAAGCTGCTGGGTCTGGGACTCAAACCACAGTCCACTTTGTGGGAGTCCAGCAATATAAATTATACCATTTGCTGGTCCCTTCATTTAGACTTCTGTTGTTCCTTCTTGAAGCTTAATTTTTCTCAGTATTCCTACTTTGTGATGCGTTGGACTTTCTTAGTAAGAGGAACAATTTGTTTCTCGGTGCTTTAGGAAAGATTCCAAGATAAAAATTCAGAAAAAGTTACATTCACATTCTTAGGATCAGTTGATGGAGCGGACTTTTTTGGTTATCCTAGGAGTAATTTTCGAGGCTGGTGACACTTCAGTCGATAATGTTTGTCAAACAACATAACCCATGTAGTCTTGTACCTCAGGGGGACTGGTAACAGCATTATCAGTCATAAATTCAGTTGATTTTTATTTTTTACTGTTATATCACCCTCTGATAACACTGCAGGTGATTTTACCACTTATCTGGGAGAAAAATATTGGCCCAAAGTGAGCACAAAGTCTCTATTTAGGTTCTTTTTTAATCTTTACTATACCGTTGTTATCTGGACTCTGCAGTTCAGGGAAAAATATCCAACCTGATAATCCTTACCCATGTTTGAAGATAGAGGCAGTTCTTTTTAATTATTATTCTATCTTTTAATCTGTTTCTTTATGATAAGCATCTTATTTAAAACTATTCTCAGAATAAATGGAAATGCAATGTAAGTTTTTGGCATTTAGTTTTAAATCAAGTGATATAGTTCTACCAACCTGTTTACTGTCAAACGTTTACTAGTATACTTTTTTCTGCATTATTCAGTTTTCCCTCACCTCCCTACTCTGCTCCTTAATCAGACCTTTAATTTCTGTTAGGGGCACATGACTTCATTTCCAAGATTTATGGTCTGAAAATTTCAGTAACAATTGGTCAGTTATAATCATACTTGAACCCAGGCACCAAAAATTTATTTTGTTTTTGTCTCTCTCTGGTGAGTACACAAGCCCTAATGTAAAAAACATAGGGAGGCAAAGTATTGATGTCACAGGGAGGTGTGGTATTGTCTGTTAAGGATGTTTGTGGTTTTGTCAACTGTGTTGGGGAGAGATATTCACCTGTTGAAATATTCATTTTGTAAGACAAATAATAATGTGATTGAATGTATTAAAGAAAATGAAATGAAAAATAAATAAATTAATTAAAAATGATTTTAAGTAGACTGAAGGTTGTAAGAATAGGTGCATGGAAGAATAGTTATGTCAGCAGATAAATACTATGATAGAAAGTCAAAGCCCCTGGGCTAGCCAGTGGCATTGCAGTTAGGGTAACTGGATCCCTCATGACTGAGTCTGCAGTCTGAGCTCTGGACCCATTCCCCTTGTGCCCAAAATCCCCAAAGGAAAAATGGAGGCAAAGGGTTTGCAATGGGACCATCCCCCATGAATGGTATTTGTCGCTTTCCCTCTTTCTCTTTCCTTCTAAATGGTGAGCACACACTCCATCTAGTAATTTTATTTTTTTTTAAAGGAGAGTTAAAATTTCAAAGGCCATAACTTTAATATTCATTTTCTACTCAGCCTTGGCGTTTTACTGCACCTCCCTACCACAGTTGGGGAAAGAGGCCATGAGAAGGTGTAGCTAACAAGAACAGCTACCACCCAGTGGACAGACAGGATACCAGATGTGGGTGTTTCTCTTCTCTATTTTTCCACCATCCAAATCGCCTCACTGTATGTCTAAGGAAAATGAAGCAAAGAGAATTGAAGTACCTTGCTCCAAATAGTTTAGTTATTATTCAACTTTCTTTGTAATTATTATATAATTGAAAAATTGTATTCATTTGTCAAGTGCAACCTTTTTTTAATTGCCAGAGAGCAAGTGTTCTTGCCAGACAGAAAGAGTGAGAAAGCACCCTCTGATGGGATATAGCACTGCAATCCTTTCTCTTCCATTTCTCCATCCTGTTGGGATATGGGGCAATACACACACTTGACCCCATTATGTTTTTCAAGCTTCTAGAGAAGGACCAAACTGCAGTTGGCCATGTGGGTTCTCGACCCCTTAACCCCTGAGCTACAGGACTATCCCAAACATGTTCTGAACTAAATATACATTTTGGAATGGCTAAATTGAGAGAATTAACATATGCATTAGTTCACATACTTATCTTTTTTTTTCTTTTGTTTGAAGAACCCTTAAATCTCTTC
This sequence comes from Tupaia belangeri chinensis, assembly GCF_000334495.1. Taxonomy (NCBI): domain Eukaryota; kingdom Metazoa; phylum Chordata; class Mammalia; order Scandentia; family Tupaiidae; genus Tupaia; species Tupaia belangeri. The sequence goes on from NW_006207899.1 coordinate 2,786,789, forward strand.
TCTAAGCATCTATTCACTGTAAAATACACTATATTTCTCCTACCTAACTGAAATTTTGTATCCTTTGACCAAGTAATTGAACATCCCATACTCAACACTTACTGTCATTTTACTCTCTACTTCTATGAGTTCAGCTTTTATCTACCTGGTTCTTGAGTCTTTGCTCAATTTGTAGGTATTTCTGCTTCTGTATTGTCTACAAGTGGAAAAATACAGGCACGCTCTGATAGTGTGGCAATAGAAAATATGTCTTTAAGCTTGTTTTCTAGAAACAATGAAAGATATATTGTGAGACATGAATGATGATAAAGGATATTTTGTTGATAATGAACCATATGTTTCTGAAGTCAAAAATATCTAGTGGGGCAAGGTTCAGGAGAGAGAGACATTTAAGTCAGATTGAAAGATATGTAAGTATATTTCTGTGTGTGTGTGTGTGTATATATATATAAGGCACTAACCACAAATGGAGCTTGTAAGGTTGCAAGTTGCTGTGGGTGAGTCATCAAGTGGGTGGTGAGTGAATGTGAAGGCCTAAGACATTACTGTACACTACTGTATGCTTCATAAACATTATGCCCTTAGGCTACATTAAATTTATTTTTTAAAAATTTCTTCTCTCTCTCTCTCTCTCTCTCTCTCTCTCTCTCTCTTTTTCTGTTTGTTTTAGTATAGGGCACCTGTACTTAACTGAAGCCAGACAGAGAGAGAGTGAAAGTGCAAAATCACCCCTCAAGAGGGTATGGCTACACCACAATCCTTTCTTCTCCATTCTCATTTTGGGATTTGGGACATATATACATACACACTTAATGCAATGCCTTTCAGTGGTAAGGAGTATTCTGGAAATGTTAAACTTCTTATGATGTTCAAGTTGGGCATGGCTGAATCTGTTCTTTTTGTCTTTTTACATTTTATAACATTATTTGCCTCAATATGGAACCATAGATACAACTGTGCCTGTAAGATGTGCTTATACTTTAACATTTTGAAGCTTTCAGATGATTTTGTCCACTAAAATATATACTGTGTGACAATCCTTTTTTTTAAATTTACCTTTTACATTTGCATCAAACTGTCATTATATTTTCCTTAAATTTTAAATATCATGTCAGAACCATCTCTTCATCTGATCATTAGAATAAGTAGCACAAATTCATGTAGCTTTAACTCAACATTCATGTGCTTTTTCTCAAATATTTTATATATACCACAATCTTATTGAGGGAAGAGTTATCATCCCATACTTAGTAGAAACCGAAGCACCTGGACCAGCAGATGATGTAGCAATTACATTGCTAGACTCCCATATGGCTGATCACAGTTTGAGTTCTAAACCTATTGGCTTGAAACTCACAGAGAGTGTGTGTGTGTGCCCTAGATCTCAGGAATGAAAAGGAGGTGATGGGATTTTAAAGTGGCCATCACATCAGAGGAGTGGGGGGGGGTGGGGGGGTGAGTTCTCCCTTTCTCTCTAATTATTTCTGTCTCTGTCTCTTTCTCAGGTGAGCACCCATGCTCTATGGCAAAAACCTCTACAAAACCAAACAAGAGAAGTAACTAGAAGTTAACCACCTCACCAATTTTTTTTTACTGTTGAATGGCAGATTTGATATGCAGAAGCAAGTCTGTCTGCTATCAGAGCCTGCTTCTTTCCAACTGAAATAAGTGTAAATTCCAAGTTGTTGTGACTTATTGATTACAGCAGAATCTAACCAAAAAAGTTATCATGATCTTGAGTACAAAGGAAAAGTAATTCAAAATAAAAAGATTTAAGAACTCAAAAGTTATGCCTTGGGCTCAATATATATATATATACTGAAAATTTATATCTATACTACTCCATTGTTCTGTAGCATAATAATATCTATAAAATATGTAAATGGAAATAAAAAATAATTTAGTGTACTCCATAACTTTTAGACTAGTAAGTTTGATAAAATAAGGACTCAAACTATTAATTTTTAAGTATTGACAAATTGATGGCATATTCAATATTTTAAATTCTCTAAAAAACAGTATTGTTTATTATTTAATTTTTCTTTCTTAGTTAGTAACCTATCATAGACTGTACATAAAAAATAAACCACTTTTAATTCTGTTTATTATGACATTTTAAAAAAATACAGTGAGAATTATGCCATTGTTGTAGCCAAGATCATTTTTTGCAGTAGTGCAGTCCTTCCTTTAGTATAGCAATAAATATATCCAGTTTCTGGCATTTAATGAGAAAGAAATTTAAGACTAACAATGTATTTGCATGAATGCTTCATTCTTTGAAGAACAGATAGAATGTAAAGCCTTATAAATCTGCACAAATAAAGAAATACTGGTAATATTTCTGATACATTTGAGTGCACTGATGTATTTGGGTGAGCAAAAGATATATTTTTCAATTTATTTATTGCAAAATGTTGCTGGATTTTTAATTCAATTCTCTTCAAGGAATTAATAGTGATATAAAAAGAGATGTAATTACAATGAAATTAATTAATTTAACTCTAATAACAATATCAATTTTTACTTTTTAATATTTTAAAAGAATTACTTTATTTATTGATTGATTGATTTCACATGAGTTTTGCCAGAGAAAGAGAGAGTGAGAGAGGGAGAGTTAGAAAGCAAACTGCCAAATCCGGGACTCGAACTGAGGTAGCCCATGTGGGAATTTCAGCACCTTAACCACCACTCCACTTGCTGGCCCCAATATCACCTTCTAATATGAGCATAGTAGTTGAAATTAATATGTACTTAAAAATAAAAGTGTAGGAACTATGCTGGGTAAAATATCTTCATAATCTAAATGATGTATAGTGATTTAATGTATGAATAATAATAACAAAATAAATTTTAAAAAAAAGTAGTTGAAGAAAGACATGGTTTCTTGGAAAGTTCAACGTGAATCTTATGAAAATTTATTTAACTACTGCTGATATTTACCTAATGAATTTCCTTTAGCTTTTCATATGGTAATTTTTTTTTTTTTTCTCTTTGTCAAGAGGGGGCATACACTCAACAGAGAGCAACAATTAGGAAAGAGGGAAGCACCCCAGAGTGGGACATGGTCACTCAGCAAACCCTTCTTTATTTCTCTATGCTTTTGGAATTCTGGGCAAGTTCCCAGTTCATTTCTTAAGCCCCTGAGGCCAAGGTTCAAACTCTGCAGCCACATGTAATCTGTCTCCTTTAACCACTAGACCTTGGGACTGGCCCAATGGTAACTCCTTTTAATACTCTAAATGAAGGAATTACGCTCAGTTCCAAAGAATTGTCAGAAATTTTCTTGTTGTTGTTGATGATTCTCCATATTTTGGACAATTGACTTAAACATATTTGGGTTAAGGACATCTCTTTAAGATAAAAGATCTCTGGCAAAATGCTTAGGACAATTTTTTTTAGGGTCAAGTAATGGTGCAACAGGAACACGTGGTTCCACATGGGAAAGATCTTGGATTTATACCTCAATAATTCCCTTAGTACAGTAGACATATGTGCGTCTTTGTGACCTGCTGGTTGAGACTGGGATGATAGTGGTGTGAAGACATTGTGTGGGGTCCTGTTAGCATTCACAGTTCTACTGAGACAGAACACTAGACTAGTCTCAAAGGGATTTAACAGGGACATAACTGAAGGGGATAAATATTTCTTAAGCTATGCTCTTGGTGGGTGGTTGCAGGCCACCAATATGTGTTATAGAATTTATCTAAGAGGCTGTTAATCACAGTTAATGAAAGTGCCAAATCTATACCTAATTTGCAGTTGTCTTTAAATTCAGTAGCGAAAGCAGTATTAGACAATAGGATGACATTAGATTATATTTTAGTTAAATAGAGTGATATTTTTATGACAGTGGATATTTCTCTCTTTTTTTTTTTTTCCTGTTTGTTTTTGTTATAGAGTGAGTGTACTTACTGTAAAGAGGAAAACAGAGAAAGAGAGAGAGGGAAAGTGAGAAATCCTCCCCCAGGGAAAATGGCTACTTCGTAATTCTTTTACCCTCCCTTCCCCTCTTGGGATTTTGAGAGCACACCCCCCGCAGGCGCGCGCACACACACACACACACACACACACACACACGCACACGTACTGGGCATGATTTTTAAAGCCACCAGGTTCAGGACTTGAACTGTGCAGTGAGCCATGTGGGATCACAGACCTTAACCTCCAAGCTACCTGCTGGTCCTTTTGTCGTTTTTATCTAAATACATTTTCTGAAGTTGAGACGTATTGAGAAAATTAGATACCAGGCCCTTGGCTTCAAACTTGGCTTCAAACCATTCTAGATCAATGTAGTCCATATAGTCCATTGTTAACAGAGACAGACGATTAGTTTTCTAATGTATTCTCCTGTCTCTCGAATGAATTAAGAAATTTATTTAGGACCAACAGCTGGTGTAGAGGTTAAGTCAGCTGTATGTCACAGCACTGACTGCATGTTTTGAGTCCCAAACCCTGTGACTTGAAAAACAAACTGGGCAAGTGTCCTTGGGTGCTCCAAATCCAGAAAGGACAAGAGAAAAGAATGTGTATGATGTGGCTGTCCTCCCTAGGAGATTATTTGTCACTTTTTCTCTCTCTCTTTTTCTGTCTCTCTCTAGTGAGTGGACATACCTATAGCAAAACTTAAAAAAAAAAAAAAAAAAACAGAATAAATATAGGAATAATAAGGAAAATCTTTAAATACTGGTTTATTGATATTACTGTATGGATACCTGATATTCAAAAGAATGCTTGTACTGGTTCTGAATATATAAATGATTATGGCCCGAGTATTTCTTAAGACTGAAAGTTATTAGGAGGCCTTTCAACTTTTTCATATTAAAAATACAAAACAATAGAAATCATGCATATATTTGACAGTGTGTATGGAAGCAAGCCATCTGCACTGAAACCATTTTGATATTCAGAAGTGTCTACAGAGAACAATTGGACCATATGCTGAGTCATAGGGAGATCTATTTGAAGAATGGTGAGATGAGAAACCTGGAATAGATATTTGAAGGAATGAAGATAATTATCCTTAGTCTTGTGAATAGACTTTTTCACATTTAAGTTCTGCTGCATCTTGTAAGTCCAATTTGAACCCGTTTTCATTCTGTAATCTGTGTTCTCTCCAACAAAGTACATACAGACTTCATTGGATTGAATATGTTTTTTTTTTTTTTGTAAATTATAAATATGTTCTAACAAAGACCTTCATCTCAGTAGATAACTTGAAAACTCAGTAAGTTTTCATTCAGTTTCTCACTGTTCACCAGAGACTGTTGTGTTCTCATCTACTTCTCAGTTCATGGGCCTTATTACTCTGCTTTTACACGTTGTGTGATGAGAATCAAAGTTATACCAATACATTTGATCCATTAGTTCAACTACCATCCACCTAAAATAGTTTCTTTTGAGTTCTCTAGCTTTAATAATCTCAAGAAGAACAGAGATACTATACAGAATCGAAAATAAATCAAGAGTTTTCCATGTTATTCATCCATTTGCTTAATAAGTATTTATTAAGACTAAATATGGTATTATGTAAGGTGTTCATATACATTGCTGAACAGACACACTCTCACACTGTTTATTATCTAGTCAACAGAATTTTCTACATATTTACTTTACACTGGACTATTTAGCTTTGCTTAACTAGATACAATTGAGAGACATGATTTTGAGAAGTACAGATAAATTTGAAGAAGCCAAATTTAAAGGAAAATTAAAAAGTAAGATGAAGTCTGAGATGTAAAGAATTAAAACTACCACAAAGTTCTAATTCTTATATAAATAAGATAGTGTATATTCTTTTAAAAGTAAAATAAGAAAGAAAAAAAGGAAAGCCTATGGAAATGCTTGAGACAGAATATGATTTTAAAGAACCCTTAACACAAAAATGGTTAATAAAATGTGAGCTTATACAAAATGTTATCAAAATAAATAAATACCTTTCTGTGAGTTATGATATCTGATTCTTGTCCTTTGATCTGAAATCATACTTTTAGAGTTATAGTATAAAAAGTTAGAAGGATTATATATATTTTCCATTGGTAAATAATCATTACTATGCCTCTAATCCTCTCAGAAGTTCAAGAACTTATACAAATATTTTCACAAATCCTGTTTCTTTTGTAGGCATGAGAAGAGAAATATTTTTCTCTAGAGCTCTCTTGGTTCAATTTCTAACCTATAAAAATAGGGAGAAAAAAATAAGAGTTGAACAGCAAAGAAAATATTTATATGTTGCAATTATCTCATTAGTCAAATGAAGATGCTTCTTTTAAAATAAAATCAGAGGGCCAGTTCATGACTTGTTAGTTAAGGAGGCCCACATAGTCAACTGAGTGGCTCAAATCCTGACCCTGTGGCTTGGAAAAACACTCCAGACACAGGTACATGTCTGCCCAAACTCCCGAAGGGAGGAAGAAATGGGGAAGAAGGGATGTAGGTATGATCATTCTCCATGGTGGATTTTTTCTTGTTTCCTCTCTCTGTCTCTCTTTGGTGCACTCCAGAAAATTTTAAAAAATGAAATAAAATGAGTTACAGAATAGAGGATCAGTTTCTAGTGTTATATTGTACAGTATATAAATGTTGGGTAAGTATAGGTAATAATTTATTATTTATTTCAAATTAGCTAACAGAAAGAATTTTGAATCTTCCCAACAAAAAATCATAACAAACTTTTGAGATGATAGATATGCTAAATTACCTTGATTTGACCATTTCATATTCATGTCCTGAAAAATTACACTGTACTCCACAAATGTACAAAATTATTATATGCCAGTATAAAATTCTTAATAATGAGAATATATTTTATAGTTAATACTATTTTTAAAAAACTAAAAGTATTTTATATGAATAAAAAATTTCTTGGAAAATATTAATTTGTGCCTATAATGTGAGCATTGTCTCATTCAATATTATCTCATTTTTATGTTAAAATCATGTAGAAAACTTAATGAGGCAGACTTTGAAAACCACACACTTTATATCCCTGCTCAATATCTTCCAAATGGATGTATTTTATGGCAGAAATCGAGAGATTTAAAGATAGGATAGCAGGGAATATAAATGTAGACACCAGGGAAGGGAGTGGACAATAGAAGGTGGTTGGCAGGGGCAAAGGGAAGAAACATCTAACAGACAAAAGAATGTAAGGATTTCTGTAGAAAAACATGTAGTGGTTTTTTGGAAAAGTCATGATGTATTTTTTCTATGCAAAAATGTGTCATGATTTTTCAAACAACCCAATATATGGTGATATGTTTTATTTGACTGTCATGTACTACATTCATAATTTGAGAAACTATCATGTGTTATAAATATGTACAATGACGGAATATAAATAAAAAATATTACTATGGGTTTGTGTATGGTTCTAAGAAGTGCAACAAATATTTTATTCCATTGATATATTCTTCCATGCTCTTGCTTTGTGATGTTTTGTAAATGTCACATGGAAAAATGTTGACACTAATACACTTAAGAAGAATAACCAGTGGCCTTGTTGAAATTAATTTCAGTTGCTTATATTGTATCTAAGAATAGGCCACTTAGCTCATATCTGAGAAGTACTTCTAAACGAATATTTTTGTATGCAATATTTATGGCTATAGGCTTACAAATATAAACATTTTTTAGGCAACAGAAATTTGAAGTTAATTGAAGATGATTTTTTAATACCTACAAGTTTTTGATCATGTGCCTCTCAATATTTTACTATCATTTTTAAATTTACTTATTTATTTCTTGAATTAGAGAGACAGGGACAGCATCGCATCTGTGTTTTGACACCATGATCCAGCCCCAGCTTCAGACAGATCATGGGCACACACAGGTCCAACCTATACAGGTGTATTTATGAAGATGAACCCAGCGCCTTCCCATGTAAATCAACCTCACAGACCACTGTATTTTATTCCTGTGACACTATCCAGCCCAGTATTTTATTATTTTCATTTTATTTACCTTATTATTTCTCATACTACAAGTATGTCTCATTAAAATTTTTAATGTTAGTATATTTTAAAATATTTATTTTATTTATTATTATTATTGTTGTTATTAATTGTAACTTGCTATAGTCATTAGAGAGAATGAGGGAAAATAAGAACGCAAGTCACCAGGCCCCACACTTGAACCTTAGTCAGTCCTGTGGGAGTCTAATGCCCCAACCACCATGCCACCTGCTGGCTGAATATCAATCTATTTTCAAAACTAAAAGTTAGTTAGGTTTTTACTTTAAGAGAAATCAACCCCCAGGGGAGATGGCCATGCTGCAATCCCTTCTCCTCCATTCTCTTCTCGGGATCTTGGGCATGCACGCACACACGCTCGGCATCAGTTTTAAGCCACCGGGTCTGGGATTGAACCGCAGTCAGCTACATGGGAGTTCAGCAACATAGCCATTACACTAACTGCTGGTCCCAAATATATTTATAATTTTTAAACAGGTATTTGTTGGCAGTCTCACTGGAGAGACAGAGAGAGACATAGAGACCGAAAGTGAAAACTCACCCCATGCAGGGATGGCCACACTGCAATCCGTTCTCCTCCATTCTCTTCTCCGTCTTACCGGCACACATGCCCATGCATCAAGTGTGAGATTTAAGCCTCCAGGTCTGGAACTTGAACCATGGTTGACTACATGGAAATACAATGTTGTAAACATTACACCATCTTCTGGTCCCAGGTAGTCTTTTTAAACTATCTTTGCTTTTTGTTTGTTTGTTTGGTTGTTTGTTTGTTTGTTTTGTGTGTGTGTGTGTGTTTTATTTATTTTGTTTGTTTGTTTGTTTTTAAATTAACAGATGATTAAGTGCTTCAAACTAGGCCAGCAGGGGGCATAATGTATGAGGCACTGGACTTCCACATGGCTGACCGCAGTTTGAGTCCCAGACCTGGTGGTTCACTTTCTCACTTTCTCTTTCTCTGGTGAGTGTGTGTCCCATATTGCAAATTAAATAATAATAGTAAATAAAATTAAATGAACAATTCTTAAAAAAATGTTTTCAAACTAAACAATATTTCTTATGCATCCTCATTAGATTTCTAGAATGAATGTCTTCTTTAATAAGAAACATAATTACAATGGTAGCTATTTTTTGTATCATTTACTGTATTTTATACTTTTGTCAACTTATGATACTCACTGAAATATCCTACCAACAGCCTGAATATGCCACCAGTAGTAGATTGTTTCTCACATGAACACAAAACTTATAGTAATATTTATTTTGTGTTTATAATTTTATTTTATATAATTTTATTTTAATTTAGAATTTATTTTATTATAAATAGAATAAATAATTTTATTTTAATTTTATTTTAATTTCTTTAGTAATACTTTGAAGTGAGGCATTTCCAAATCCACTTAGACTAGAGATAACTTAATACTGTGAGTGGTTATCTATTGTTTCATGAGAGTAGCAAAATAAGGAGGTTAACACATGTGAAAATTCCTTTTTAACTTTATCTTTTAAATCAGTTAGCTACAAATTGTGGTAATATTTTACTGACACTGCTTACTCAATGCCTTAGTGTCATAGTGTTACTCTTTCAAAGTTTTATATCATTTTTCTAATCATCTCATGATGTCAACCTGAATAGGGGATAGTGGAATAAAACTAAAGCTTTTGTGTACTAAAGCACCAGCTCCCAGGCTATTGAAAAACAAGGCCAAAATGTGCAAAAAAAGAATTGATATTCTTGAGAAATGCCCTTTCTGGGGAGAAGGTGGCATATTGAAAAAAAAAAAAAAAAAGAATCTTTTCAAATATTAAGTGAAAAGTAAGAAACATGTCTTAAAATTCAAGGTTCATAAGAAATCCCTTTTCGGGGGAAAGGGGGGCATTTTAAAAAAAAAAAAAAAAAGAATCTTTTCAAATATTAAGTGAAAAGTAAGAAACATGTCTTAAAATTCAAGGTTCATAAAGAAACCACTAACGTCAAGGCAGAAGAAACAGTACTCCTGCTCCAACATAAAGATATCATCTAAATTAGATTGCCATCTAAAAAATAAATATGTAAAGTCAGCAAAACCCTACGACAAACATCTGCGATTAGAGATCTAGAGCATCAAAATTTTATGTCTTACCTACCAAACAAAAATACAAAAACATATCAGAATTCTTAGGGAGTCAGTATGGATTCCTCATCTCCATAGTAGGTGCTAAGTATACCTTTGTTGGTTTAATAATGTAAATAACTATTGGGTACCTCCTGTCCTGCTTGTCAAGCAAAATAGATTTGGGCCCTGATACCATAGTATGCAATCTTTAGCTGACATCAGAAAAGTTACAGAGGTTGGATATAGCATGCTCTACGTAGTAGGTATACAGTTTACCTTGAAGAACCATGAGCCAATCATAAAGTTAGGATGATAAGAAATAGTTTTCTCCAGGAATATAGGCCAATAACATCAAACAGTCATCAGTAATTATCCATAAAACAGGAATTGTATATTCCATATAACTAGATATGGGAAAAAATGCTACTGTGTATGAAAAATGTGAAACTAATTCTTGAACCAACCCTTAGTTCAGTGGTAAAGTGCTACGTACGCATGAGAGTCGTAGTCCATATGGCCAATCACAATTCAAATCCCATCCTTGGTGGCTTGAAAAGTATGCCAGGCTTGTGCACATCTGTGCCCAGAATCCTGAAGAGATGGAAAAATGGAGGAAAACAGATTGTGGTGTGATAGCACCCCATTAGGGGGTGCTTTGTCCTTCTCACCCACTCTCTCTAACTGGCTGAAAGACTGTTTTCAAGTAACAAAATTTGCTTATTTACACAGTAAATATTTTTAAGTATTTGTAAATTTATAAATTATATAGAATGTGATGTCTTTCATAAATTCTGAGTCTTCCTCCTGAACTGTAGTCAGTTCAGACTTTTAATTTAGTTTACTTTAAATTATAATTTCATTTTCATTTGCCTGAGGCAGTTTTTATGACACCAGTTCCACTGTGAATAAAGTACAGTACACCCTGGGTTTTTCTAGACATTAGGCTTATGACATTTGCAAATTCATTTCTTGTGCATTTTCATTTACAATGGTTTACAAAGGTTGAATGTCATTGCTATTATAGATCCTGAAATGTTCTCAATTTTAACACAATTTCAATCTTACTTAAGCAATGTAACTGACTTGATCAGATGTACATTTTATTTATATTTTAAAAATGAGATACTCAGTCTGAAATGTGAATATTTACATATCAGCAGTCCACTCAGCTAACCCTCAAAACCACAGCTAATTGCCTGAACCAAAGGCCTAAGATTTTTAAGAAATTGTAGTAAAATTAAAACTGAACCAATCTAAAACAAAAACATTCAAAAATTGTTGAAATAATTTTATACAATACTCTTTCTCTAAAAACTTTCTAGATATTTAACAAGAACATATTTTTTATCATATCTAATTTCACATGCATAATGAAGTAGGTAAATTAATTTACAATAAGATGATTTCCAAAAGATAAGACACTTCCTTCATGGAACACCTAGCAAAGTCTCATAACTAAGGGATTTCACACTCACAAAAATATGTAATTTGTTTTCAGTAACTTCCTCAACCTGTCCTTCAAAAATCTCTTAGTCAAGAATATATAAAAGGCCTGATGAGTTCTTTAGAATAGAAGATAAAAGGAAACTTTTATTAGATATGGAAAACATATTCAAATTAAATATTCATTATTATTTCTATTTTGGAATATAATGAAATTACAGATAATGCATTTGCAAAATCTTATATATACCATTATAATTATGTTTCCATCAAACAAATGATGCTCTGTCATCCCTGTATCTGAAATGCAAAATTATTTAAAATGCTTTACAGATGAGGAAATTAGTGCGTAAAAGATTGTGTTAGCTAGTTACCCATCCTCCAACATGAAATCTGTAAAAGAACTGAAACATATTTATTTTTTAACCAAAAGATATTCAAATATATTTATATTCTCTCAGTAATTAATTGTTGCTGAAGTCTATCTTTGATATTTTTAGTGAAATGCCTTCCTTGCCAAAAGCCACATAGAAAACAGTTTACAAAATGCCACCTGAGAGTGATGAAAGACCTCATCAAACAGGCATTGCAATATGATAAACGTGAGCCTTGTTTTCTCTACTCTTTAAACCATTTAAGAAAGAGGGCAAATTCGCCCTTTTTCTATCTTTCAAGCCACTTTATTAGGACAGTTGAAAAAAATACTGTTACTTCTCTCAGATTACAATGCACTTTTAACACACATCCAGTAAATCAGTATATTTTCAACTTAGTCTGCAGTTTTAATTTAAGCACAGTTTAAACATCATCAGTAAGTTTGCTATACGGCCTTACAGTCTGTTTAGCAAGTAAATTTGCTGCTCAATATCATTGCTAATGGATTTTCTTCTTTACTGTTCTTTCCTTCTACCTTTGTTATGCATTTACTAAATCAGCTGTGGCTAAAACTGTCATTGAAGAAGTCCCTTGTAACACTGAGGTGATCTCAGTTTGACTTGTACCCACTGCCTGCCACACGGCCTTCATTGTTCATCCTGTTCTAGTGTCTCAGTTCTGTCGCACTGGTTGCTGACACCATCGCTGATGGGTTGGAAGTGTAACTGCATTCTCAATGCTTTTGGTATTTTCTTCTCTGTAGAATTCACAGGATATGTGCTTATAAAAGTTAAGCATAACTCTCCAGCTGATTTAGTTTTATGTGAGATTTTTTCTAAATTTCATCTTTTTTGGCCATCAAATGTTGGAAAGGGAATACATATATTGCATAGAAGGTTGAATAAAATAGCCATAGAAATCTTTTTCAATTGAGAATTTTTATAGTTTTGATTAAGCACTACCTCTTGGGACTTAGTTTTTTGTTTCTTATCAAATGAGAATAGGTAGGAAAGGCTTTCTTTGGTTAAGACTGCATCTGTTAATAGTTTATCTGTTTTCTGTTATGTAATAGTCAACATATTTAACCAACTTTTATGTTTCTTATCTCATTTACATTTACTCTTAAAACATATATGATGCTTTACAAAATACCCACCTTTCAGATTATAAATCTGCATTGATATAAATACATTAGGGATAACATTCCAGCCATAATAAAAACATTACAGGAATAGATATACTGTCCAATTTCAGGAAATTGGATAGGTATATAGAAACTGATTTGCAGGATTAATTTCAAATTAAGAAAGTAAGAGTCCCTGCCAGCGATGTGATGTGCCTGAAGTTATATCTAATATTTCTTAAATTGATAAAATGCCAAATCATTTTTTGAGCAAAGATAATTAAATGTCAGATTGAAATAATAGTAATATCTTAAAAACTGTAATAGAAAGAGCATAATAATACATATGAAATGGTGATGAATCTGTATTTGAGGATCAGAGATTGACATATTGTAGGATAACCTGAGTAAAATACTAGAATTTAGGAATAATTTGAGATCATAGAAAAGTAAAGATTAAAATATTCCAGACATGCAAAGGATTTAAAATACGTACCAACCCTCTGAGACTAAGACCTAGATGATTTTAAGCCTTTAGTGTGCTCTCTTTCATTCAAAGTACACACACACACGTATATAACATCGGCATCTGACATAAAATGCAAGGACAGGGACCAGCAGCTGGTATAATGGCTGTCATCGAACTCCCATGCAGTCGACTGTGATTTGGGTCCCGGATCTGGTGGCTTAAACTCACGCCGGGCACGTGTGCGTGCATACCCAAGATCCCAAGAGGAGAATGGAGGAGAAGGGATTGTGGTGTGGCCATGCCCCGTGGTGGATGCTTTCTGTCTTTCTGTCTTTCTCTGTCTTTCTGGTGAGTGCATGCGCTCTATACAAAAAAAAAAAAAAAAAAAAAAAAAAAAAAAACCACCAATGCAAGGACAAAATAAAATTGACCTTGTGACTCAGAGATACAACTTTGTGTCTCAGTCCTAAATGATATGAGACAGATGCTTAAAAATGGTGATAATAATAATAATCTAACCATATATAATTTGGGGGCCAACAGGTGGCATAGTGGTTAAGGTCCTGAACTCCTACATGGACTGAAATGAGGTTCAAATTTCAGACCTGGTTGCTTGAAAATCACTCTGGGTGTGTGTGCATGCATGTCCAAGATCCCAGAGGAGACTGGAAGAGAAGCGATCACAATGTGGCCATCCACACACTGGAGAGATTTCTCACTTTTCCTTTTTTTGTATCTCTTTAACTCTCTCCTGCAAGTGCACGTGCCCTATGACAAAAAACCTAATTTTCAAATTATATAATTAAGAGACAAAAATTAGATTAATCATATCGTTGGAGTTCACACCTTATGGGAACTAACGATCTAAAGAAAGCACCCGTTTCCTTTGGCCATACTACTTAATTTGTGTCTTTTTTAAATCCATGATAGAGCATGTGCAAGTGAAAGTGATAGTGAGAGAGGAGCTCTCTCCAAAGATTTGTCGCACGTCAATCCTCTTTCTCCAGTCCTCCAGCCCTTCTACTCTTGGGCATGTGCATGCTTGTCTGGCATGTTTCAGACTAACTGGGCCAGTTATTCAAAATGTGGTCACCATGTGGGATCCATCTTCTCCTGAGAAGCACATTACCGCTGTGCCACTGAACTGTTGTACTCCTTTTTTGTTTTTAATAATTTCTTTTACATTCATTCACTGAACATCTCTCAGCATACAAAATGCTATTTCCCATCCAGAATACACTGTATAGTGGCTTAATCATACATGTTATTGTCAATAAATAATTTTCCATTTGTTTCATGTATACATATATATTTTCCCCCTATTTCTCAGCATCTGCCATTTCTCATTCTCCTTCCCAAACTGTCTCTGGTATCTGCAGTTGCTTTCCATTCCTTTTTTCCCCCCACAGATTATTGATTCACAAAATATTTTAATTAATCTAACTACTTTCAAAACCAAGATCAGCTGATATATACATATCTGTGAACAAATTTGACTTTCGGCATGAAACTCTGTGAATAGAGTGGATATATTATAAAGTAACACATAGCTGAGGCTATGTAAGTTAGTGTGGTCATTTTAAAGGTAGTTTTCAATTTCAAGAAAGGTTTTGCTTGAATAAATCAAAAATTAAAAAAAAAATGTTAAGAGAACTTTGCTTAAGTCTTAAAGCTAGGAAACAGGTTAGGATTCTGTTCAAATAGTAAGTACATGGACCTGTCAAAAACTTAAGAGAAGACAAAAATCCTTAACTCTGGAAAACAAAGCATAGAAGATCAGTAATGTTTTGGTCTAAAGTCACAAAAGCCTATTTCACCAGTGTCTCATGTACTTTATCTTCTGTCATGGTCTGATCTTCCCATTTAAAATTCTGGAGGGTAACATTCGACTCTGGATTTGTCCCTATCATTAAGCTGACGATTTTCTTAGTTGTTTTTGAATTCTTATTTCTGTGTGTCTGACCTTAGTTCTCCTGATATAGTACTCTCTTCAGAACTTCTTGGAGAACTAGTCTGGTGTTGGTTAATTCTTTCAAGTTTTATTTAACTGAAAATGTTCTTGTCTTCTCTTTCCATATGAAGGAGACTTTTGTCAAGTATGGTATTCTTGGCTGAAATTGTTTTTTGCTCAACATTTTGAATTTATTTTCCCATTCTTTCCTTGCTCACATGGTTTCCGATGAGAGGTTCATTGTTAGCCTTACGGGATATCCTTTGTAGACAACTTGATCTTTCTCTTGCAACTCTCCATATTTTTCTTTGTTGAGGTTTTGGTCTATATGACTATAACATATCTTGAAGAAGATCTTCTTGGGTTGATTCTAATTGGAATCCTTTGTATTTCTTGGGTCTAGATCTTTGAATACCTCTCTAGATTTGGAAAGTTTTCTTCCAGGATTTCATGAAATAGATTATCAATACTCTTATTAGTCTCTTCACCTTGTGAGATACCAATTATCCAGATGTTTGGACTTTTAATGGTATGTAGTATTTCTAATATATTATTCTCTTTTTCATGCTATTTTCTCAGTCTTTGTGATGGACTTTTCTAGACCAGCAGTTCTCTCTTCTACATCTGAGATTTGATTTTCTGTGTGCTTCTTACAGTTCCATCTGATTCTTTTTTTTTATGATGTTTATTTCCTCTTTCAGATCATGCAAGAACTTTCTCACTTCCTGAAACTCATAAGCTCTTTTCTCCTGCCTCTTCTGGAGTTCATTCTCTCTTCTGTTGTATCTCTGTTAGCTTTGTCACTATGAATATTCTAAACTCTTATCAGACATTTCCATGAGTTCCATTGTACTGTCTGTGGATGAAGAAGAGTTATTTTTTTTTCCCTTGGGGCTGAGGTATTTTCTTGGTTCCTCAAATTTCTTTCTAATTTCTAAATGTTCAATCTGAATATTTAGAGGCGTGCAGAAGGAGGTGATATGCAATCTCTTTGCCATTACGTGTTTCTCCCTTTGTGTGGCAGATTCAGTGGGAACTGAGGAATATGTTGCCCCAATAGTATTCACATGTTTGGCTATGGTTCACTTAGACCTGTCTAGAAACTCAGTTAGTGGAGGCTGAGCAGCAATGTGACAAGGTAAAAGAAAAAAAGATAGGAAAATAGAGAAACAAGAAAAAAGAGAGAGAGAGAGAGAAAGATAGGAGAAAGAGAGAAAAGAGTGAAAACAGAAAAAAATGTTTATACAAAATTATTTACCTTTTTAAAAAGAAAAATTAAAAAAATAAAAATGAGTGAGACAGAAGGAGACAGAGACAGAGAGAAGGATACAGGGGTCTCTGCCATCAAGAGAGAATGGGGTCAGGAGGGTAAATTCTCACTTGAAAAATCTTCATTTTTTCTTAGTTCCTGAAAGAACTCCCATGGAAGAGTCAGTCTTCTTCTGAAGCCCTGCCCCTTACCTCTCCACTTGAGAGAGAATGGGGTTTTGAGGGTGAATTCTCTGCAAAAAAATCATTTCTCTTAGTCTCTGAAAGCACTAGTTCTCAGCTCCCATAGAGGTCAGTCTTCTTCCCATTGTACTCCTTCTTTAAGCTTATTCAAACTAATGTCCTCTTTTTTATTTTCTTTTTTCTTATTTATTATCATCACAATCTTGTTTCTATTACATTGAATTGCATATAACTTTACACTGTATTACATTGCTTTTTCAAAAGAGAATGCCATGCATGTCAGTCAATACAGAGACATTAATCTCCCCACTTCATCATTCAATATCTTTTCCTTGTTTTCCCTGATCATTATTATTATTCAAATTATTTGTTAAACAATCACTATTTCTCATTTTGTTTGTAAAAAGACTTTACCTATCATGAAATACTTCTCAGACCAATCCAGTTGAGAATACTATACACATCATCATCGATAGGTAATACACCATATCTGTGTGCCACTAATGTCATGCCTCTCTATTTGTTCTCTTGCTATCTTTCTCTATCCTCTTCTCTTCACCCTCCCCACATTTCCCACTGTCTTATTTTCATTAAGTACTTTCACTGTTTTTATGTCCTCCAATATTTCTCTCTCTACCATAGAGTGTGGATATTTGGTATATATTAAATGGATACATACAATATCTTTCTTTCATAGACTGGCTTACTTCACTCAGCAATAGATCCTCCATATCTTATCACTTTCTATCACATGCCAGGGTCTTGTTATTTTTTATGGCTGAGTAGTATTCCATGGAGTATATATACCACACTTTTCCAATCCATTCATCAGTTTGTGGACATTTAGGTTGGTTCCATGTCTTAGCAATCATGAATAATGCTGCAATAAACATTGATGTGCAAGCACTTTTCTGACTGAGTGTTCTCCTGTCCTTTGGGTAGATACCCAGAAATGGGATTGCTGGATCAAATGGTAGTTCCATTTGTAGATTTTTGAGGAACCTCCATATTGTTCTCCACAGTGGCTGAACCAGTTTACATTCCTGCCAACAGTATAGTAGGGTTCCCTTTTCACCGCATCTCCACCAACATTTATCACTTTTTATATTCTTAATCTTTGTCATTCTGACAGGGATTAGGTGGTATCTCATTGGGGTTTCTATCTGCGTCTTTCTTATGACGAGGGATGTAGAGCATTTCCTCATATGCTTTTTGGCTGTTCCCATATTTCCCTTAGAGAGATTTTTGTTCAGCACATTTTCCCATATTTTAATTGGGTTAACCACTTTTTTTTTTTTTTTTTTTTTTTTTTTCATAAGGCCATAGTGCTTGCCAGAGACAGAGAGACAAAGAGAGTTCCCTGTGTATTCTGGTTATCAGTCCCTCAAACTAATGTCCTCTTCAAATACACCATATACCAAAGGCATTCTCTTTAATGTGTAAGATATTGCATTTTAATTTTTGTTGTTGTTCAGAAATGTATATTATAAGCTATGAATATATGCATCACATTCTGCCATATAAACTTAATTCATTTGATTTACTATATTTATTCTTGGCTACTCCTTTATGTACTACTTTAAAAACTCAACTAATTCTGCACTTTATCATACATTTCTTCTTTGTTCGAGTATTCAAAGAGCAATAGTATTACATGACTGAATGTATGAATAGAGAGATGATCCATAGTTATTTTTAGGTCAGCATTACCATTCTATAGAAACTAAAACTAATGCAAACAAAGAAATTAAATCACATTATGGGATAGCAAATATATCTGAACATCACTTCTTCATAAGGAAATCACATTCTGTATTTCCCTTTCACTCTCTTTTCCTGAATCTAGATGTTCTGCTGCAATTTGAAGAAGACGGTGGCACTTTGGAAGACAATAACAGGTTTTAAAGCCAACATGATTTAAGCCCTTTTTTTGCCATTGCTTATACTATCCGTGGTTAAGGCATATGTGTGTGTGTGTGTGTGTATGTGTGTGTGTGTGTGTTTAGATTGTTTCCCTGTAGGGCATGTGCCCTACCAGAAGAAGACAGAGAGAGAGAGGGAAAGTGAGAAAACATCCCTCTGAGGGGATGCCAAAGCCTTAATCCCTTCTTCTCCATTCTTCTCCCTGGACTGGGGCATGTTAGCACACATGTCTGACATATTTGTCAAGCCACAAAATCTAGGACTCAAACAGTACACTCAAATCTAGGACTGAAACAGTACACTCAGCCTTGTGGAATCCAGTGCCTTAACTACCATGCTGCCTGGTGACCCAGAAATTCTCTACTTTTGCATATTGCTGAACTTAAATCATCCTTTAATATAAAGGTTTAACTGTTTAAATAGTAAGTGTTCAGAATTCATATTATTTTTTATAAAGGCATAAAATGAAACTTGAACCTGTGTAAATTTCTGAAAATTATTTTGAAAAGTTTAATCACCGCCAAAAAAGAAAATAAAACTATTGTCTTAAACAAGAAAGAAACTTATTTATCTTTTATGAAGTTCTTATTTTCTCACCTTTCTCAGATGGAGAAAAGGGGACAAATGGAATCCTTAATCATGTTTTTAAACTTCCAGGTATCTCAGCACTTCTTATTCAGCACCTCTTCATGTAGCCATACAACATGACTCAAATAAGGCTACTCATTATTCTACACAGCAGTATGCTCCAATAATAATTGGGAGACTATTTGCTGCCACAGAAATAGGTTGTTTCCTGAAAATTTGGCCCATCTCTGAAATTCTTTGTGTAGTTGTATGTCACCTGCTTCTTTGAGTCAAACCAGTTACTTTGTCCATTATTGCTTTTGAATTCAGAATGAGTATGTCAACTACAGACATTTTTTCTTTAGCTATGTTGAGGATAGTTCTCTCATCATTCTGTATGTTTCTTGTCTTCACTACTTTCAGATAACTTCTGCTTAGCATCAGCTGCTGTTGGCAGCCCAGTATATTTTTGAGTTTTTGGATTATATTTATATCCTAGAGTCTCTATAAATGTAATTTCTGAATTATTTAAAAATTAAAAAAAAAATCGTCTGCTTTTGCATGATTTCCAAGAGGGTAAAGAGGAAATGCTGAAAGATAGCCTTATTCAAAGCAGATGTTCTTATAAGTATTTTAAATTCTGTTCCTGTAGAGGAAAACACAGATAATAGAGGCAAATTTAATTCAACTTGGAAAGATGAAGTAATTAACAGGAAGTTGCATTAGTTTTCTTCCAAAAAAAAGCACATAGATACCTAGAAAATACTGCAATTTTATTCTTGGTAACAAGAGAAAAGGTACAGTAAATTAAAAAGAGTGTGTGCTTTAGATAATAATAATATTGAGTAATATACCCATCTTTATCATTAATAAATGTGGGGCTTTTGGAAAATTTTTAGTTTGTTGATATTTGGTTTCTGAATTTTGAAATTAAAAAATATTATCCCACTTTTTTTTTTTTTTGAGTTGTTACTGCCTGATGTATGGCAGCTATAAATCTTCTAAAGGTCATGTAATCATTCAGGCCAGGTACTTCAAGGCATAAGGTATATGGAAAGATATTTGCTATAGTTTGTTTGTTCCAAAATGAGTTTCTTGAACAGAAGGATTACTGAATGGAATACTGTGGTGGGAAGTAATGCCGTCTGCAAATTTATGGATGATGGTTTTGGCAGAAATGCAGATAAGGAGCCAAACCCATATGCAGTATAAGGATTCATTCCAATGAGAGTAAAGTACTGCCCATGCCATGATGGGAATGCCTCATTCAATTAACCTGTCACCCAGTAACTGACTGGTAAACTGAGGATATAGTACCATTTGAAGAACTTAGTGTTATTCTGTGGTATAGGCAAGTAAATGCTATCCATAGATGTATGTAAATCAACACTGGTGGCTGACCTCATGCACTGGCTGACCTCATGCACATTTTATTTTTTTAGAGAGGTTTTTCTTTTTTTTTTTGGGTGTTTTTTTTTTTTTTTTTTTTTTTTTTTTTTTTTTTTTTTTTTTTTTTTTTTTTTTTTTTTTTTTGCTATAAGGCACATGTGCTAGCCGGACAAATTTGAGAGACGGAGAGACAGTAAAAAATCATCCCCAGGAGGGATGGCTGTGCTGCAATCCCTTCTCCTCCATTCTCCTCTCATTATTTTGGACACACATACACCCATGCCTGGTGTGAATTCTTAAGTCACGGGATCTAGTAGTCACTGTTACAAGCACTTAGTATATGAGCCCGGTAAGCGAGCATAGTTGTAATTAGGAAACTGGTTTGTTGATGTCCTCAGAAGGAGTCAATCTTACCATCTATTGTAATTACCATTACTCTTCTTTTCCGGGGTGCAATTTGGTGAGCTTTCACATGGGACACAAATACCTTCACATCCAGTGCCATTCAGAAATATTCTCCCATGTATCAGTCACCAACATCTTTGTAACAATTTTCCTCTTTTGTTCTTTACAACTCTATGATGGTTCAGCCAACTCACTCACCAGAAATCTATGTTTCCATTGACTTCTATCAACCGTACAGCAGTTTGGAGTCCTGAATTTTTATTTTTTAGGATTAACAACCATTTAGTGTCACCTTTCTTTAAGGAGATTCCAGGGAGATTCCAAAGAAATGCTGTATCTGTGTACGCCCATGTGGTATGAGTGTATTGTGCAAAAATCATTCGTAAACAGAGCAGAATATTTTTTTATCTGCTACTCATACAGAATTTCCCAGAAAATCATACATATGGGTTCAGAGAGAAGAGCCAGCGTAATGCATTTGGCTGTTTATACTATAAACACTATGTAATTTTTCAGGTTGTTAAACAAAAATAGGACAGTCCCGACATGCTTCAAAGCATCCTCTTGTTCTGTGACTCACTCAAAAATGTCAGCTCTTTAGGTTACTCAGTAAACAAGTCAGAGTAGCATGCACATGAAAATATATATTCCTTCCAAACTCAGAAGTTCTCTGAGTGTTGAGTCACTTCCTTAGTGCCTGGAGAGTGATAAATTGAATGACTGAACAAGACTTCTCATGTAGGTGATAAAATTTGGCTCAAATCAGTCGCCATAGATACTGAACCACAATCCATCTTAATGTGCAGGTAAGTTGTAACCTAAGATATACCCTGGTAACCAAGCAACTGAGTCTAAGTAAGTCACATCGTCTGAGCTTCCACCAATCACAGAGTGCCAATTAATCAGACCATGAATATAAATAGGAAATGCCAACAATAGCCATTCAGGTTGGTTTTGCATCGCACTTTTCTCTGGCTTAAAATATAACCTGCATATATGGTGGGGAAGCGCATCCAGAACCTCTTAAGTTGAAAGAATGTCCAATGGCTCTCTTGTGTTTGTGAATAGGATGATTGGGTTTTAACACCATTGAGATGTTCCACACTTTAAAACCTTGAATTTGGACACATTATCCATCTGATGTGAGAAAGGGAAAGTTATAAATAATGCCTGGTCTAGAACTTACATCTTATTCAAATAAACTTTTTTTTTTTTTTTTAGAGGTTTTCACTATAGGGCGCGTGCGCTCGCCAGACAGACAGAGAGAGACATAGAGACAGAAAGAGAGAAATCACCCTCCAGAGGGGATGGTCACGCCGCAATCCCTTCTCCTCCATTCTCCTCTCGGGATCTTGGGCACACACGCACACGTGCCCAGCGTGAGTTTTAAGCCACCGGTCCGGGACGCGAACCACGGTGGACTACGTGGGAGTCCAGCAACAGAGCCATTATGCTAACTGCTGGTTCTTATAAACTTTGAACTTTAACAGATTAGAGTCAGCTAGTGGTATGGTGGTAAAGGCAACTGGATCCTAAGGATTGGAGTCCACCACTTGTCTTGAGAATTATGCAGGCTCTGTGCATGCCCAAAATCTCCAAGGAAGGAAAATGAAGAAGAAGAGATTATGGAGGGGGGTAAATTTTCACCCATAGGGGTACTTTATCTCTCTCTTTTTCTCTCTCTCTCTCTCATTAGCGCATGTACCTTCAGGCAAAATTACACAAATAAACAAATACATTCTTCTCAGATTTTTATTTTTGACAAAAGTCTTGATTAAATAAATTGGCCTTCAATTTGGAACTGAATTCAACAATTTTCAGGCCCATAAATTTATTTAGGATATATATTTTAACATATATTTGTTTTAACAACATGCCTATAATAGTTTCTAATAAGTAGATCTGTCATGATCATTATAAATGTGATATACTGTTGTGGCGGAATAAGAAAGTGAACAAGTTTGTTCCAGATAAAACTATGACGTAGGATTGGATAGTTTCATAGCCATAAGGTGGGGCAGGAGGGACATATTACAAGCTTGTTCAGCTTAAAGTAATTCTGATGGCCTTTCCTAACAAATATGGAAGATTAAAAAAA
Organism: Tupaia belangeri chinensis; assembly: GCF_000334495.1. Lineage (NCBI taxonomy): Eukaryota > Metazoa > Chordata > Mammalia > Scandentia > Tupaiidae > Tupaia > Tupaia belangeri. Next base: position 2,810,044 of record NW_006207899.1, read on the forward strand.
AAAAATCAAGATCAATGAATTCATAACAGGTGTTGGCTGAGGGATGTGTTAATTTATTCCAGCTACGAAACTTCATCTGTAGAAGCAGCTGCAATTGGAGTCAACATGTGATTGAGATGATAATAATCTATCGTTATTCTCCAAGATCCATCTGGATTGTGTATGACCCAAATAGGAAAGCTGAATGAGAATATAGCATGAATCATCATCCTTGCACTTTTCAAGTCTTGCAGAGTGGCACTAATCTCTGCAATTTTCTCAAGATTGATTTTGAATTACTCTATTGGAAGATAGAGCCAGTTCTAGTAGCTTTTCACTTGACCTTATTACAAGAGCCCAGGTAATCAGTGTGGGAATTCTGCTCATTACTAAGCATGACTATATCAATTATAGGAAATAACCACAGGACGTGTTTAGGTATCCACCAGGTTTTTTGTGAGATGGATATAAGCCACAACTCCACTGCTTACTTGACCTCTTTAAGCCCCTATTCTGAATGGTGAACAATAAAAAATGGAATTTTGTATCTCCTGAATCAAGGTCACTAAAGAGAAAGAATCTAGTAATTCTTCAACTATGTAATTATTTTTCCTTTTCCAGTGGACAATCATGTTGGTAAGTGACTACAGGTTATTTATGGAAAGGTAGAAATACATTTTGAGTATATATTTTTGGTTATATGGAAAGATTCTTCTTTTCAGGGACTTGGCCTCTTCAATCAAGAGACTATGGGACTTTGAAATGAATAAAATCTGAGAATTGGTGTATGGGTTGTGATTTAAACAGTTTTGCTCACCAATATAGAGTTGGTATGCATGCATTTAAAAAATATAATCTTTGCATCAAAGTAAATTCATACTCTAAGTTCATTTTTTTCCTAAGAACTTTTGAAAGTACCCTCATCTATGGCAAGAAGACTAATTTTAAAAATAAAAATTGTACATTCTCCCCCACACGATAAATTAAAAAAATAGAATAAAAATTGTGACTTTGGAAAAGATGGCATATTAATGAACGTCTAGGTATTATTTAAACTCCAAGAATCTAATTTATTACAGCAACAATTTGACATCCCCCATATTCATGTTTATTTAAAGAAAACTCAAAATACTATATCAAAGTTTTTATTTAATATTATATGTGTAGGCAATGCATTAGTGAGACATTATACATGCCTTGTAACAAATTTAAAAATAATAATAATGATAAATAAAATTAAATAATTATTTCATTAAAAAGATACCTTTAATAAGTAATAACACTCAAATATCACAAAATTGCACTTTGCTTCAATTCAATAAAATAGAATTACTGGTCTTTCTTAAGATATTCCACTCTCAGAGCCAGCAGGTGGCATGTTGGTTATGGTGCTGGACTCCCACATGGCCGACCATGGTTCAAATCCTGGACCTGATGGCTTACTTTCTCACTTTTCCTTTGTCTTTATTTCTCTCTTGTCAAAATGGAAGAATATTGATCATTTTAAAAACTAAAAATAAATTTTAAAAAATCCCACACTGAAAAAAAAAAAAAAACCTACTCTGTTAGATAGAAAGGTAGATAAATATTTACAGACATGGTACTTCAAAGTATTTCATAGTACCAGAAATATATGGGCTAGTCCATGGCCTGATAATAAAGCAGCTGGATCCTACATGGCCTACTATACAATTCAAGTCCTAAACCTAGTGGCTTGAAAAACATGCCAGGTGCATGTGTGTTCATGCCCAAAATTCCAAGTGCAAAGAGAGATGAAGGAGAACCGATGGTGGCAGGACCACTTCCCATGAGGGGTGCTTTCCTTTTTTGTATCTCTCTCTGTCTATATCCAGAGAGTACATGTGCCCTCTAGAAAATTAAAATAATAATAATAATATCAGAAATAGTTTTGCAGTTTATATTACTAGTACAAAGCCAATTTGTTTTATTATTCAGTTTTCTTGCAATTAAAAAAATCATATGAAGGATGATATAGGCTAAGTTATATAAAGTCATGCTAAACACAGCTAATGCCTTGATTATAACAAATCAAGGTTCAGCTATTCATTGCCAGCCAATACTTGGTTGTTTAGTTAACTAGAACAGAAATGTATATATTAGTATGTGTTTTCATTTGAAGAGTATTTCAATATTTAAAAGCAGTCCTGGTGAAAGTTATGGAGAATTTCTTTGATAGGAGGAGCAGGCTCCATGCCTAGTGGTTCCTAATGTAGCTGGATCCCACATGGACAACCATATGGTTTGAGTCCCAGACCCAGTAGCTGAAAAATATGGTGGGTGTGTGTTCCTGCATACCCAAAATCCTAAAAAGAGGAAGAAATGGAGGAGAAGGGATTGTGGACTGACCACTCACCCTAGGGGTACTTTCTCCTCTTTGTCTCTCTGTCTTTCTCTAGTGAACATAGCATACACACCATCTAGCATAGATAAAAATATATTATGAATAAATGACATGGCAAGAACTGTGGCAATAAATACAATGCTCATATAGAAACTGTTAGTGTTAAGATTGGGATTCTTCTCTACTACTACCGAGAATGGTAGCTAGGGTTAAATGTGGAAAGCAAATCTAAGTGACTGGGCTAAAGTTGTAACAATGAATTTGACTGACAATTTAAGCAGTTATTAATGCTGATAACACAGCAGAAGGAATAACAGGGCTAACTTCTCAGAGAATGGTCTATCCTCTTTATTTATTTAAGACAAATTTCTGCATGAAACCCCTCAGTAACTAGGCAGAAATACTCTTGAGAAATACACTAATCTGTTACAGGAAATAATCTGCCTTTTCTGTAACGAAAATTCTTAAGTTTCTCAGGATAATAGTATCTACAAATAATGAGTATATTTAACCATTTAAGAATATAGCCTGCATTTTACAACTTTTTGTATATTGTTTAGTTCTTGTTATTTTTTAATTTTGTAAAAAGGGTATGTGACCACCAGAGAGAGTGAGAAAGCATCCCTCATGAAGAATGGTTACACTGCAAGCCTTACTCTTCCATCTCTCCCTCCTTTTGGGATTTGAACATGCATACACACATTTCCCATGTGTTTCTCATGCTGTGGGGGCCAAAACTCAAATCCCATGGTCAGTCATGTGGAATCCAGTTGCCTTAATCCCTATATCACTGGCTGGTCCATTTTTCTCCTTTATCAGTTCTTTCTTTATTTTTTATTAAATTTTTGCTGGCATATCTTATTTTTTTCTGACATGTTTTATATTTCTCTTCTGTTGGGGACATGTTGAACCTGTTTTCATTCATGTATGCTCTCTGTTACTATCATTCCCTCTCTGATCTAAATAAGCAATGGGAAATTGTTATATATATATAAAATTGACTTGAATATTCTTAGCAATGTTTTTGTATTTGTGACGAGCTGTAGCTTCTAGCCTCAAAGTTTATAGACATATGAGAACAAACTATTGACTTTAAAATAACCTCACCCTCTACAAATCATTTAAATAATGTTGGCTTTCAATGACTACTAATCGAACTACATGGAGAAGAATCATACATATTCATGAATTGTTTAATACTGTTGTTAATAATTGCACAGCTCATTTTATATAAAAATTCAATCTCTTTTTCTATGTATCATTTGGTAAAGCTATTTACTGAACAGAATGTGAGTGATTATCAATTCTTTTCTTGCTTTGATGTACAGCCTGTGCCTGAAGGAGGATAAAGCAAAGCATGCATACATCCTCAAAGTTATGATCTTATTCAGAAATGATATGAATTTGAAAGATTATGTGGATAGCATCATACAAATAACTTGGGCTTTTACTGTTTCCTGAACTTCTTTTTCATTAGTAACTCTTTGAAAATTTTACAAACTCTTGAATTGTCCACAATTATTCAACAGCTATGCATGAATACCCATGTATCCAGGCTGAATACTGTAATTATCAGGGCTGATTTTTATTGTGAAGTTATAACCATTTCATATCTTCCTTATGTGAATCAGACCTATAAGAGATGTTACGTGCTTTGTAAATGGTAATTAGGTAAATATTTTTTTAAAAAAATTACTTTTAAAGGGAGGCTGTAATCGTTTCCTGGTTTAGCAAATTACAAGGGTTGCTGGTTACAACTGAATGTTTATTAAAGATGTCTTTTTAAAAACATCAAATATTTTAACAGTCTTTGTTGCTTCCTGAATCAAAATTGAATTGCTCAATTTTTAATAGTCAAGGTCTTAACCTCCTCCTATCTTGGGCTTCATTACCTGCATAAGAATTGTGTGTGTGTGTGTGTGTGTGTGTGTGTGTGTGTGTGAGAAATTATCTATAAATCTATGCTTGAAAAATAAAAGATGCGAATGAACACAGGGTAGCTAAATTAACATGATGAAAAAGCTTTTTAAGATTATTTGAAAAGTAAGCATAAGTGGACTCCCATGTAGTCGACCATGGTTCACATCCCAGGCCCGACGGCTTAAAATTCATGCATGTGCATGCATGCCTAAGATCCCAAGAGGAGAATGGAGGAGAAGGGATTGCGGTATGGTCATCCCCCCAGGGTGTGATTTCTCGCTTTCTGTCTCTCTTTCTCCCTGTCTGGCGAGTACACGTACCCTATAGCAAAAACCTCTTCAAGAAAAAAGAAAAAAGGCTTTGGAGAAAACAACTTCAAATTCTAGCATGCAGACTCTATTATTTCTCCTTTTGGAGAAATAGATACCTGGTCTTTCTTTATTATTGACGATACCTCATGTCCAATACATGTAGTGTGTTTCTGATACAGCAGTGTTGCTCCAGGAGCTGATATTTTCACTATTAGCATGAAATAATGTTATGCCATAATCAACATAGAAACTTTTTGAATTATCTTTCCATAGTTATGATATTGGGCACTTAAAAATCAGCATATAACAATCAGGAACACCAATTTTTCCATCAGATACTAAGATGATTTGACTTTGAGGGAATCTTAATCATTGCCCCCTTTCCTATACCTATGCCTGGAAAAGTATGCCTTTTTCTGAGTGACTATGCCTGTTTCTGGATACATCACATTGAACTCGTAAATAAACAACAACTATGGCAACAATTAAAGGCTTTAATTGCACAGAAAAGAAAGAAACAAACAAAAGAATGTGTGTGTGTGTGTGTGTGTGTGTGTGTGTGTGTATTCTAGAGAGAGATGTTTTCTATAGGGTATGTGTGCTTGGCAGAAAGACAAAGAGAGACAGAGAGACTGAAAGCAAGAAATCACACGCCCCCCTCGGGGGGATGGCCATGCCCCAATCCCTTCTCCTCCATTTTCCTCTTGGGCTTTTGGGCAAGCACACTCATGCACCTGGCATGAGTTTCAAGCCTCTGGGTCCAGGACTTGAACTGTAGTCAGCCATGTGGGAGTCCAGTGATGTAACTATTATGCCATCTGCTGGTCCAACAGAAGATATATATATTTTGTTTTTTTAGAGATTTTCACTGTAGGGCTCGTGTGCTCGCCAGACAGACAGAGAGAGACATAGAGACAGAAAGCGAGAAATCACCCCCCAGGGGGGATGGTCACGCCGCAATCCCTTCTCCTCCATTCTCCTCTTGGGATCTTGGGCACACACGCACACGCGCCTGGCATGAGTTTTAAGCCACCGGGTCCAGGACACGAACCACGGTCAACTACGTGGGAGTCCAGCGACATAGCCATTACGCTAACTGCTGGTTCCCTCCAACAGAAGATATTTTAAACATAGTGACTAACTCATGAAAAAGATGAATGGAACATGACATGCTGCATTTTCTTCATATTATCCTTTCCTTAATTTTTTGAGCAAAGTTTACTTTATCAGTATCAATGACCATATTGGACTTATCCAAAATGCATGCACTTTTGCTGAAGGAGAGATATTACTCTAATTCAGTTAAGCAACTTAAAATACTAATTTTAAGTTATGTTATGTTTAAAAGCAAAATATTTAGTCAATATCTTTCTTTTTTGTTTGTTTGATTTTTGTTTTTATTTTTTCAGGCATTTGCCATTGAGTGTGTGTGCTGTACAGAGAGAGAGAGAGAGAGACAGTGAGAGGAAAAGTAAGAGATCACCCCCTGGGGGGTATAGCCACACAGCAATACCTTCTCCACTCTCATCCTGGGATTTTGGACACACATGTATACATGTCTGGTGTGATTTTCACATCACTGGGTCTGGGACTTGAAATAAGCAGGCATGTGGGAGTCCAGTACCTTAACCACCATACCACCTGCTGGCCAGTATCTTTCAATTAATCCAACATGTGATTATTCACTTCAGTTTTCTCCCACTCCTACAGAATCTAGTCCAATTTAAGAAGTCATATAAATAGAACTCTTGGGATAGAAGATGAATATCATTGATGAAGATACCATTCCATTTTTTTAAGTATGATTTTACAAGGAAATACATATTTAAAGTTTAGTCCTCCATTTCATAAAATCCTATCTTTGCTGATGAGTGATTCAGTTGAGTTTAGTCAAACAAAATAATAATGATAGCATTCTAGGGAACCAGCAGTTAGTGTAATGGCTATGTCGCTGGACTCCCACATAGTCGACCGTGGTTCATGTCCCGGACCTGGTGGCTTAAAACTCATACCAGGCACATGTGCGTGCATGCCCAAGATCCCGAGAGGAGAATGGAGGAGAAGGGATTGCGGCTTGACCATCCCCCCCTGGGGGGTGATTTCTCACTTTCTGTCTCTATGTCTCTTTCTGTCTGTCTGGCGAGCGCACACGCCCTATAGCGAAAACCTCTCCAAAAAAAAAAAAGATAGCATTCCACATAAAGTAGAAAAACAATTACACTTTAAATAACTAAAGATAGTATTGGTTATTGTTTAATATGAAATTTAACTGTTTTGTTCTCTGTTACAGATACACATATTAACCAACATTCTCTTTTTTCTGCCTTCTCTTTTTTTTTTTTTTTTTGAGAGGTTTTTGCGATAGGGTACGTGTCCTTGCCAGAAAGAGAGAGACAGAGAGACAGAAAGCGAGAAATCGCCCCCCGGGGAAAAGGCCATACCGCAATCCCTTCTCCTCCATTCTTCTCTCGAGATCTTGGGCACACACGCACACACACCCGGCGTAAGTTTAAGCCACCGGGTCTGGGCCTCAAACCACGGTTGACTACATGGGAGTCCAGTGACATAGCCATTACACTAACTGATGGTCCCTCTTTTACTGTCTTTTAATCTTGTCTTTAAACATTCAATTTTGTGATATTTTATCTTGAGGAGTTGCTGAATACTCCTTTCCAGGTCTTGTTTCTTGTTCTGCTGCTGCTCCCTCTGAATTCTGGAGTCCCAAATCTGTTAGTCCACCTCATACAGGCTTCTAGACTCCTTCCTATTGGTTCCTCATAAAGGCCAGAGTAACTTTTTTCCTTTTATCTTTTCAAATACATCATTGACTAAATCTACCTCCCTTGGTCAACCGCTTTATCTTCTTTATCAAATTTAAAGTTTCACTTTCCTCGGTTCCTGTTGTAGGCAAGAATTAGTTTCAATTTAAGTGTATTAAGATTGAAATTATTTAAAATTAAATTAAAAATAGAATTAATTTACTATTAATAGGCTATAACTTTGGATAATAATTTATTATGTAACACCTACTATACCATATTATACGCACTTGTTTAAAAGCTGACTGTCAAATGAAACATCCTATGTGCATCTAGATATTTTACAGCTCCATCCATAGTAGTTGCAACTGCGTTGCCTTGTTTCTGATAAGAAATGACTCTAATTATAAATAAAATACTAATAAATTGCTGTATGCCATTTAAAGCATACTCTTTTAAGTGATCTTTCATTCTATTAAAGCATATTGACATAGCGTATTGACTCTCGATTGGGACAATAGTTTGGTGAATATCCTTGAATTAAGTAGAGAATTATACCCAGAGATATGCTATAAAAATTAATACATAAATCACCAACATTTCTTTGTTTGAAATAAAAACCCAACCCTAATAATAATAAAAATTCAAATTTAATTGGGTGTTTTCTGTTTACTAAATCTGGCAACCTAAAATAATTAAATGTGTTAAAAATTAAAAAGGGTGAGGGGACCAGCAGTTAGTGTAATGGCTATGTCACTGGACTCCCACGTAATCAACCATGATTCGAGTCCCAGACCCGGCAGCTTAAACTCATGCCGGGTGGCTGTGCGTGCATGCCCAAGATTCTGAGAAGAGAATGGAGGAGAAGGGATTGAGGCATGGCCATCCCGCTTGAAGGGTGATTTCTCGCTTTCTGTCTCTCTGTCTCTCTCTGTCTGTCTGGCAAGCATATGCGCCCTATAGCAAAAAACTTCTCCAAAATAAATAAATTTTAAAAAAAGGTGAATATCCAATTCTGAATGTGAACAGATCAGTTAATTCTTCATGGAAAAATCCATATTTCCATATCTGAGTTGGACAACAGATGAAGTGGGAGACCACACTTCCTCTCTTTCTCTCTCAGCTCTGTCTTATAGAGCATACTGCTTGTTCCACACCTGTTATCTGCACATCTGCCTGCATTGTGCCTGCTCTGCACCTTTGGCTGCATTTTGGTTCCTTCCATTGCTTGGCTCCCATTATCCTCTGGCCACATAATCTCTGAGTTCTTTAACTTTTAGACATTGGGTTCATTCTAGCAAAGACTTCTCAGCCCTGAAACCTCTCTTGGGCCTTCAGCCTTGGTCTTGGAGCTACATCGACATCTTCTCTGCTCTGAGTTTACAAGCTGTTTCTCCAGTTAACTTTTCCAGGTTGTGATTATGTGAGACAATTCTTACAGTAAATTCCTTCTTTTATGTATAGTTCTGCTTTTGATGCTGATTCTCTGGAAAACCCAGACCAATACATTTAAATACAATCTATGCTAGTGCTTAGAATCAGACATTTTTCTTATTTTTTAAATTAATTTATCTTATACATTCAATCACTATATATCACTTAACTTGTAAAGCAAATTTACCCAACATGAATACACTTCGCACCAGACCAGTTGAGGATACTATACATGGTATCCTCAACTGGTCATCATCCATTTCCATGTCCCATAAATATCTTGCCTCTGTTTTTCTCTGTAATTTCTTTCCTCACCCTTCCCTTCTTCTCTCACCCTCTTTTTGCAGTCTCCAGTATTCATAACCATTTTCCATGTTATTACATTCCCTAATATTTCAGTTTCCACCATAGACTGCAGACAGTATATAGTAAGTGGAGACATAAAGTGTCTGTCTTTCATAGCCTGACTTGCCTCAGTCATTTTTACTAAGGATTACTACATGAGCATCAGTAATCTTCATTTTTATTTAATTCATTCAAGTATGCTCCTAATGAATTTAGAACTACATCTGTCTTTGGATTCTCCTATTCTCATTAATTAATGATCACTTTTCTTTAGAGATAGAAAGTGAAATTGTCATTTCTAGAAATACCAACCTAGATCTTTTTCCCTTTTTAAAAAAATTTTTAAAGAATTTTGTTTTTAAAAAGAATTATTTATTTTATTTTATTTATCATCATTATTTTTTTAAATTTGCTACAGGGCATGCACACTCATGAGAGAGAGAGAGGAAGTGAGAAAGCAAGCAGACAGATCCGAGATTTGAACAGCAGTCGGCCACTCTAATCAACCACCACACCACCTGCTGGCCCCCTAGATAATTTTTTTTCTTTAGAAACAGAAGTAGGATTGTCATTTCTGGAAATCCTACCCTAGAGTTATTTGCTAATGTGTAATGATGAGCTTACTCTAGGAGTCTTTAGAAGCACAAATAAAGAGTGAAAGTGCTAGGATATATTGAGTATTTATAAACCGCTACTAGGCCTGTTTTTATATTTAATTATAATGAGAACACAGAGAAACATATGAGCTTCATTTTCCATAAGAAAAGCTTGAAATATTTAAGTGGTTTATTAAAAGTCATACAGAGCTGAGATTCCAAGTTCTTTACCACTAGGCTACATGAAAGTCATCTTTCTTCCAGGGAATGACTGGGATTGCATGTGTACAGAACCCTTCACCTTGAAATTTAACAAGGAAATTCTAACTGACATTATAACCTTTGGCCTATACAAATCAAATTTAAAGAATCATTGCTCATGTCATCAAGGTGCACATTAGCATGCTATTATCTTTACAAGGTTAATTTAATGCACTGTTAGACACATTGCAATACACTTTTGTATTTCCTCAAAGTTACCAAAGCAGAATTTATGAATGTCCGTTAGGCATTTCTTTTTATCTCTCTCTTTCTTCCCACCCGACACACATCATGTGTATACACACACACATGTGTGTGTGTGTATACCAGTAATGAACTCAAGATTCAATGAAATTTTAGTATGACCTATTTCCACTCTTCTGGAAATATTATTATTATTATTAACTTCCATGTAGATTATTATAATAAAAATAGAAGTGTATAGGAACCAGCAGATGGCGTAATGGTTATGCTGCAGGACTCCCACATAGTCAACTGTGGTTTAAGTCCTGGACATGGTGGCTTCAAACTCACACTGGGCACATATGCATGTGTGCCCAAAATTCTGAGAGGAGAATGGAGAAGACGGGATTGCAGTGTGGCCATTCCATTTGGCGGGGTGGGGAGGGGCGATTTCTCCATTTCTGTATGTCTCTTTCTGTCATTCTGGCGAGCACACGTGCCCTATAACAAAAATCTCTCTAATAAAAAAAAAGTGTATAAGTAAAAAGTATATAGCTTTTCGTCTATCAGAGTTACTATGTTCATTATTGGAAGTTGTTTCTTCGGATAAGATATTTAACCTGCACATTATCTTTCTATCATTTCACCGAGATTTAAGTATAGAAATACCTTATTTAAAATGCAAAAAATTTCCAGTAAGTTCCATGTTCCAGAGATAAATTATTTATCTTAACAACTGGAAAGAGTTTATTTGCTTTAATATTTATAAGGGAGATCAATGAGACATACAATGCAGTATTACTAAGCTCTAAAACTACTACATAACATAGATTAAATTAATGGAATGTTAACCAAAGAATACAGTCAGCAATTCATAAATAAATAATTGTTATAAAAGTCCAGGTTTTAAAGGGTGTTTTTTTTTTTTTGAGTACCCTTCTGAAGCCAGTCCTTAAGCCATGCATTCTCCGACTTCAGTCCATTAAAAAAATGTAATTGCAGGGAAAATCAGATGCAGTCTTGCTCAGAGCAGACTACATATTTTAAAACTATATTGGTTTTTAAGCCTTTGATGATGATAAGAACATTCATTATACTATTACCTTTGCGTTACTTGAAATATTAAATAATCTCAGAATGATCTAGTTCAAAAAGATTTAATTGGCTTAAGCTCCACTGTGCCTTTTAAATATGTTTTAAGTTACTACTAATGATATTAATTATCAAATCATTTAGAACAAATAAATGAAACCGAAAACTTGAACTGGCACACAACTCGGAGAATATATATAATTAATAATAATATCTACATCAAGTGAAATCAAAGACTTGGAAATGAGACATACAATATGTTAGTTTAGATAAAACCTCAACATTACTATCAACTTAACAAAAGAAAAGCTGAGGCTAAGAAAGGACAGAAAAACAATTTATTTTGGCCAAGGTTAGGATGGTCACTCAGGAACCAAAATTTCAACAAGTGGATGCTGAGGTCTTAACAGATTTTTAGGATGGTATTAAAGGCAAAGTTGCTGATGGGAGGGGAGGGTAGCAAGAAGTTTGGCACAATGGTGACAGGCTAACTTCAACAATAAGGGGAAGAGAGTGACTTTATAATCACCAGGAGTTTCTTTGCTTAATCCTAAGCAAATTTTGGAGACAATGAGTCTGGAAGGTAATGTAAAAAGGTATTTAGGGAATAAAGATGTTCATCGAAAAAATAAAGAAAAGTCAACAAGTCTAGGTAACACCTTGACCTATACGATAAGTACTTTCCTAACATAGCTATGAGTTGTCCATAAGTGTTTTTCCTTACAGTACTGATTTAAGTAGACCAAAACTTGTGTTCAGGAGAAAATTGGCCTATTTTGGGATTTACCAACTTTCTGGAAGTTTCAATTAGATGTGACATTTTAGCATGAGTGACTTTTGGCCTAGTTTGTTAGGACAGGAGCATAGTCCAAAACAATGGCTTCCGATAATTTTTATTTAATATTTTTTACCAGAAACAATGTTAGTTTTGTCCTTCAAATGAGATGCATATTAGAAACATATCAAACATATACCAGTAATCAATTAGAATTTTTAGAAATTAAAGAGAAAAGAGCACTTTGTCTTAATTTATTTTTTAAATGATACAGAAATACATATATAATCAAGATTACTCTAATTTGCATGTAATGACTTTGAAAAGCAAGAAGACAAGAAGACGTAGCCCATTTATTTAAAATTCCTTGCAGCTATCTCACCAAGGACAGTTCTAGTCTTCTCATAGTTACTTCAGCAGTCACTTAACAACTGACATAATTTTAATTTCATTTATTAAAATACCATATTAGAAAATTGTAAGTGAATTAACTCATATGTTGAAGGACAGGTACTGCTCTACCACAATGGATTTTTAAGCTTTATCAAGTATGTTAATCTTGGTCATGTTAAGAATCCTTCTGGCAGTGTATGGAATGTTCACTAATTCTTGGATGAAGCCCTAAATAGGTTTTCTAGGTTAATTTGTATTTGGTAATTCTTTATAAAGTTAGTATCATGCAGATTTTTTTCAAAATATGATTATTTTTTCAATACCATTTAAAATGTTAAATTCAGTATTTTCCTCCTTTCTGAACGGGGTATGTTCCAAGAACCCCAAATGAAAACCTGAAATGGCAGTTACCTTGGTTTATTTTAATCTGATAACTGTAATGCCTACTAAGTGCCCAATAGGCAGATAGTTATTCAGTGAGGAAAATCCAAACAAAAGGGTGATTTATATTATGGGCAAAATAAATCGGTTGGTGTGACATTTTATGATGTTATTCACAATTGCGTACAATTTAAAGCTTGTTAGTCATTTATTCAAAGAATTTTCCACTTAATATTTTTGGGTCTTGGTTAATGGCAGGAAACAAAAATCAAAGAAAGCAAAACTGTGGGAACCAGCAGTTAGCGTAATGGCTTTGTCCCTGGACTCCCACGTAGTCGACCGCGGTTCGCGTCCCAGACCGGGTGTCTTAAAACTCACGCCAGGTGCGTGTGCGTGTGTGCCTAAGATCCCAAGAGGAGAATGGAGGAGAAGGGATTGCGGCGT